>NC_080696.1:45144506-45449889 GCF_030445035.2 Dasypus novemcinctus
ATCAGTACCATATTCATGTTGCAGACTGTGATTTAGGGTCCCCAAAACAACATTATCAATTTCATGGACTTAAAGTTAATTTAAATTTGTTTAAATTTGTAGCTTGGTTTGATTTTAATTTGTGAGGCTATTTTGTTTGATACCTGTATGAGAGCCATAAGAAAAGGCATTTACGCTTAGCTTTAAATATATAAATATTTAAATAACAATTATAATGAAAATAATTTCAAACAAAAAAATCCATTACTGTCATAATTTGACCTTCAAATCTCATGATTTCATTTAATTCTCACAAAAGTGTGAATGTAATTAACTGCACTGAATTATATATTGTAATGTGGTTAATTAAAAGGGTGAGACTTTAGGTTGTATAGATGTTACTAGAATAAAAATTAAAAATAAACATAGGGGGAAGTAGATGTAGCTTAATCAATTGGGTTTCCACCTACCACCAGGTTCAGTGCCCAGTTCCTCCTGGAGAAGATGAGCAAGACAGCAAGTTGATACGACGGGCAGGTGCAGCAAGCTGACACAGCAACAAAATAACAAGGAGACACAAAAAAGAAAGACAATGAGAGACACAACAAAGCAGGGAGCTGAGGTGACTCAAACAACTGAGCACCTCTCTCCTACATGGGAAGTCCTGTTCGGTGTCTCTTAAAGAGAAGACAGCAGACACACAGCTAATTGGACCAAGAGCAGACAGTGAGCACAAACAATGGGGCAAGGAAGGGAATAAATAGTAAATATTTTTTAAAAACAAACATAGGACTACACAATACGATGAACCCTATTATAAACAGTGGTCTCTAATTAATAGTACAATTATAAAAATGTTCCTTCATAAATTGTGACAAATGTACCACACTAATGCAAGGTGTTGATACAGGGTGGCATATGAGACCCTGGATTTTGGGCAGGATTTTTCTGTAACTTGTGGCTTCTCTAATAAAATAATGTTTTTTAAAAAACAGAACATTATTGGGACAACTGGGAAAATGTGAATATGGTTTTACAAATTTCCTGAGTGATATAACTATATTGTAGTTATGTAGGAGAATGCCATTAGTCTTAGGATAAGTAGGCAAAAGTAGTTAGGGGTGAAGTGTCACAACATCTGCAAGTAACTCTCAAATGGTTCAATCAAAAAAAAAATTACACATATATAGAAAAAGATAGAAAGCAAATTTGAAAAATATTAATAATTGGTGAATCTAGGCAAAGGGCATATGAGTATTAATGGTACTATTCTCATCATTTTCTGTAGGTTTGAAGTTTTTCAAGACTCAAAATGGAGGGAGGAGGTATAAATGTTTTCAAATATTTTTTAAATGTTTTTAATTTCTATATTTTCCAATTCCCTTCCACTACAATGGAAAATGAAGAGATGACACACAAATGCCTCATAGAATTTTTTAATACTACTACCATTGGGAAATAAATAAATAATTTGGCAAAGAGAAATTATTTTAAGGGTACAAACCAAGTTCAGCCTCTATACAAGATGGCAAATTCATGAATTACATAAATTAATAGAATTTAGATGTTATTTTTGAAGACTTGTCTTCTTCATACTGTTAGATACTTTACCTGGTTTTACCCTTTTTTTTTTTTAAATCTCCCTCCCCCCTTGCCACTTGCATTCACGTTCTGCTCTGTGTCCATTCGCTGCGCGTTCTTCTGTGTCTGCTTGTCTTCTCATCTTCTCTTTAAGAGGTACCGGGAACCAATCCCCGGACCTTCCAATGTAGGAGAGAGACACTCAATCGCTTGAGCCATCCCAGCTCCCTGGTTTGTTGTGTCTCTCATTGTCTTTTTCCTCTGTGTCTCTTTTTTGTTGCATCATCTTGTTTCGTCAGCTCGCCATGAGGGCCAGCTCGCCTTCACCAAGAGACCCTGGGAACCGAACCTGGGCCCCCACATATGGTAGATGGGAGCTCAATCACTTGAGCCACATTCGCTTCCCACTGGCATTTTTAAAAGGCGCATTAGCACTAGTGGATTTTACACAAATGTCAAGAGTTAAAGGCAAACATTTCGATCTGTGCTAATAAGGAGAGGCAATAAGACAAATTAAGTCCACATGTACACATATTATTTTAATTATTGAATTTTAACTTCCTATATCATTATTCAGAACTGTGAGGCAGCAAAAATTTTGACCAAAAATGTTTCAGCCTCATCTACTCTCATCCCTAAAGGAGATTATTCTATTTAATAATAAAAAGGAGAGAAGGTAATGAAATTAAAATGTCCCAAATGCATGCGTACTTGAATAAAGAAGAAATTACTTTAATCAAAGCAAATATTTATTGAAAGTTTACTATATATGAATCCCTAACAAGGAATTCAAAGCTCAAAGAACGGACCTTGCTCCCTTGGGGGCCACAATTTTTGTTGAAGAAGACAAACATACATAAAGTTAAAAAAGAGTAATGGCTGGCTTTGTTTCCCCCTGTCCGTGCTTCCAAATGCCTCATTTCCAAGCCTTTTCTTCTAGCAAGACCACTGCAATAGCCTCCGAATTCATTATCCTATCTCTAGGCCTCTCTAAACTGGTTCTCAAACTTGGGTGCACAAAAAATGACCCAGGGAAGTTATGAAAAAAAAAAATTCCTCTGGATCCAATCCCCCAGAGACACTGATTATACTGTATACAGCCTAGGCATTGGTATTTTTTAAAGTTCTCCAAGTGATTCTAATATGCAGCAAAATTTGAACACCACTGCTCTCAACTAACCTCTGCCACCCATGAATAGAATACCTGCTACTCTCCTGCATTAAAACCTCTGATGATAACTGACACAATCAACAATACCAGAAGTTATTCCTTTGAAAGATCAATAAAATTGGCAAGCTTTTAGCCAGACTGTCAAAGAAAAAAAGAAAGAGGATGCAAATAACTATAATCAGAAATGAAAGGCTGTGTGTGATATTAAAAGGATTATAAGAGAATACAATGAACAGTCATATGCCAACAAATCAGATAATCAAGATTAAATGGAAAACTTCCTAGAAACACACAAATACCTAAACTGACTCAAGAAGAAATAGAAGGGGAAGCAGTTGTGGCTCAACTGATAGAGCATCTACCTACCATATGGAGGGTCCAGGGTTTGATACCCAGGGCCTCCTGACCCGTGTGGTGAGCTGGCCCACACGCAGTGCTCCCATGCGCAAGGAGTGTCGTGCCACACAGAGGTGTCCCAGCATAGGGGTGCCCCATCCACAAGGAGTACGCCCCACAAGGAGAGCCGCCCCACGTGAAAAAAGTGAAGCCCACTCAGGAGTGGCGCAAAAAAAGCACAGCCCGCCCAGGAGTGGCGCCATACACACGAAGAGCTGATGCAGCGAGATGACACAACAACAAAAAAGGTGACACAGTTTCCCAGTGCCGCATGACAAGAATACAAGCAGACACAGAAGAACACACAGTGAATGGACACAGACAACGGGGGGGGGGGAGGGGGGCGGTGAAGGGGAGAAAAATAAAAAATTTTAAAAAAGAAGAAATAGAAGATCTCAATAGACCTAAAACAAATAGATTGGGAAGCAGACTTGGCCCAATGATAGGGCGTCTGCTTACCACATGGGAGATCAGCGGCTCAAACCCTGGGCCTCCTTGACCTGCGTGGAGTTGGCCCACGTGCACTGCTGATGTGCACAGTGCACAAGGAGTGCTGTGCAACACAGGGGTGTCCCCTGTGTGGGGGAGCCCCAGGCGCAAGGAGTGCACCCCAAAAGGAGAGCCACCCAGCGCAGAAGAAAGTGCAGCCTGCCCAAGGATGGCACCGCACACACGGAGAGCTGACACAACAAGATGACACAACAAAAAGAAACACAGATTCCCAGTGCCACTGATAAGGATAGAAGTGGTCGCTGAAGAACACACAGCGAATGGACACAGAGAGCAGACAACTGGTGGGGGGGGGGGGGGAGGGAAGAGAAATAAAAAATAAATCTTTAAAAAACAGATTGAATCAGTAATCAAAAACCTCCCAATAATGAGAAGCTCAGGACCAGATGGCTTCACAGGTGAATTTAACCAAACATTCAATGAAGAATTAACACCTTTTGGATGAACTGTATGCTTTATTAATATGTACCAATAAAACAATTCGTTTTTGAAAAATAAGAAACAATTAACACCAACCTTCTCCAACTCTCCCAGACAAAGATGGAAATTTTCCTAACTCACTCCAAGGAGCTAGCATTAGCCAGATACCAAAACCAAATAAAGATATCACAGGAAAAAAAACCCCTCTGATGACTCCCCACTAACAGCACAAAGTTTTTCTCAACATCTCCAACCTACTACCATTGAGCTGAGTCTTTTGTGGACCCCAGAAAATTCATCTACATGTAAACCTATTTTATGAGGGACCCTCTGGTTAGATTCAGCTAAGGGACCTTTTGATTAGATTATTTCAGGGTTCACTGGAGTCCCATATAAAGAGGAGAGGAGCAGAGCAGCTATTTTACCCTGCCATGTGAGAGAGGACTCTGGGATTACTTACAGCCACAGAAGGACAGAGAAACCCCAAGAAGCTGGGAGAGAGCTGTGAGGCTGGAATCAGAGCAGGCCAAAGCAAAACTAGCCACAGGTGTAGGGAGACATGAGCCCTGCCATGTGCTTGATCACCCACAACTAAGCTCCAAGAGAAAGCACCTCCACATGACTCCTTCATGTACCTTACTGCCCACAGCTGCAACATGGTTAGACAGCATCTCTAGATAATGCCTTGATTTGGACATTTTTACAGCCTTGTAACTGTAAGCTTTTACCCTAATGAATTCCCACTATAAAAGCCAACCCACACGCAGAACAGTGTTTTGGGGATACAAAGATTGTACCAAAGTTCACATGACGCTGTTTATTCCTAGGTCCTAAATAAGCCTCATTCAAGCCTAGGCATAAGCAAACAGGTACTAATTTACCCTGAAGTTAGGAGGGTGGACCTGAGTCTAACCTGTCTCGTCAAGCTTTATATTTGGTCCACAGTACATATTTTATATCCATGTTTATCCACTTACAGCTTGCTTGAGTCTAGAGGCAAGGTTGGTAGCAATGCACAGGACAGTTTAGAAAGCACAAGGATTAGGAATTCACCTTTGTGGAGAACACTGGCAGACTTCATTCAAGGCTTCAAGGATTTTCATGACAGCCCACCATGCAGCTCTTACCATTTGGAAGGTAGCTGGATGGATACTCACAATACAAGAATAAACGGTCTGAATTTTAATTTCTATAAACTCATCAGGAGTTTAATAAATTTCTAGAAACCTAAAAAAAAATAAGTCAACCTATTTCTGGTATATTGCATCGGGAGCCTTTAGCAAACTAAAACACACTCCAATCCCATCATCCACCACTACTCTACTGCTTTCCAGCACACTCCTGCCACAAATGAACTTGCCCTTTGTTCCTATGATCTCAAAGGATGTTCCCTATGCCTAAAAGGCTCTCCACACTCATGCACACCAATCCCATTCTCTGATTATCAAACTCCAAATCAATTTTCAAGAACCAGTTCAAAAGTCCCTTCTTTCAAAAGCCTTAACCAACTCCCTGGATAGATGGCTGCTCACTCCTCTTGTGTTCTAACAAAACTCTGGCCACAGCTCTAATGTGACACTTATCATGACGTATGTAGTAGTAGCATTTTACATTTCTATCTCTTCTAATAGACTGCTGCATTCCTCAAGGGCAAAGACCTTGATTTTATCCTCAAGTTATTAGTGATTTTATCCTCAAGTTATTAGTGCCCAGTAATGGCTGAAACACAATGAATGTTCAATAATTGTTACTAAATAAACAGGCATCACACGGGCATCACACACTTGTGGAATAAATGAATAAAAGTATGAGAAAATACCAAGGCAGATCAATATGAAATGTCAAATAGTTATAAAGGCAGAAGAAGGGAGATATTGCTTTAGGCAGATATAGAAAGCAAAGGCTCCAAGAAGACATTGATAGGCAATAGGCAGAGAATTATGAGCATGAGAAATAGCACAAATATGGCCTGCTGCACAGGAAAAAGCTATTCAGTTCTGCCTTAGATTTCTTCAAAAGAGATCCTTAAAAAATCTTTAGAAATTTATTGTGCTTTTTTCTTGGTTACATAAATCTATTCTATCTTGTTTTATTTTTCTTCTTAGCCCTTATCACTATACATTATGGTTCCGCATATTCAGATATTCATTAGAACTTAAACTCCCTGAGAGCAGAACTTCATTTTGTGTACTGCTACATCCCCAGGGTTTATATCAGTGCCTAACATATAGTAGATGTTCAGTAAGTACTTGCTGAATGGATGAATGAACATATTTATTTGGGGTCTCTGATTTAACACATCCTTCCTCCTGGAGAATTCTTCCCCACATCTCCACACATCCAAATCCTGCCTATCCTTTCAAACCCAATTAACACCCTGCCTAACTCAAAAGTCTTCTCTAATTCCCTACCTCCCCCTTTTCTGAACTTCCAAACCCCTTCATCTTTCTTGACTTACGATACTTCTCACAGGCTACCTTGTAACAGCACAATTATTTACGTACAGGCATTTATACATATCTTAGATATCTCCCCTTTATACTGTAAATCCTTTCACAGCAAGCTCTAGGTCATTTTCCCCCAGAGCATAGTGCCTTGTAGAGTTGCTCAGTAATCCTTGTTGAATAAAAGGAAAAATTAAAGATGATATTAAACCTTTAATATCTTAATATTAACATCAGAAAGACTTAATGACTTGTCTACATTTGTCTTGGCCCTGACATATCTGATTACTAAAATGATAATACTCTAGCTAACATTTATATAATGCTTACTAAGTGCCAGGCATTATTCCAAGGGCTTTACGTAAGTTAACTCATTTAACCCACGTATCACAATCATATGGGTAGATACTATTTTTTTTTAATTATTTATTTATTATTTTTTTAATTACATTAAAAAAATATATAAGGTCCCATTCAACCCCACCGCCCCTGCCCCCCCACTCCCCCCCACAGCAACACTCTCTCCCATCATCATGACACATCCATTGCACCTGGTAAGTTCATCTCTGAGCATCACTGCACCCCATAGTCAATGGTCCACATCATAGCCCAGACTCTCTCACGTTCCATCCAGTGGGCCCTGGGGGGATCTACAGTGTCCCGTAATTGTCCGTGAAGCACTATCCAGGACAACTCCACGTCCCGAAAACGCCTCCACATCTCATCTCTTCCTCCAGTTCCCCATACCCAGCAGTCACCATGGCTACCCTTCCCACACCCATTCCACATTTTCTCTGTGGACATTGGATTGGTTGTGTCCATTGCACACCTATGTCAAGTGAGGGCTTAGATTCCATATGGGTACTGGATGCACTCCTCCCGCTTCCAGTTGTAGACACTCTAGGCTCCATGTTGTGGTGGTTGACCTTCTTCAACTCCATGTTAGCTGAGTGGAGTAAGTCCAATAAGTCAAAGTGTAGGAGCTGAAGTCTGTTGAGGCTCTGGGCCTGGGTGTCATATTATCAGTCCAGAGATTCAAATCCCCTACATATATCTTAAACCCAGCACCAACTACAATTCCAATAAAGTAGCATGCAAGTCTTGTGAAAAGAGATCCCCTCTGAGTCCAATTCCATCACGCAGAAACACCAGCTCCAAAGAAGGGCCATCTGTCATGGCAGTGAACCCCTTCTGCCATGACCATAGAACCCGTGGGTTTCTTTATCCCTCAAAAGAACCAATACCTGGGGTTGTATCTACCTTATCTGTCTCTTAGACTCTGTTCAGTTGTACATAGGGGTATTCCTTCTGACAACCTCCAGACTCTTTTTTAGAGACTCACAGCCTTATAATCTCATTTCTCCTTTCCATTTCCCCCTTACATTAGGTCAAACAGCTTCCCGAAGTCATGTCATTATATGTAGACAAGTATATTCTGCTGTTCCGCATTGAATCTTTAATTCAAGGTCATTTTCTAGTTGCTTCTTCAGCTGGTATGTGGTAGTGATCCCTCAGTGCCAGAGAGGCTCATCCCCGGGTGTCATGTCCCACGCTGGGGGGAATGCATCGCATCTACACGCTGAGTTTGGCTGTGAGAGTGGCCACATTTGAGTAACATGAAGGCTGTCAGGAGGAAACCCCCAGGCACAATGCTACTCTAGGCCTTGTTCTTATTGCAGGTGTATAGGCTCAAAAGTGTAGCCATTAGTATCAAGAGCCCACTGTCGGGCCCTCCTTCCTTCCTGGTTCTTGCCGTTGCACCTGGAGGATTGCTGCTGCTCTCCCAGGGCCCACAACAGTGACCCCCCGGCAAGGAGCCCAGTACCCCCCCCAGCTGTTGTTTTTAATTTATCATTCCCATTTTACAGATGAGAAAACTGTTTTACAAAGAGGTTCACAGTCAGTTTAAGTGCAAAGCTAGGATTCAAATCCAGGTGATCTGGCTACAGAATTCATGCACTTACCCACTATGACTATGCTGTACTGCCTTTAAGATTGCTGGGCAGCCCAGCCACCCTATTTGTAAAGCTAAAGGCTGGACTATAATTATGGCCTTCTGAGAAATTTACTTCAAAAATATACAGTTAAGAGGATGTTTAATTAAGGCAAGGGAACTATCCTCAACACACTGTGAAAGATGAAATTACAGAAGGCAATAAAAGTAGGTAACAGACAACAGAAAAGAAATGGAGGTTTCTATGGTACAATGTTGAGAAGGATAAATAACGGTAACAGACGATCACTTAGACCTAGAACCGAACTTCAGAAGCATTTGAGAGACGGGACAGAACAGAGAAGTAAACAAATGCTTTGGCCTAAAGTTGTGAACAGAGCTCATATTCATATATAATCATGGGTACTGAAATTTACAGAATGGAGAAAACCAGTGAACCTTAGTGCTAAGAATTGCAGGGTTCAAAAGTTAAACTACCTGGGTTACTAGTTCCATGAGTATGGACAAGTAAAATAATTCCTCTTTGACTCAGTTTTTTCAACTGTAAAATGGGCTTCTATCAGCACTTATCCATGAGAATCAATGGATATAATCCATGTGTATTCATCAGGATAGGCATAGATATGCTGCAGTAATAAAAAAAAGAAAACACCCAACATCTCAATGGTTTAAAGAAAAAAATCTGTTTACTTCTTGCTTACAGTACATTACCATTACAGACTGGCTGGGGCTCTGCTCCACATTATCTTTTTTTTAAAAATTCCCATCTGGAATATTATGTTGGTCAGAGGGAAGAGAGCAAGGTCAATCAGGTGCAAACCTGTAAAGGTATCTGCCTAGAAGTGAGACACACATCACTTCCACTCAGATTTCGGAATCAAAAGCAAGTCACATAGCCTTGCCCAACTTCAAGGTGATGAATAAGTACAATCACACCAAGTGCCCAAAAGAAAAAGAACCAGAATACTGGTGAACAGCCCTAATGACCACCACACCATAAAAGAGCTTAGCACTATACCTGGCACCCAGTAAGTGCTCAATGATTGGTAACTTCTATTATTATTATCACAATTATTGAGGAAAGTACAATAAAGCAAAAAATGAATTTACAAGCATTTTCATAATATAGGGAGAAACACATCAAAGTTTCTAGCACGCAAAAAAAAATTGTAAACAGGAGGTACAAAATAGTACCACAAGCATTTCACCATACTATATGAGAGGGACATGCCAAAAAGTTTCTAGTAAGGAAGACATAGTAAACAAGAGCTAGCAAAATAATATTACCCATTCTTATTCATTTGACATGTAAAATTTCACTGATAATATCTTTTTGTTTTATTTGAGAAGATAAAAAATTTCATGTAGCCTTTCACTCATAATTAGGTTCGTTTCTAATTTCAGAGCATTCCTTCCCCGTATTTCCCCCCATAAATGCTTAAGGGAAATTCTCCTATTGGGTTTTCAAGACACTAACCATATGAATTAGGGAAAGAGGCCTATATAGTAAAACAAGATTTGGATTCTAACTCTGGCTTGCCCATAGACCAGAGCTACGATTTCACAATACCTAACTAGGTCCCAATCCTCATCATCCATAGATGAGGAAACTGGATTAGATGGCCTCCAAAATACCTTCCAATTCAACTCTTCTGCAACAGTGAGAAACCAGAAAGCAGCTTATGTTTATGAGAATCTAGTTACTGTGCAAACCTGAGTAAGACCTGAGAGCACATAAATCTTATACTAGAAATAACTGCCACAACCACATCTCTAACAGCAGCAACAAAGCTTAGCTCCAAGTGAACATGTAACACAGTCAGAAATACCCAGGAAGAGCCCTGCTAGCATGAAATTCTACAGGTACACAGAAGAAGAAGAATGGACAAGAAAGGACAGAATATGACTATGATGCATAAATATAAGGACACTAGTATTTGTGTGTGGCTTATGAAATCTGTCCTTTAGTAATATGTCATACAACATTCCAGTTGTAGCTCAGGGATGGGAAGAAACTTGAGTCAAGGAACCTCCAAATCTTCAAAGCCTGGGATCTGTTAACTATCAGACCTCAACTCCAACAGACTCGGTTTATCTTTAACTTGAAACTCTTTGAAGAAAGTCAGACAAAAGAGCCCACAGCAGCATATTACAAATTGTTAAGTTCTCTTAAATCAAAAATATTCCTATCATTTTCAGCTATACAGAAGCCCCTGCCTCGACAACCTACCATCGCATCTTAGCTCACTCCGCTGTGTTTAAGACCACCCCCACAACAGAATTAGTAGGGGGGAACAATGCTGATTTTTGATGAAACACTAATGGAAGGTGACCAATATTAATTCATGCTATAAACAAAACAGATACTGCTGCATTATAAATTTTGCTATTCCTGCAGCCCTACCCATGATTCTTAAGGAGCCTTAAATTTAACATTACAGGAGTCTACAAACCAAATGGAACAACCTTTATGCTTCTCATGCTTTGAGAGCCTAAATGACTTACAATCTCCAGCTTAATGGCATAAAACCCGGCAAAAATATTTAACAAAACAGGGAAGCGAACTTGGCCGAGTGGTTAGGGCACCTGTCTACCACATAGGAGGTCCGCGGTTCAAACCCCGGGCCTCCTTGACCCGTGTAGAGCTGGCCCACACACAGTGCTGATGCGCGGAAGGAGTGCTCTGCCATGCTGGGGTACCCCCGTGTAGGGGAACCCCATGCACAAGGAGTGCACCCCGGAAGGAGAGCCGCCCAGCACGAAACAAAGTTCAGCCTGCCCAAGAATGGCGCCACACACAGAGAGGAGAGCTGATGCAGCAAGATGATGCAACAAAAAGAAACACAGATTCCCACATGCCTGACAACAGAAGCAGACAAAGATGCAGCAAATGGACACAGAGAACAGACAACTGGGGCGGGGGGGGTGGGGGGGGGAGGGGGAGGGGGAGAGAAATAAATAAAAATGAATCTTTAAAAAATATATTTAATAATACTGCAATGTAAAAAAACAAAGATTCATGTTATTATGACCTGAAAGCATTTTTTTTCATTTCTCTTCCTGTCACCGTGCCTCCCCCCCCCCACCGTTATCTGCTCTCTGTGTTCATTTGCTGTGTGTTCTTCTGTGACTGCTTCTATCCTTATCAGTGGTACGGCACTCCTTGCGTGCATCAGCACTGTGCATGGGCCAGCTCCACATGGGTCAAGCAAACCTCCCATGTGGTAGGCGGACACCCTATCCATTGGGCCAAGTCCACTTCCCTGAAAGCATTTTTTAAAAGCCATGCTTCTATATGCAGATCTTCATTTACTTCTACAGACAAATTTTCTTCCTTTTGTCAATTACAAAATAATTTCCAATTCTGCAGAGGATCAATATACTAGAAGAAATGTTATCCTTGATTTTCAGAAGCTTAAAAATTTGAAGGTGTGTGTCTGTGTGTGTGAACCATATATAACCCTCAAAGAGCAAAACATATCCCTTTTATCACAAATCAGTTTTAAAATATACTGGAAAGGGGATAGAAGAATCAGTCTTTCAAGTGAGTTTGGTAAATATTATACCAAAAAAAGATCTCTTTATAAACTGAGTAATCATCCTCTAAGTTAGCTATTAGATAAAAGTCTCCATTAACTATTACTATTACAATGAGAACCCAGATAACCAGCATTTTCTACAAAGGACTGGAGAACTTCGGTATTGCACTTAAAAGCTGCCTGCCTTAAATCTTTATATGAAAGAAAAAAGCTTCAGGAGTCAGGAAGAAAGACATTGCGCATCTTAGTTATAGCCATGAAGGATCAAAACGGCTCCCTGGAACCAATTCCTTGCTGTTTGCAACCTTAGAAGAAAACGACCTAAATTTATTTTCTGATCTTACTATTTTGTGAACATCAAATCAACATCTTAGATAAAAATAAATATTATGATAATGTTTCTTCATCATTTGTAACAAATGTCACAACGATGTAAGATGCTGGTGATGGGGCCATGCATGGGAATCCTGTATAGCATGCATGGTTGTTTTGTTAACTCACAACTTCTCAAATAAAAATATAAATAAATAAATAAAAATAGGTGTATAGTACCAAATTTTATTATATGATTTGCTTAGTCTCATGGTTGGCTATAAGCATAGTCTTGTCCCATATTGTATTTTCTTTTCTTAACTGAAAAAAACAAAAACAAAAAATTAACCTTTTTGCTTCAAAAGGGAGAAGTGGTTAAAGGACCTAGAGCTAAGCTGGTCAATAAGGAATCAGTGGGACGTGCAGTGCTGATGCGCGCAAGGAGTGCTGTGCCACACAGGGGTGTCCCCCGCGTAGGGGAGCCCCACGCGCAAGGAGTGCACCCATAAGGAGAGCCGCCCAGCGCGAAAGAAAGTGCAGCCTGCCGAGGAATGGCGCCGCCCACACTTCCTGTACAACAGAAGCGGACAAAGAAACAAGACACAGAAAACAGACAACCGGGGGAGGGGAGGGGAATTAAATAAATAAAAATAAATCTTTAAAAAAAAAAGGAATCAGTGGGAAAACAATGCTCACCAAAGCACTCCTCACCATATGTGGCTATTTAAATTTAAATGAATTAATATTTATAAGATGTAAAATTCTGTTCCTCAGTCATACTAGCCTAATTTCTAGGGCTAAACACCATATATAACTAGTGGCTCCCAAGCAGATACAGGACATTTCTATCATGTTTCTCTATTTTAATGTGCACAAAAGTCTTCAGGATAGCTCTTCAAAACACAGATTCCTGAGCTCCCACCCCAAATTGCCTAATTCAGTAGATCTGGCATGAGGACCAAAAATGTGCCATTTCTAAGATGCTCCCAGATAAAGCTTAGGCTGCCCATCACTCTCTAGAGTTTTTGTTTTCATTTTTTCCCAATCCATCGTGAACTAAGTTTTATAAAATACCATGAAAATGAATTACCATAAAAACAAAGTATTATAAAAAGAACTACAATATAAACTCACATCTTTAATTATTAGATTCAACAGGCAACATTTTTTTTAACAAACTGCTATGAAAGCATCTAAATGCTTCAAATTCTGGACTTACCTTTTCATAGATGGATAACAAATAGTCCACAGACATGCACAAATTTGCAGACTCCTTGATTAGCCTTGATTTAGAAACTTTATTTTACGTTTTTACAACCATCTTTTTAGAGTAGGTCCTTAATGATCTCTTTCACATCCTCTATCATTTCCTCAATGCATTTTTACAACTCTTAATTCCATTAAGCAGAGTACCCCTGGTCCCTTTAAAGTGATACCATACCAGGTTTGCTTAAAAAAATCTGGGTCACATTTATAATGCGATCCGATTCTGTCACCTGGTCAACAAAGGTGATAGCTTAACTTTTTCATGCTTAATCCACTGTTGAATTTAGACTACTAACACTGCAACAATTGTTAAGCCAAAATACACAATGAACATTAATAAAGTCTCTGTGTTAAGTTATATATAATTTCTTTCAGCAAATAAAATATATGATCTGGCTCTAGCTTACCAGATGAAATACTTCATAGGCTTTCTTAGAATACAGATGGTTTTCCTTGAACCCAAAGTAAACAATCCAGGTACATATACTTTTTAAAGTATGTTTCCTCATAAAAGGAGCAAATCAAACAGAATCCCCTTAAAGTAGTCAATACCCTTCACCAATTTACCTAAAGCTTAAGTGTTTACTCCAATCTACATATCAAACCTAACAATCCAGAAGGTTATGATTTTTCTTCTATTTAACTTCTAGTCTAGCCCAACACATGACTTCTATAAGAAAATCTCCAGGATAAATTCAAGTTCAACTTCCTCCAAGAATTTTACTCTTACAATTTTCTTGTTGCTCTAGAATTTTGCTTTACTAATTTGCTTGACTTAAGCAAATCATTAAATAAGGCTCTTTACTGTGTGATCCTTTCTCCTGTAGTAAAATCTGTTTAAACAGAACTTGATATATATGCATGTTATCTGTAAAATAAACTTATATGCTCAACTAGGTATTATTTTAAGAAAAACTTCACTTAAAATGAACAGTAATAGAAAAGTTGCAAGGCATTCACGCAAAGTCTAGAGAACATAAGATGGAAGGACTGTTTTTAATTGTTCCTCTTACAAAGAAAGAAAGAAAACCCTTTCCTCCTAACATAATGATAATAAAGCAGTAACAGAATGAATAAGAAGTAGTATTCAAAAAAGGAAAATGTCAGAAGCTTTTGTCACAAGCTACCCCTCAAGTCCCACCAACAGAGGCAGATGGCTGAGATGGAGAGACTCAGGCCCCACCAAGACTGCCTTGCATGTCTCCTGCTCTAACTCTCACTTTACTTACTCGACTTTCAGCACACATGGGGAGTGGCATGTAAGTCTCCAGTGTAAGAAGTCAGGGAAGGGAAGAGGATTTGGCTCAACTGATAAGAGCGTACGCCTACCATTTGGGAGATCCAGGGTTCAAACCCAGGGCCTCCTGACCCATGTGGTGAGCTGGCCCATGCGAAAAACGCAGCCTGCCCAGGAGTGGCACTCATACACAGAATGCTGACGCGACAAAAAGAGATACAGATTCCCAGTGCCACTGACAAGAATGCAAGCGAACATAGAAAAACACAGCGAATGGACACAGAGAACAGGCAATGGGGGGAGGGAAGGGGAGAAATAAATTTCTAAAAATCTTAAAAGTAAAAACAACATAAAACAGTGTTGTTAAAAAAAAAACAAGTCAGGAAAGAATTGGGGATGACCCCAATGAATGCCTGGATGCTGTCTAGGGGTGCAGAAGAAGAACCTCACCATGCCCAGGCCAATTGATGAAGGTTAAGACTGTAAGGCCTGCTAAAGAAGTCAGCACTGGCCAAAAGATTTTACTGATACAAAACAGTTTTTGGAATAACCTAAATTAATAATCATTAATGTTTTTACTTTAGGAGAGGTTTTAGAGCAGGTAGGGGGTGCAGAAATCATTAAAAAAAAAAAAAAAAGGTATTTTCCTCCCATAAAAATGCACACACAAACAAAATTTCACATACTGTTTTAAGATCACAGACCAGCCAGAAAACCTTCAAGGGTTCCTGAATCTCAGAACAAGAAGCCCCAAACTAAACAGGCAGAAACTAAATAAAGTCAATGTTACCACAGTAGTTAAACTCACTTTTAACCTGCAACATGCCCTTTTACATAAAGACAATCTTAGAACTAAAAAATACAAATTCCAAAAGTAAAATACCTTGGGTCATATACAGGAAAATCTAAAAATCATTTAAAATTTAACTACTTATAAAATATTTGGTTCATAAAATTAAATCAGTGAATACTCAAAATACAAGAAAAACTTTAATAAAGGGATAGAAAACTCTCTTTAGTTATTTAGAAAATTCAAATATGTACCCATCACTTTCTATTTATGTTTGAATCCATTTCCCCACGTTACCCTGAAATTCTACTTCCAGTTTTCCTAAATTTTCAAACAGAATCTTAATATGTTAAGTTCTTTTGAAATAGCTGGCAAATAAAGTACTACAAAAGTCTATTGAGAAATCAGTTTTTCCTTGCTAAAAATTTTAAGTCCTTTATTATGACTATAAAGGAAAAAAGTTCATCAATTTAAAACATCTGACTCCTCAAAATGGACGCTATATAAATTGTCATATATACTATGGCAGATTCTAAAAGTCACAGAATAGAGCAATGACGGGAAATGACATAAAGAATAAAATAATTTAGGAGGATGTAAAGAATCACTATTCTAGACCACAAAAACAGGTACTAAGGCAAAACAACTCTTTTCTTCTGGATGTTATGCAAATGATTTAGTTAGGAAATGGGAACAAGGATGGATATCTTTAACTCCATTTTACTACCTTCAGGACTTTTATGGAAGTAAAAGAGTTTCTCATAAGGGTATCAACACCTCCACAACATGAACTAAAGAAAAGAACATTCTGGCAAAGAAAAAGTGGCTGTGTTTCCCTCTGTATTTCATAGTTATCACCAAACCAGGCTACACTTGCACTCCTCAGTGCCCTAAGAAGACCATACCCATGCCACAGAGACAAAAGGGAAAAGGGTGCCCTCACTGTAATTCAATCCAGCTTTTCAGTGACAAATTCTTAAAAGGTGAGAGTAATGGATGCATGTTTAGAAGAACTTGGGAAAAGTTTGTGAAACCTAGCACCATACCACCAAACATGGCAGCACATGTTTTTTAAGAAATCCTTCCAGTGAGTTGTACAGTAAGAACATGTGCTTTGTATTTAGATGATTCTGAGTTCAAATATAGGTTCTATTACTAGCCTTATGGTCCTGAATAAGTTGCTTTATTTCTCTGAGCTTTAGTCCAGCCTCACTAAGTGGCAATGAAAACACATAATTTTTCATCTCTGAAAACCACAATGCCACACTGAGTGCTTGACACTCACCAGGTATTCAATTGCTGTTCCTTCTTTTTATTCCCCTTCCAAGTATGTCATATGCCATTGCAAACAAAAATGTTCTATAGGGAACAGACATATCTAAGACATAGCTAAGCTATTATTTTACATATTTCAAAAGGTTTTCAATATAATAAGCTGGCACAGGAGAATGCAGTGGTCCCAGAGAAATTGCTGCAGCTTCCTACCTGTGTTAAACTAAAGCTTTATGTAAGGGATATAAGTATGAAGATAATTACTAAATATTGATTAAAAATAAAACTATTTCAAATCTTGCTATACTGAGAGAAGAGAAAAGGAAGGGAAAGAAAGCACAGACTCCTCCGATGATTTGGATACTGTCATTGTATACCAAATATCTTTTTGCAGGTAGAGAGTCCTTGAATCCTAAAACCTGTTCAAAGGAGTTTAGAACACGAATGGTCAGTGCATGAACCCATTTGGTCTTTACCAATAAATAGCTCTTTCATGAAAATTGATCAACAGACATCTACACTGATAATGAAGTCTGAGGCTTTGGAACCCTTTTTCCTCATGGTTTAACACAGGAAGACTCAGCCACAAACTGCTTGGCAAGGCCATATTTTCAAGAAAACCAAAAAATTTCTCTGTAAAGTCTATATATCAAAGTCTACTCAAAGACACAGTAGCCCTAGGGCTGTTGTTTCTGATACATTGTCTGCAATATTATGGAAAATATCTCAAAGAAGACCTGGTTTCTAAAGAGATACTATTTGTCTTCAGATTTCTTTGGTATTTGAAATAGTTATAAGAAAAATAAATCAATAAATTTAAAAAATTAACTGCCATAAGATCTTCCAGAAATGCAGCTGTGTTACTTGTGGCCCCCCACTTCATTTCTGAGCTTCCAACTTCTCTAACTATACTAATAATAAATTATAAAAATAATTATTGAGAGAAAATACTAAAAAGTTGTGATAAGTGATCATAATGAAAGAGTTTGCAGTGTTATAACAGGAGAGCTAAATGTGAGAAGCAAAGAAATAACTGCAGTATAAAAGACATGACTTCAGGGGAGACTGTGATATCACACTGAGATGCAACTCTAATTTCACAATAGATCTAGATTTACTTTGCCCCCAGCCAGACTACACCCAGAACAGCATGGCAGGTTCCCTTGGCTTTTAACAGTCGACTCATCAAGAATAAAGTTTAAATACAAAGAGAGCCAAAACTCATCTATGAAATCTGTCCTGGTACAAAACGAACTACAAAATTAGTAATTTCACCACTCAACATTTTCCCAGGCCTTTGGTTACAGTCAGGCACTGCTTATGCGAAACCACCTGCTCTGGTTGGCATGTTACTTGACTACTCGTGCCTAATCTTTATCATACATGGATCCCAAACCTTCTTTCTATTGACAGCCACAACGTTCACGAAAACTATGTCCCTAAGGTGGCCAACCTAATCTTCCAGTTTGGCTTACCAACAAATTGTATTGTCCAGGTGCAGTCAAATCGGTACATATCCCAAGGAAGGCAGGCAGCTTCCAATTAGGAGCTCAGCAGAATGGCCGCTATGCTCTTAGGATTTCTCCAAAAGCCTCAAGCATATCCCCATAATGTATGTGGAAATTTGGGGCATGTTAGGATAGCATTCGTATATACCATTTGAAAAACGATAATCAAATCTCAGGCAATATTCCAGACTCCCTAAAAGTTTAAATATTTAAAATATGCATTTTCTTTGTACATGGGTCTGCTACAACACGAAGTTGACTGGGGGGAGGGAAGGAAAGGCTAACGCACACTCACAACCCCAGAGAACAGGCCCGGAGATGTCAACGATTCACTAGAAATCTTCGCCAGATTACTAATGGTCCATAAACCCTAATTTAGAGAACACGGGCCTACAAGCTCAAAATTGAATTATACTGCCTTATTAGATCCCGCACTACTGAAACCACAGTCACATTAGTCATAACTGGAATTAGGAATACTTTATGTACACAAATATAAGTGCCTGCTTATGTATTTTTAATTAGCTCAAATAAAACTGAAGCTGCAAACTCAAATTTCAATTATCTCACTAGTGAGGGGATTTCCTAATAACGTCTTTTTAAAAAAGCAAGTAGCTGCGACCCGTCTGCACATGACAGGTATGTCCCGAGAAATTTGGGTGCCACGGACTCTTCTAAAAAGCAAAGAAAATAAATAGCCTAAGGGGGACAAATTCCTTCTTTCTTTTCTTAAAAGCTCAAACATGCAATCTAATAACGCGCAAAACTTGGCTGTGGGGTTGCTGGACATCTCTAGGGTTCCAATTTTCCGGCGCGTTAGCGCTAGTGCGTAAGAAGGGGGCGGAGGGGGAGCGCGATCCGAGGACGCGCCGGCGCCCCCGCCCCCTCCCGGAGCAGCAGCCTGGCACCAGCCCACCCTCCTCCACCCCTGCAAACAGACGCAGGACACGAATAGAGCAACTTCTCCGCGGGGGCGAAGGTGGGAACAGCGGTCACCCCGCCCGCCCCGCGCCAGCCCCGCAGAAACCCGGGGGCCTCCCCGGGGGTCTCGGCATGCCCTGCCTCCGCCCGCCAGGCCCAGGGCCGGAGTCTGTGCGGACCCCCGCCCCTCCGCGCGGCCCGCAGCGGCGCACTCCCAAGGACGGCCGTCCGGCCCGAGCGCGGCCTGAGCGGGAGCGGGGCCCGGCGAAGTCCGGTCCCTCTCCTCAGGCCTCCTCAGTCGCCTGCCCTCCTCCAGGCCGCCCGCCCGACCGCCGGCCCCGCTCGGACCCTGGCCCAACCGGGCCTCGGCGCCACCGCAGACCCTCAGCCCGGCTCCATTCATAGGGGCACCCCAGCCCGGCCAGCGGGGCGGGGCCGGAGACCCACGGACAAGGCCGGCCCTCCGAGGCCAGGGAGGAAAATAAAAAGTTAAGAGAAGAACTTACCTAAAATGGCTCCTGCAGCAGCCAAAATACAAACAGCTATTATTTGGTGAAGTTTAGCTCAGACACCCTGCAAGGACACCCTAACACAGCTCGGGCCCGCCTTCCCTCCCTCGCCATTGGGCTTCGGCTCCCCAAAACACAGAGTGATTGGGCAGTATGGCTGTCGCTCGGATAGAAGCCCATTTCAAGCTTGCTTGCAGGGGCGAGTGATGGGCTCGCTCCATTGTGCTCGTATTTGCATGGATGTGATCGCGGAGCTGATTGGCCGGCGACAGGGATGCCCCTCCCCCTGCTCGCGCCCCCCGCCTTGGAGACGCCACAGCGCGCGGCCCCGCCCCCCGGGACGGAGCGGCGGGCGCGTGGGGGCGGGGCGGGTTCGGGGTCCGGCGGGCCGAAGGGGCTGGGCGGGTCCTGCACGCAGCAGACCGCAGGGAGGGGCCGGGGACCGCGAGTGCACGCGAGTGGGGGCGGAGGCTTAGCCGGCAGGTGGAGAGCTCAGGTAGCTGGCTGAGCAATCTGGAAGACTTGGGGCTGGCCTCTCCCCGGGTGGGCTAGGATGCGGCAGGGTCCCGCGTCTGAGACGTTTCACTTGGGCCGAGGCCCCGCAGACAAATGCGAGGAGGGGCGAGGACCCGCAGTCAGGAAAAGGTACTGAAAGACAAGCTTCTGTCTCCAGCCGCATCTCCTGCCGCTCCGCCTGGCTCCCTGGCACTCCTGGCAAACACGGGCCTCTTCCCAAGGTCCCGCACATCCCAGGCGTTTTCGAGTCCCGGGAATCCTGCGGCGTCTTGGCTATACCTCCAGAAAATCAGGTGACGAGCCCTGGTGTATTTCTTTTCGGGCCTATCTCCCCCACAATCCTTGTAGTCTCCTCAAGAACAGGGCCCAGCATATGGCAGAGATTCAACTAATTGTTCTGTTCTTTAATTCGTTTACCAATTATTTCAGGGCGCCTACTAAGTGCCAGACAGTGATCGACAGGACAAAAACCTTACCCTCGTGGAACAGGCCTGCCAAGGGGGAAAGAAAGACAAATAAATACAGAATGAAAGTAGTGATAAATGCTATGAAGAAGATAGACGGAAGAAAGACAGAAATTAGAGAGTTGGGGAGGAACAATAGGGAAGGTGGCGAGGACTGGGGAGCTTGCCCTGCCTGGCTGAACACTCTGTATGGCTTTCCATTACTGCCCCGCCCACCCCACTCCCTTCCCATCCCTGTATTTCTTCAGCCCCAGGTTGGATTCTGTGGAGGCTCATTTTACCTCAGTAAACCAGGAGTTAATCAGAGTCCTGATGATGGAAAGGGAAGTTTGTGGGATACATTTAAGATGAGTATACTTCCACTTTGTCAGGAATAACTACAATATATTGGCAGATATGAGCCTCACTGCACCTCCAGAGAGAGAATAGTTTTAGTTTCTTTGAAATCCCAGTTTTCCCATGGTTTTTCTCCTGTGCTCCTAGCTCTTCTGAGTACCTCTCTTCAGTTCCTGGCAGACGCAGTGATTTCTGCAGTCCAAAAATACAGATAGCAGCTCCTGCTACCAGTCTTCCTCACTTGCGCACATTTTTCTCATTCCATTGGCCAAGATGCCTCATGTTCCTTTCTTCCTCCTCTTTCTTTCATCCTTCCTTCAACAACTATTAATTGAACACCAACTATGTTCCAGATAGTGTTCTAGGCTGGGGGTGGGGGAATAAGGAGTACAGCATTAAATAAGGCCAACAACATCACTGTCCTCAAGGAGCTTATAGTCTAATTTTTAACAGGATAGAAGTTTACACATGGATCCTGAGGCTCTGCGAACTGCCAAGCTGCTGCTGAACTGCCTGTCCCCTCTGCTGTGGCCCACCCGGACAGCCAACTGACCATCCCCTGCTGGACAGCTGGCAAGCCCCATCCCTCATGGCCCAGACACCAGATTCTGGCTGGAACTCGTGAGACACAAAGCTCGCAACAGTGCTCACGTGGCTCGGGTCCATGCACTTCAGTGTCTAGAAAGGGGCTAGGAGCAGAGCTGTAGCAGACACTGATTGGTGGCTCCCACGTGGAAGTCGAGTGGCCCTCTTTTTGCACCATAAGTCCCTTGTCCACAAAACAGTGAAACAATGTAAACAAGATGGGGAGAAATGGGACTCCAGACAGAGGTAGCACCATGAATATGCTAAAGCACAGAGGCAAGACAGCACTGAGGAGGGCAGGAAGGTAGAGACTTGTCTGAATCCCTCTGTTCTTAAACTTTGAGCAAAGTCGGTAGCATCTAAGAAGTTAACCTCACACAGAGACACAAATGCTACATCACCAAACAAAAAATCAGTAGGAGTGCGTGATTAAATCCCAAATGAACAGTCCAGGTACAAGCAAAGGAAAGGGTCTGGAGGCTGCCCTAAGGAGAGGCAGCCAAGCTTGATCTTCAAAGAGGTAGGTAGGCAGAGCTGAGGGGTCTGTGTACTCCTACCCTTAAAACTCTTACGCAGTTTCCAGGCACCTGAGGCAGACTCTGGATATGGAAGGGGGGAATTGGGGGGGGGGGGGGGGAGGGAGGGAGGGACTACAGAGACAACTAAGTGGCTTTTAGCTATAACCATGAGGCTGTTCTTGACAGTGTCCTAGACTAGGTTCTTGGGATTGCAGAGCCTATTATATGCAGGAAAAGTGAGAGAAAAGAAGTGAGGCAGGAAAAGAGGAAGAGCCATTACCAGGATGGTTATTAATCTGGCCTTGTCTCTGTGTGGCTGATATCTGCTGCCTAAGGGAACATAATCTGAGAAGCCATATAAAATGAGTCTCAACTGAATGTAAAGGAAATTTACACTCATCTCCCATTGGCTCAAGACTCAGCCCAGTTGTTCATGCACAGGTGCCAAAAGTGGTTCTACCATGTGGCAAACCTCAGTGTCAACAGAAAACTTGGGGAAGCAGATTTGGCTCAACAGATAGAGCATCCACCTACCACATGGGAGGTCCAGGGTTCAAATCCAGGGCCCCCTGACCCATGTAATGAGCTGGCCCATGCACAGAGTACAAGGAGTGCTGTACCACACAGGGGTGTCCCCCGCATAATACGGGAGCCCCACGCTCAAGGAGTGCACCCCGTAAAGAGAGCTGCCCAGTACAAAAAAAAAAGTACAGCCTGCCCAGGTTGGCGCTGCACACACAGCTGACACAGCAAGGTGACGCAACAAAAAGAGACAGATTTCCAGTGCCGCTGACAAGAATACAAGCGGACACAGAAGAACACAAAGTGTATGGACACAGAGAGCAGACTACTGGGCGGGGTGGGCAGGGAAGGGGAGAGAAATAAAAAATAAATCTTTTAAAAATAACCTTAAAAAAAAACAAACAAAACTTGGCAAGAGGCACACAGCAGGGCCATGAGGGAAAGCACTGCGGGGATGCAATAGTGTGAGGTCAGATGGAGCCCATGCAGAACTGGACACCACAGCAGCTGCTGGAACAAGATTGTTGATGTCAAGAGGTTCTGAAGGTCTGCCACAGGGGTGCCACCAGGGATGCACAACTTTCTATACCATATAGTATGTCCACATTTACAAAGGTCCCCAGAAGAGCAATCCTTAGGAACTCTGAAGGGAGCCTTAGGAAGGCTTCCAGGAGTTCTGGGACTTTGTAATAGTAACTCTTGAATATGAATTGCATCCTGCCTGACCACATTCTTGCTTATCCCTGGCTCTGTCCTCTTGTCTGTCTCCTCCATTCGATTGGGATTTACGTTATTTTTGTTATGTACCTGTGGCAGAGAAAATGCTTGTTCATCAACCCATTTCATTTTCCTCCTCAGCTCATAGCAGAACTACATTTCTTAGTAATCAGGTAGGCTCACGTGACTGAACTCTGGATAATGAAATCTGGGCAGAAGTGATATATCTCATTCCTGGGTATCCACCAAAACCTCTTGCATGACCCTCCACATTCTCCACCCCCTCTCATCTGCTGGCCAGATGGGGAAAAAAGTCCAATGGAAGTCTTAGAGGCCCCCAGAAAATGTCAATGGAAGGGACCTGGGCCCCTGACTGACTGCACAGAGCAGAGCTCCTATGCTTATCCCCACACTGGACAATGCTGTGAGCTAGAAATAAACTGTTGTGTTAAGTCACTGAAATGTGAAGGTTGTTTGTTACAGCCATTAGCACACCCTAACTAGTACAGTACTTGTCTAATTTCATTTGATTCTGTACCTCTCCAGGGTAGGGATCTTGTTTACCCTGCCCTGGAGATTTGTAACCCAAGCCCTAGTGTAAGAGATGGGATCAGTTTAATTTTCACATAAAGGTAATATAAAAAGCAGGGAGGAAAAAAAAATGTAACCTGGCAGCCTACTACTTCAGACTCGCACTCCTGGGTTAAGCAGGAACAACAGTCCTATAGCCGGTTAAAAGGATGCATAAGAAAAAGCTAAGTCAATACCAATTCAGCACTAAATTCCATTCCTTATTTGGCAAAAGAAGCAGGTAAAAGCCAAAACGGTTGGAATGTGATGGGGGAAACTGTTAATCAAAAACTGGGGGACTTGTGCGGGAAAGTTAGACCTCTCGGATAGGCTGTAATGTCTGAAGTATCCAATCTATGGAGAAATAGAGGAAGAGCTTCTGTGCTAGGCTTAGGGGTATAAATTGTGCCATTTTTCTTTGTTCGGTGTGCTAGTCACGTCTTCTGGTTATGCGCCCCTTCTTGCAAGATTGGGAATAAATTCTTTTCTTCTCCACAATCAGGTTTGCCTTATTTTCTTCCAGAAGAAGATTTCTTTCTAATACTAGCTCCATGCTGGGCACGTACTAGGCACTTCTAAAAGTATGAATGGGTACAAACAAGCGAAACCTGAGCACGGTCTTAAAGGATCAGAGATAGTATGCCAGGCAAGGTGAAAGGTAGAGAATGTTCCAGGCAGGGGCATGACATGTGCAGAGGCAGAGATAAGAGAGAAGATGGTCAGTTCTCAGCATTGGAAATGTTTCATGATGGGAAACCGGAGTGGGAGAGGCAGATGTCTAAGGTGAGGCTAAGAAAATGTGAAGGGCTAGATTACAAAAGGACTTGGACATAACATGAAGGAGTTTGAACTTTATCTTACAGGGATTATTTGAGGATTTTAAACAGGGATATGTTATCATTGGGTTTATGTTTAAGAAAGATCTTTCTAGCAGCAGAGGAGAAGGATGACTTGAATCTGAAGAGACAACATATGGATTTTTTTTAAAGCAACATTTCCCTAAGTATGTTTGTTCCAAATCATTCATCCTGTGAGATGCTCCACTAAAAAGAGGTTTGGGGGTCAAATTGATTTGAAAAGTTGGGCATACTCTACCCTCTCTTAGAGGTTCCTGCTGTTCATTAGCATATTAAAAACTTTGAGAGGTCTTACATTAATGAAATCTTTTGAACTTAAATGTAATAGTCTTCAAAGTTATTTGACCACAGAAACCTTTTTTCATTTATTAACTCTTTTTTTTTTTTAAGATTTATTTATTTATTTAATTTCCCCCCCTCTCCTGGTTGTCTGGTTGTCTGTTCTTGGTGTCTATTTGCTGCGTCTTGTTTCTTTGTCCGCTTCTGTTGTCGTCAGCGGTACAGGAAGTGTGGGCGGCGCCATTCCCGGGCAGGCTGCTCTCTCTTTTCACGCTGGGCGGCTTTCCTCACGGGCGCACTCCTTGCGCGTGGGGCTCCCCCACGCGGGGGACACCCTTGCGTGGCACGGCACTCCTTGCGCGCATCAGCACTGCGCATGGCCAGCTCCACACGGGTCAAGGAGGCCCGGGGTTTGAACCGCGGACCTCCCATATGGTAGACGAACGCCCTAACCACTGGGCCAAAGTCCGTTTCCCCATTTATTAACTCTTAAAGATTCTATCACTTAGGTTTCAATTTGGCAGCATATAACTGGAAAAAATAACAAAAGCATAGTAAGGTTGACATTTATTTTTGCTTGTGTAAAAGAAATCTTGGAAGCAGGCAGCCCAAGAGTATTATGGCAGCTCTATGGTGTCATTGGGAATCCAGCCTTCAGTATTTTTGCTCCTTAACTTTCTTTCCTAAAGTCACTTTATGATCCAAGTTGGCTGCTGGAATATCAGTTCACATGATCCAAAATAGCCACTGACATTACCCATCATTGCAAGAAAAAAGGAAAGGCAAAAATAGCAAAAATGGAATTGAATCATGTCCTTTTTTTTTTTTAAAGGTTTGTTTATTTATTTTCCCCCCTCCCTCTATCGTCTACTCCCTGTGTCCATTCCCTTTGTGTTCTTCTGTATCTGCTTATATTCTCATTAGGTGACTCCGGGAACTGATCCTGGGACCTTCCAGAGTGGGAGAGAGGTGATTATTCTCTTGCGCCACCTCAGCTTCCTGGTCTGCTGCATCTCTCATTGCCTCTCCTCTGTGTCTCTTTTTGTTGTATCATCTTGTTGCTTCAGCTATCGGCGTGGGGCAGCTCGCCATACAGGCCAGCTTGACTACACGAGGAGGCCCTGGGTATTGAATCCTGGGCCTCCTATATGGTAGATAGGAGCCCAATTACTTGCACCACATCTGCTTCCCTGAATCATGTCCTTTTAAGCAGTCTTCCTGGAAATACCATACATTACTTCTGGTTACATGTCATTGGTCAGAACATGATCACAGGGCCACACTGAGCAGTAAAGGAAGGGGAAATTTTGGTATTTTATTTTGCATGGCTGTGTGCCAAGTTAAAAATTGGATGTTTTAGTTTCCTAGGCTGCTTAAAGCAAATACCATGAAATGGGTCAGGTTTAAACAGTGGACATTTATTCTCTTACAGTTTTGAAATCAAGAAAATGTCCAAATCAAGGCATCCTCAGATTGATGCTTACTTCCTGAAGACCAGCTGCTGGCGATCCTTAGTTCCTCTGCCACATGGCAAGGCACAAGGCGGCATCTTCTGGTCTCTCCCTTTTCTTCTGGTTTCATTGCTTTCAGCTTCTTGATTCCATGCCACACACTGGCTCTCTCTCTCTTTCTTCATTCTGTTTATAAAGGACTCCAGTAAGAGGATCAAGACCCATCTTGAATGAGGTGGGTCACACATTAACTGAAGTTGCCTCATCAAAACCTTATAATGGATCCATACACACAGGAATGGATTAAATTTAAAAACATGCCTTTTGGGGGTAGAACAGCTTCAACCCACCATATTGGGGTTCTGTCACTAAGGAGTTGGAGCACTCAATGATTCACAGACTATAAATTGGGATAAAATGACTAAAATTGATTTTTTAAGCATTTTTAGTGTTTTATTGAGATGTAATTTACGTACCACTGTAAGTGTATAGTTTGGTGATTTTTAGTAAACTTATACAGTTGAACAACCACAATTCAGTTTTAGAACATTGCATCACCCCCAAAATTTCTGTTATTTCCAATATGCTGTCCATCCACACTTCTACCTCCAGGTCCAGGTCCAGGCAACAATTGATCTACTTTCTTCTCTATAATTTTGCCTTTTCTAGAAATTTCACATAAATGAAATAATGCAAAATTTAGTTTTTTTCTGGCTTATTTACTTAACATAATATTTTTGTGGTTCACCTGTGTTGTAAAATGTATCAGTAGTTAATTCCTGTTTATTGCTGAATAGGATTCCATTGTAAGAATATACCACCTTTTGTTTAGCCATCCATTCACCAACTGATGGACATTTGGGTTCTTTTCCCTTTGAGGCTAGTATGAATGAATAATGCTGCTATGAATATTCACATACAAATCTTTGTATGGACAAATGTTTTTATCTGTCTTCTAGGTACCTAAAGAGATCAATGTTTAAAATTGAATTCATTCATTGAAAGGGCATTTATTGAATGCTATTACTAAAATGCATTGTGCTAGGTGCCCACAGATGGTGAATAAAATCCAGCACAGACTCAGCCCTCATAGAGTTTGCAATCCAGTGGAGGAGACCGTATTAGTCAAATAATCACGCAAACAAATATAACTTTACAGAGGTGGCTAGGGGTATAAAGGAGAGGGCTGTGGTGCTGAGAGAGCTTATACTGGAAAGATCTGCCTTGGTCAGTGATGTCAAGAAAGCTGCCTTTGAGCTGAGTCTGAAGGATACCAGAACTTAATCACCCCGATGAATTTTGTCCTTCAAAGAAGTATCTTATGAGGCCATACACTTATTCCAACAATGCGGCCTTTGCAATTCTGAGCCAGTTTACAAGTGTGCTGGTCCCAGGTCTGTTTGTCCTCAGATAAAGACCCTGTGTTTTAACCTCTCAGCATTTTTTTTTTTTTTGGTTTTTTTTTTTTTGCTGGTTGGACCATGACTGATGAAACAAGCCATGCAAGAAAATCAACTGTATCCTTTCAGAATCACATCTTGCTTATTACCAAAAATGGAATTCCCTTGCTAGATCACGAACTTTATTTCCCCAGAGCTGGCACAGAGGAGTTTGCAAAAATAAACTCAGATTTCATCTGTAAAATGAGGAGTGGATATTATCATCTCTCTCCTCCCTTATGGCTCAAAACTCATGTGCCTGTGATTTGCCACTGAGGAGATTCCAAAAATCAGCCCCCACAGTGTGTGGAGGTAACTCCCAAAGAAGAAATTTAAGAAAATGTGGGTAGCAGTAGCAAGACCTTGGCAGTAGTAATTGGACTCCAAGGGGAAGCTCTGTAATGCCAAGACCAAACCTTTGAGAGGTTACTGAGCACTTTAGGTGAACTGCACAGGAGCAGACCCTCGCAGGTGCTGGAACTTGACCTTGTTCAATGTGAGAAGTCTCTAAGCAAACTCCCAGGGAACAGGTATGTAAGCCAGATGGGCGACTATTAAATTATCATTAATATATACAAGGGGTTTTTATACATCAATTTTACAGTGGTAGTGACCTCTAGGGGAGAAAAAGAGGGAAGGGATGGCTTGTGGGGGTCTTTCCTGTATCTTTAATACTTTAATACTTTATTTCTTAGAGAGGGAGGCTCTCTGAAGCAAACATCATCAAATATCAATAAAGGTTTCTTTGGGGTAATCTCATATTATTTTCTGTAATTCTCTTCATGTTTGAAATATTTAGTGTTTAGATAGATTTTTTTTAAATTCCTGTGAGAATCATACCTGCTGAGTAGCCCAGCCCCATCTTATCAGTTGCTAACCTTGTTCTCTCTCTGTAAGAAGCGTCATGGTTGGCAGATGACTTCTGGAAGATGGAGCTGGCTTGAAGGTCCCTGATGGAATGATGCTAATGGCCAGTATTGTGGAGTGCAACAGCCTAAGGCCTCTGTCTCTATTATTGGGATGAATCTGCCAAAAGCCAAAAGCACCCTTCACCAGGATCATACTGGGTAAGAGTAGTTAAGCCTACAAGCTCTGGCACAAGTTCAAATCCTAGCTCTCCCACTGTAGCCTTAGGAAAGTCGCTTAACAGTTTCTTGATTCTGATTCATGCAAAGTTTTTGGCACGTGGTAACTTCTCAAAAAATTGTTAATTACCACTTTATTGTTGAATCCTTTCCTGTGACCCCCATTTTCCCATGTTTTGGGTAGACTTTCCCTCTTCTGTTGACATGTTCTTTCTGAAACATACTAATTCCATTGATTCGACTAAAGTCTCTCTCTGTTCTTTTTGTCTTTGGCCTGGGGCACCTTCTGTCTTTTCAAGTGCCTTCTGCTGATATATGACTTCCATCCCTTATGTAACTTATCTGACTGACTTAACTCTTAAAGTATTGCAGAGCTTTCCTTCTCACCCCTGTTAATATAATGCTACTAGTATTTTTATTTTTAAAAATCTGAGTGTATACATATACATGGCAGTGGTCTCCTTCAGTAACTGTGATTTATGAAAAGTCACACCTCAAATGTTCTCCAGTAGAATTTTTTTTAAACACTGGTCACCCTACTCTGAAACAGTTCCATAAATCCTTCATTCTTGCTCAGCAGGGCATTTTCCTGCAGCAACATTTAAACAGTTTTAGCTGTAAAAACTTGCTTAAGCTGAAGCTTTTTCCTAAGCCTAAAGTTGCTGTAGAATCCTTTCTTTTATGTGTGCAATTCTGCCTTCAGCATTACTGACCGATTTAAAGAGGCTGCAAACTGACAATAAAGAAGGAACATTGCTTTACACTCTAGGAATAAAACACTACAATTTTTAAAATTAATTTATTAGTTTCCATGTTGTTGCTGAAGTAAAGTATGGTTGCTGTCTTCCAATATGACTCTCAATGATTTCCACCTCTTGTGATCTAGACTCTTAAATTGTCCCCTCACCACAAAATAGGGTTGACCTGTGCAACCAATAGGATACCACAGAAATGACAGTGTGACTTCCTCGGCTAGGTCATAAATGACATTGCAGCTTCTGCCTTGTGTACTTGCATCACTTGCAATGGAAAAGCCAATCGCCATGTTATGAGGACACTCAAGCAGCCCTCTGGAGAGGTCTGTGTGGCAAGGACCTGAGGCCTCTGCCAATAGCCATATGAATGACCATCTTGGAAGTGAATGAATCCTCTAGCCTCAGTCAGGTCTTCAGATGAGAATACATCCTCAGCCAACATCTTGACTGCATCCTCATGAGAGACCCCTTCGCCACCAAGCTAAGCCACTCCAAAATTCCTGACCTACAGAAATTAGGTGAAATAATAAATGTTTAATGTTGTTCAGCCACCAAGTTTGAGGTAATTTGTTATGCTGTAATAGATAACAAATATATTCTGTATTTCCTTTGGTAATATAGAATATAGGTGATAGCCATCAATAATGCTTGGTTATTGTATAAGCTTGTCCCAAATTTTAAATATTTTTTCAACATACAATCTATATCCAGATATTTTAGATTGCTCCAGGCTTATTTCCATCCAGTTCAACAAACATGTGTTAAACTACATGTTTCATGACCTGATAGGGACAGAAAATTCAGATCAGCTGTATTAACCAGGGTTCTCTAAGGAAACAGAATTAGCAGGCAATATCTGTAAATAGTATGAGGTTTTATAAAATTCTCTCATATGACTGTGGAGATCCCACAAATCCATATTCTGCAGGCAGGCTGCAAACCAGGGGCTCTGATGAAAGCCCAGTGAAGGTCCTTGATGAGTTTCCAGGACTTTGGACTGGGTGTCCAAAGACGAGCTGGGAAATTCTCTCTGTGTGCTGAAATCATTTCCCCTTTTAAGGCATTCAACTGATTGGATAAAACACCACTAATTGCTGATGGCAGTCATCCTGGTTGACTGTAGATGTAATCAGCCATGTATGCAGTAAACTCACTGATAACTAAAGTACATAAATATCCTTGTATTACAATTAGTCCAGTGCTTGCTTGGCATACTTACCTGGCCAAGTTGACACATTAGCCTAACCATCACATCAGCCTTCAACAATTAGAACCAGACTATGGCAATAACCTACATTTCTCTATCTGATTCCCTTTGTTGTGAATGATTCTCATGCTTTCCATGTAGTTAACATTCTAGATGCCACAAAGTCCAGCTTTAACACTGCTTTTGCTTCTTACTTGAGCATATTATAGAAGGTAATACAGTTAAAGAGAAGGATGTCACCATCCTTAATCCTCGAAGAGAAGGAATTCATGATGTTAAGAAAACATGGACTGTTATACTGACAGTTCATAATACGTAATGTTTATTGAGCACTTACTATGCACCAGGCACTAAGTGTTTACATGCATTACCATTTTTAATTCTCACAAAGGAGATATCATCATTACCTTCATTTTGCAGATGGTAAAACTGAGGCACATCACTAGAAGGAAGGCAGCAGTATCTACAGTTGTCACCCTCTCTGCCCAGCAGCCACAGGCCCAGGTGCTGAAGTGGGTCATTATTAATACCCACAGCAATTCAGTCCTGTGTCCTCGGTACCCCTTGGTTCCTGCTCCAGGTGTCACAAGCAAAAACAAGGCTGAAATTTTACTGAAGGAAAAGTAGAAAGAAAACACACATGAAAGCGTAAGAATGAAAACATTTGAAGAATACAAATGTCTTATTCTAATTTAAAAAATAGAAATAGCCACAACGAAGCTTGACTAAGGCATTGGGCTTAGTTGAGGGGAATAGCTCTCAAAGTGGGGTCTTTGGATCACCAGCAGCATCTGGGAACTTGGTAGAAATACAAATTCTTGGCTCCAACCCAAACCAACAGGATCAGAAAATCAGGTACTAGAAATCTGTGTTTTAACAAGCCCTCTAGGTGGTTAGATGCATGCTGAAGTTTGAGACATATGAATTAGAAGGCCTAACTTGGGCTAAACCTGGGCTATGTGACTCCAGAGTACATAACAGCTCTTGGTAGTCATTAACATGCCAATCTTGGAGTCTGACAACAAAAATAAAAGGCATCATTCTAGCCAAAAAGAAACATGACCACCATTCCCCCAAGGCATAGAATAAAGCAGGGATACCCAACATGTCCTTGGTGCTCCCATCAAAGGCAGACTCCTAGGATTGGAGTGGGAGTGTATCCACTTCACCTAACTTGAAAATATGGAATAAGTGCCCATCTGGATAGATGTGAGCCATGTTGGGAGAAAGCTGACAGAGGCCATGTCACTTTAGAGCAAGATTAGGTAGTATAACACGCACTAGCTCCTATGACAAATATACGGACAAAAGAATAATGGCACCAACAAAAAGTTTATTTCTTACCCATATGACAGTTCAAGTAGAGTTCCTGGTCAGCAAGCCATAGTACTCTTTCTAGTGATTCAGGGGTCCAGGTTCCTTCAATCACAAGGCTACACCATCCCTTAGGGCAAGGGTTCTTAACCAAGATCCTTAGGAATCCGTGGAAAGACTTCAGGGGTCTATGAGCTTGAATTGAAAAAACCAACTTATTATCTTTATTTTCTCTGACCTCCGAGGTTGAGTGCAATAAAACTTCCTGTTTTCTACATTCTGAGAAGGGGTCCGTGGTTTTTACCTGACTGACAAAAGGATCCATGGAACAAAAAATGGCTAAGAACCCTTGCCCTAGGGTCTTATTATCATCTGCATCCAGCTTATAAGAAGAGAGATTGTGGTAAGGACCCACTCATTTCTTAACAGCGTTGGCCCAGAAATGGCACACATCAGTTCTGCTCACATGTCATTGGCTAGAACTCAGTTACATGGCTGCATCTAATCACAAAGGAAACTGAGTAATGTAGTCTACCTGAATGCTCAAGATGAATAAGAAATGTATTTCTGAAGAAGAGCTAGCAAGATGTGCTATCTGGAACGTATTGGGGTTATGGAAAATAACTGGATTGTGAGCCATTTGAGTGGAAGAACTGTATCTTGCTTAATTTTTTTTTCAGTAATCTCAGCATCTAACAAGTACCCCACATGGAGTGAGTGCTCAGTATTGAGTAGTTTGAATAAAGGAGAACACTGTAAGAGTGATGGGAAATGCATGGCACACCTGTTTCTATACCTCCCTCCAATATTTGTGGGAAATTTTAGGCTAATTCGTCATCACATTCTTTCTCATTAATCCTGAATTTAGTCCCAGAATCCTTCTCAATTCTGTGCTCCTATAGACATCAATCAAGTAGGAATGGCTTGAAGTGTAAAACCTTTTTGCCGTGTTTGGACATTGACTCTCCAGCTGCAGTCATTTCTCTGTGCTAGGAATTTCATCTGTAAAATGGGGATAAGCCCTGTTTAAGAAATTTCTCAGTATCAAATGAGACAAATCATGTGAAAGAGGTTTGGCAAAAACCTAAGAATTATTGTTAAAGATTTCAAGTATAATGTTTTATGTATGGGACTTCAAAGTATATAAACCCTTTATGTATAATTTACATGTCTTAGTTTATTTATAAACCAGTATTGTTGAAATATCAGTATATTCAAGGTCTTTTGACCTAGAGCCTTAGACATTTCCAACTGCTAATGAGTGACATCTTCCCAGAAAATCAGGACAGTTGCCAGTGCACTTCCCTTCTTCATTCATTTTTGAAATATTCTTTGGGCCAAGGTTCTAACAGCAGCATAGTTTCCATTAAATCTTTCTTGAAAAATCTTGGAAGATTGTAGACTGACTATGCCCTCAAGGGCCAGTTGTGAACTCCATGGAGAGTATTCACCCCCCAATTGAATGGTATCTGCAGGAGAAAAAAACCTTACCCAGAATAACTCAAATTATTTTACTCCAGTTTTAACTTGTGTCCATCATGGATTCATTTTAACAATTTTTAAGTGTACAATTCAGTGGCATTAATTACATTCACACTGTTGTGCTACCATCACCACCATTGCCCAAACCCTTTCTGTTTCCCAGGGAGAAATTCTATACCTATTAAGCAACAAGTCCCATGTCCCCCTTTCCCTAGCCCTAGCTACTTCTATCCTACTCTCTATCTCTTATGAATTTGCTTTATTCTAGATATTCCAAATCAGTGGAATCATAAAATATTTGTCTTTTTAAAAAAATTATTTCCCTTAGCATAATGTTTTCAAGGTATATCCATGTTGTATCAGAACTTCATTCCTTTTTCTTTCAGCCAAATAATATTCCATTGTATGTATGTATTACATTTTGTTTATCCATTCATCTGTTGTTGGTTACTTGGGTTGTTTCCACCATTTGGCTATTGTAAATAATACTGCCGTGAATATTGGTATACAAGTATCTCTTTGAATCTCTGCTGTCAACTCTTTTGGATATATACTAAAAAGTGGGATCACTGGGTCATATGGTAATTCAGTGTTTAATTTTTTGAGGAATTTCTTGTATAAAATTGTTTCCCACAGTAGTGGAACCAATTTACATGCAATGAACAAGGGTTCCAATTTTTCCACAACCTCACTAGCACTTATTTTTCATTTTTAAATAATAGTTGTCCTTGTAGGTGTGAAGTGGTATCTCATTGTGGTTTTGATTTGCATTCCCCTGATGACTAATGATTTTAGCATCTTTTCATGTTCTTATTGGCCATTTGTATTTCTTTGGAGAAATGTCTATTCAAGTCCTTTGCCCATTTTTAATTTGATTTGTTGTTCGGCTGTAGAAATTCTTTTTATATTCTGGATATTAAACTCTTATCAGATACATGATTTGCAACTATTTTCCCCATTCTTTACTTTGTATTTTCACTTCTTTGATAATATCCTTTGATGCATAAAAGTTTAAATTTTGTCAAGTCCAATTTATCTAATTTTTCTCTTGTTCCTTGTGCTTTTGAAGTCATATCTAAGAATCCATTACCAAGGTCATGAAGATTTGCTCCTATTTTGTCTCTAAGGGTTTTATGATTTTAGCTCTTAAATTTATGTCATTTGTCCATTTTGAGCTAATTTTTGTGTATAATGTGAAGTAGGGGATCATCTTCATTCATTTTCATGTGGATATCCAGTTTCTTCAGACTCTTCTTTCCCCCATTGAATGGCCTTGGCATTGTTGTTGAAAATCAATTGACCAAACATGTGTGGGCTTATTTCTTGACTCTCTATTCTTTTCCAATGATCTATATATCCACTCTTATGTCACTACACTGTTTTGATTACTCTAGTTTTGTTGTGAGTTTTAAAATTGGACATGTGAGATCTCCATTCTTGTTCTTTTTATAACTATTGACTATTAACTATTTGGGGACTCCTATTAAATCCATATGAATTGAGGATTGGCTTTTACATTTCTGCAAAATCATCAGCTGGGATTTTGATAGGGATTGAACTGAAGTGTTAGATTGCTTTGGGTAGTATTGTCAAATTAACACTGTTGTCTTCCAATCCATGAACATAGGATATCTTTCTATTATTTAGGTCTTTAATTACTTTCAACTGTGTTTTGTAGTTTTACTGCTTTGCCTAAATTAATTCCTAGGTATTTTATTCTTTTAGATGTCACCATGTATTCCTGATCTCAAGCTATATAGGAATCTAGCAGTCATTTAGCCATGGTTCTCAGTGGTCATGTCTTGACATGACCAGTAATGAGGTTTATGGCAAGTAGTTTGCTACTAATCATATATAAAATACTAGAGTCTGTAAGTGATTTACCTTTGTATTAATAAATAGGAGAAGTTATTCTTATAATAATGTCACCTCCAATTGTGTGCATTCTGATATGTTCTCCTGAGCAACAGATCAAGGGGTTGGCATTTCAGCCCAGTGCTGGGAATTTCACACAGCCCACAGTCTACCTTATCTATGTCTCCTCCTGGGGTGAGAGATCATTCAAAGTTCTAACAACTATAAATTAGGGTAGTGTTTGTGAGTGATAGTTTTATAGTTACTGCCACTATTTATGCTTTTGCTTCAGTAGCATATGCTTTCTCACCTTATTAATAGTATCTGTGGGAATGAAGTCTGGTAGAAAAACAGAACTTATCGTTAAAAATAAAGTTAGTCATATTTATTTAGTTTTCCCCTATATAATGGCAATTTTTGAGATCTTTAAGTGGCCTTTTTCATTATTCAGTTATTTGCAAAATGCTTGTATGATCATCACATCACAAATATTTTATAGTACTATATCTCTTACTTCACTAGGGGAGAAACCTTTAATAGTAGGAAGGATGGGTTTCATCAAACCTCCCTGAAGGTGAGGAGAGGTGGCAGAAAAAGTAGAAATACAGCTACAATCCAGGACTTTCTCTATACACACACTCACGTATTGCAGAGTTATTTCCCTCACTTGTTCTGGGAATAACCAGGGTAAGGGCAGATCAGAGTCAACACAGGCATAGTTCAACACAGGTAAAGCTCAATAAACTAAGTAAGATTACAGGGAGACCCATTGACATATAGGCAATACGAAGTGCTGTAGGCAAAACTGAGTCTGGGCTAGGAGTCAGGATCTCCAAGTTATTTGGCATTAAGACCAGAAAAAGAGATGGTTGGAAAAAAAATGACAAGGATCAAAGATCCAGGTAGAACCATTTGTTTTGGAAAATAGGTCCAAAGTGTGTGTGTGTGTATGTGTGCACGCGCGCGTGTTTAGGATCTTGAAAGGGCACTCCTTAGTTAATTAAAGATTCGGAAGCAAGGCAGATAAGCATAGCTCATTAAGGAATATAAAGGTGACTGGATAGATAGGTAAATGAGTGCATAGGGAAGTGGACTTGGCCCAATGGATAGGGCGTCCGTCTACCACATGGGAGGTCCGCGGTTCAAACCCGAGGCCTCCTTGACCCATGTGGAGCTGGCTCATGCACAGTGCTGATGCACACAAGGAGTGCCGTGCCACACAGGGGTGTCCCCCGCGTAGGGGAGCCCCACGCTCAAGGAGAGCCGCCCAGCACAAAAGAAAGTGCAGCCTGCCCAAGAATGGCGCTGCACACACGGAGAGCTGACACAACAAGATGACGCAACATAAAGAAACACAGATTCCTGGTGCTGCTGATAAGGATAGAAGCAGTCACAGAAGAACACAGGGAATGGACACAGAGAGCAGACAACTGGGGGTGGGGGGAGGGGAGAGAAATAAATAAAATAAATAGGGAAACGGACTTTGGCCCAGTGGTTAGGGCGTCTGTCTACCACATGGGAGGCCCGCGGTTCAAGCCCCGGGCCTCCTTGACCCGTGTGCAGCTGGCCCATGCGCAGTGCTGATGCGCGCAAGGAGTGCCGTGCCACCCAGGGGTGTCCCCCGCGTAGGGGAACCCCACGCACAAGGAGTGCACCCATAAGGAGAGCCGCCCAGCGCGAAGGAGGGAGCAGCCTGCCGAGGAATGGTGCTGCCCACACTTCCCGTGCCGCTGACGACAACAGAAGCGGACAAAGAAACAAGACGCAGCAAGGGGACACAGAAAACAGACAACCGGGGGAGGGGAGGGGAATTAAATAAATAAAAAAAAATCTTAAAAATAAATAAATAAATAAATAAATAAATAAATCTTTAAAAAGAAGAGAGGAAAAAATGAGTGCATAAATGGTTGATGGTAAATGGATGTTTGGATGGATAAAGGAAAATTATGAAATTAAAACAGATGGCCAGTATAACTGATAGATGGGTGGTGGGCAAGTGGATGATTAGTAGGACAAATGGATAAATAAATGGACTATCGGATGGATGGATAGATTGACAGGTAGATGATAAATTATATACATAGATATTAGTAAGATAGATATAGATGAACAAATAAATGACCAGATGTATCAGTAGATGAACAAAAAGAAGGATTAATGAATGAATGCTTAAATGGATAGTGTGGTAGGTAGCATAAATGCCCTCCCCCCCAGTTGTACATGTCTTAATCCTGGAACTTGTGAATATGTTGGGTTACATAGCAAAGGGTATTTAAGGCTGTGGATGGAATTAAGGTTAATAATCAGCTCATTTTGAGACAGATTATCCTGGATTATTCAGATGAACCCAATGTAATTATAAAGGTTTTTGTAAATGGTAGAGGCAGAAGAGTCAGAGTCAGAGAGAGATTTGAAATTGTTATGCCGCTGGCATTGAAGATGCAAGGGAGGCCCATAAGCAAGGAATGCAGGTAACCGCTAGAAGCTGGAAAAGGTAAGGGAAGAGATTCTCCCTTCGAGCCTCCAGAAAGACTGCAGCATTGCTGACACTTTGACCTCCAGGACTGTAATATAATAAATCTGTGTTGTTTTAAGCCACCATGTTTGTGGTAATGTGTCACAACAGAAATAGAAAATTAAATATGGATCAAGATTCAGATGAATACATTAATGGTAAACAGATGGATGATAGGTGAATGAATGCATGGATGGATGGATAGATGGATGGATGGAAGGGTGGGTGGATGGATATATGGATAAATGGTTGTTTGTGTGATTGGTTATTTGGTTGGAGGGAAGGATAAATGAATACATGGATACATGGATAGATAAATGAATGAAAGGATACATATGTAAATGAATGAAGGAATAGGTGGGAGAATGGATGAACAAATGAATATGTAAGCACATAAATAAGATGAAATATTGGCAGATGGATAGATGGATAGTTATCTGGTTGATGGGTGGACAGACAAATGGATTGATAATTGGTATGATGGATGATTAAATGGATCTCTGAATGGGTAATGGATGAATACGTAACTGAATAGTCACTTGGTTGGAGATATAATTGGATAGATAGGTACTTTTGAGTGTGTATGTGTGTGTAGTAAAATATCTTATGTTTAAAGAAAGAAGCACTATCTTTGACCTGAAATGTGGGCCTTGTTAGGGAAGTTCACAGTCAGGAAAGGAGATATCCTGGCTGATGGTAAATGTGTGCAAGTTGCTGATCCTGGACTAAATCTCCATCCTACAGGACGCCCATTTGAAACAAGGAGCCTTTGCACTTGATGGTTTCTATATCTGTAATGCAATACCCTTCCTTCAAGCAATTAACTTCTACTCATTGCCTGCATCTCAGCACAACCATTGCTTTTTCAGGCAAGCCTTCTTAATAAGCTCTTGTAGTATTGTGTACCTTTCCTTTGGAACACTTGTTAAAATTTCAATTTAGCATTTATTTGTATGATTATGTGATTAGTATTTGTCTCCTCCTCTAGACTGTGAGCTCCATGAGGGTAAGGATCAATGTATTTTTTTTTTTAAGATTTATTTTTTATTTATTTCTCTCCCCTTCCCCTCCACCCCCCAGTTGTCTGCTTTCTGTGTCCATTCGCTATGTGTTCTTCTGTGTCCGCCTGTATTCTTGTCAGCAGCATGGGAATCTGTGTCTCTTTTTGTTGCATCATCTTGCTGCATCAGCTCTCTGTGTGGGCAGAGCCACTCCTGGGCAGGCTGCACTTTTTTTCCACTGGGTGGCTCTCCTTATGGGGCACACTGTGTGTGGGGCTCCCGTGGGGCTCCCCTACATGGGGGACACCCCTGCGTGGCATGGCACTCCTTGCACACATCAGCACTGCATGTGGGCCAGCTCATCACACAGGTCAGGAGGCCCTGGATTTGAACCCTGGACCTCCTATGGCGGGTGCTCTATCTGTTGAGCCAAATCTGCTTCCCAAGGATCAATGTATTTTTGCATACCATTTTATTCCTATCACTTAAGTCATGCCTGGCACAAAGTAAGTGTCAATAAGTGCTTTGTTGAATGACTGGAAACCTTCCTTTGGTGCTTACACTCAGATCATCAGGAACAATCTTGATGGGCAGCAAGGGCATTGTTAATACCATGGGGACTAAATCTGGGTCTCCTGATGGATGACTTTGACCAGGAGAGTGCTCCTCCAAAAGGGAGGAGCCAGGGAGAGTTCAGGACTGCCTCTGCCAGAGTCCCCTCTGCCCCAGAGAGGACCAGTGTCCTTTGTTGGACCAGGACAACCATTTGTTTGTCTTAAATCAGGTCCTCCTTACTCAGTTCTCCTGGAACCAGCAGTGTCTCTGAATTGCATCTCTGATGAGGCCCTGTAGCCATTTCCCAACATACCTCCATCAATGCCTGCTCCAGGCTGGCAGATTCAGAGGCCACACCTCTTATCAACAGCTAGTGCATCCTCTTCTGTCACTCACTCTTCTTTTCCTTCTCTCATCTCCAGTTAGTTTCATTTTGATCTTTCCAGTAATCTACTAGACTTCTGTTGGAGTATTGTGATCTGCTCTTCCTTTCCCTATCAGGGCACTAAGAGTCTGAGAGAACTGCCTTCAGATCCCACCTCTGCGTGAACTAAGTGTGTACCCGTGAGCAAGGTAATTCAATCTTTCTGAGCCTCAGTTTCCTAATCCATGAAATGGATGCAAGAAACCTATGTCACAGGATGAGTGTGGGGAGTAAAAAGTTACATAAATGAAACAACTAGCGTGGTGACTGCCAATAGTAAATAACAATTATTAATTCCTTCTCTTTCTTCCCAGTTTTCTTTCTCTTGTTTCCTCCTGAGGCTCAGTGCAGTTTTCTTTTCTATTTTGCACTTTTCTGTCCACATTTTCTAGCCTTCATAGAAATAGTACTACACAAAACAAATTGCACAGTATTTTTATGGCCTCCAAATAATACAATTCAATTATAAACTGGTCAATTGTAGTTATTTGAGCATTACTAAAACATCTGAAACTGGTAAATAAAGGTCTAAACTCACATTCACAAAATTAAAAGCTAGATTAATACTTGGAAAAATAGTAAGAGAAAGACATTTTTCCATAGGCCTAAGACCTCATATGGAATGTGTCAGCCTATAGCTAATTCTTCTACTACAAAACCATGCCAAAGAAACCATTTGTATTTTAAGTTTGATGGAGCAGCCATAAAGCTTGTGGAAGAATGGAGGCCCTCATTTTCTGGGAAGAGGGATTTGGCAATAGCGGCTGCTCATGTGCCTGATTTAATGCTGAAGATTTGAAAGCTCAGAAAGCAATTGAGAAATTAGTGGGAAAGAGTTATCAACTTATATTTGGAATAAATAGAATAATGAGATAACACTGAAGCTGTTAAATGTTAGTTTAAATCTCCTAAGCTAAAAGGATATTTAAAGACAGGGTCATAATTAATTATTATAAACACAAGTATAGGGCAATGCAGACAGTCCAGGGTTCAAATGCCAGTAGTACCACTTTCTTGACTTTATGTTAACTTTGGTCAAATTACTTGATTTCTCTGAGGCCCTATTTCTTTATCTGTAAATTAGAAACTAATACTGCTTACATAAAAAATATTATAAGGGAAGCGGATGTGGTTCAAGCAACTGAGCTCCTGTTTACCACATGGAAGGTCCAGGGTTTGATTTCTGGGTCCTCCAGGAGCAAGCTGGCCCACATGGTGAGCTGGTCCGAGAGGAGTGCTGGCCTGCTCAGGAGTGCTGGTCCATGCAGGAGTGCTGGCCCATGCAGAGAGCTGGTGCAGCAAGATGATGCAACAAAAAGAGACACAGGAGGGACAATAAGAGACACAGCAGACCGTGGAGCTGAGGTGGTGCAGGAGACTGAGCACCACTCTCCCACTCCAGAAGGTCCCAGGATCGGTTCCCAGTGCCACCTAAAGAGAAGACAAGCAGACACACAGAGGAACTCACAGCAAATGAACACAGACAGCAGACAATGGGGAAGGAGGGAAAAATAAATAAATAAAATATATTTTTAAAAGGTATTATGACCATTAAAGTGCATGAAATACACCAAGAACTGTGCCTGGCACTTGGAAAGTGCTTAGCAAGAGGTAGATATGATTATTAGTTATGGGGTTTCTGATACATTCACCTTCACTGATGGTCCAGTTGATAAAGCTACTGCACTTGCATAGCCAAGGAAATATTGAGAAATATCTCCAATGAAAGACTGTAAAACTGTCCTTTCTCAAAAAGGTTGGATGAATTAACATAGCCTAGAGTCTGACTCAGACTTACAGCTCAAAAACCTGATTTGTCAACACTGAGAACAGATCTACTGCTAGGGCAGACTCACACTAACCAAACTCACTAGACAATGTATATACCAAATCACACATAATTAATTTTCAAAGAGAAATGCCATTTTTGGTGAAGATTAGAATACTAGTTCTGTGTGATCAGTCCATTTTTCTCCCTGAGCTCACACCCATGGAGGAAGACAAGTATTCAAAGGAACTCCACAAAATAAGAAACAGAATAGTGAGACTTACAAGATATAAATGTAAGTGGTTTCACTCCAAGCTATCCCAGAATAGCAATCTCATGTTAGGGATAGTCTTTCCATCACTGTGTATTATGAAACTTTATCCTCTTGGCCAAGCCAAAAAGAAAAACACTGATGATTCTCACCATATAAAAGTTTTTAAACTTCTGTACAACCAAAATACCATAAACAACGTCCAAATACAACAAAAAAGTAGAAAAATATTTGCAATTCATATGGCAATCAAAGGAGTAAAGCCTAATATATAAAGAGTTCTTATAAACCAATGGCAAAGGGCATGAATAGGTAGTTCAAAGAAAAAGTATACAAATGGCTTATAAATTGTGAAAAGAAACACAACTGCACTTAAATTTAAATCCTTTATAAACTTTGTTGGTCTAAGAGGAAATTATTTTCATTGATGTTATAACGTGTAATTTTTATTAATAAAGAATATATTTTTATGTTTGAATATTTGTATGTGGTATATATTATATATATGTTATGATATATTCTTATATGGTTAATAGTCATTAAATTCTTTTATCAATTGCCTTCTATCCTCTGCCTATTTTCCTATTTTGGTGTTCTTTACTATTGATTTGAAGAGCTCTTTATATATATATATAAGTTGGATAAAGTCTTTCTCCCTTCTTCCTTGCCCTTCCTTTTTTTTTTTTTTAATTTCTTTCCCCTTCTCCCACCTTCCCCCACCCCAGTTGTCTGTTCTCTGTGTCTATTTGCTGCGTGTTCTTCTTTGTCCACTTCTGTTGTTGTCAGCGGCACGGGAATCTGTGTCTCTTTTTGTTGTGTCATCTTGTCGTGTCAGCTCTCGGTGTGTGCGGCACCATTCTTGGACAGGCTGCACTTTCTTTCGTGCTGGGCAGCTCTCCTTTCGGAGCACACTCCTTGCACGTGGGGCTTCCCTACACGGGGGACACCCCTGCATGGCACGGCACTCCTTGCGCGCATCAGCACTGCGCATGGGCCAACTGCACATGCGTCAAGGAGGCCCAGGGTTTGAACTGCGGACCTCCCATGTGGTAGATGGACACCCTAACCACTGGGCCAAGTCCACTTCCCTTCCTTGCCCTTCTTGAGGCAGGGTCATGGGAGAGAAACAGAAGAGAAATTTCTTTAACCAGACACTCACTGCGTGCCAAATTCTTTCACATAGATATCTCATTTACCCTCACAACAAGCCTAGGAAGAAGTTGATGCGATCCCTATTTTAGAGTTGTGGGCCCAGTGGCTCAGGGAGACTGGGTTACTTGCTCAAGGATATACAGCTGGTAAGTAGTGTTTGAACTCTAAGCCTAAAGCTCTGCTTTCTACTTCGCTGCACATGTGCCTTCCCACAAGGTTCCCAGCTCTTCTGACCATCACCTAATCACTATCCTGCCACAGCATCTGGAGAACCCAGCAGCAGGATTAGCTCTAACACTTTCCTGAACATCAACTGTTCAGGGGATACATTGGGTAGGGTAAAGTTAGGCATACTGTCCTTGTTTTCAGCAATCTGTGTGTTTGGGATTGGGTCCCGGCCACCTCAGTGCCCACTGAGTTTCAGTCATCCCCTCCCTCCTCCAAAGGTTTCCTTCCTCTTCTCCAAGTGCCATTCCAAGTCAGTCTTCTACACATAGAAGAAAGGAACTCACACTAAATAGGAGCAAGCTATTACCTATCTCCCATTCCTAAGAGGAAGAGTTGTAATTTGATTGGACTGTGGGGTGAGAATCCATGTTTACTAGTGAGTAGCGGTCACCAGAATCATAGCCAGGGGTATGGACCTTTCTTTGGTCTCCTGTCAACATCTGTAGTGTTAGCTGCCTGTATTAGTCAGTCAAAGGGGTGCGGATGCAAAGTACCAGAAACCTGTTGGCTTTTATAAAGGGTATTTATTTGGGGTAAAAGCTTACAGTTACAAGACCCTAAGGAATCCAACTCAAGGCTGCTTTTTTTTTTTTTTAAGATTTATTTATTTATTTATTTCCCCTTTGCCCCCTCCCACCCTGGTTGTCTGTTCTCTGTGTCTATTTGCTGTGTCTTCTTCTTTGTCTGCTTCTGTTGTTGTCAGCAGCACGGGAATCTGTGTTTCTTTTTGCTGCGTCATCCTGTTGTGTCAGCTCTCTGTGTGTGGCGCCATTCCTGGGCAGGCTCACTTTCTTTTGCACTGGGCAGCTCTCCTTACGGGGCGCACTCCTTGAGCATGGGGCTCCCCTACGCCAGGGACACCCCTGAATGGCACGGCACTCCTTGCACGCATCAGCACTTTGCATGGCCCAGCTACACACGGGTCAAGGAGGCCCGGGGTTTGAACTGTGGACCTCCCATATAGTAGATGGACACCCTAACCACTGGGCCAAGTCCACTTCCCAAGGCTGCTTTCTTAACAAAGTCTGTTGCCACTTGTTGAAGCAAGATGGTGGGAAATGTCTGCCTGATCTCTTCTTCCCTCTTCCTCTTAAGGCTCCATTGGCCCAGGTTCTTCCAATCTCAATGGTAGACTGGCATAGAGCTTGTCTCTTAGGGCTTCCTGTATCAGTCTGGCAGAGGGTTCATGTCTTTCCAGGCCTTATCAGCTGCAAACTATAAGACGAATGGTATATCTCCCTTCCTGGGACTGCAAGATCAAAGTTCTCTCCTCTTCTGTGTCTATGGAGCACTCTCTCTTCCTGTTCTTCTTCTGTGTATCTTCTTGAGTGATTGTTTGTTTATATCAGTTCACCAAGGGGGTGGGGACTCAACCAGATTCATACCCTACTGATGTGGTTGAATTAAAGCCCTAATCTTAATATAATTTAATCAAAGATCTCAGGTGAATTTAATACTATCAAAGGGAATTACATCCAGAGGAACAGACCAGTTTACAAACATAATCTCTATTTTGGGGATTCATAAATAATCTCAAACTGCCACACTGCCATACACCCAAATACATCCTATGTACCAGCCTGCCTAATTACCCCCAGTGCCCCAAACAAACCTTGCTCTAATTTATCTCCATTACCAAAACAGGCTTCTCTTTTCCACCTAGTACACTCCTACATTTTTCATGTTCCAACTCATCTCCACTCTGAAGGACCCTAGACCCTCTCCTCTATCTGAAGGATCCCCAGACCCTCCTTCCAAAAAGGCAGTTAAGGCATCATCCTCTGTCCTCCAAAGCCCCTGTGCTGACCTCTGCCATTGCCTTGACCATTTTGTAATTGTGTTTGTATATTTGGGTTTCCCACCAAACGCAAATAGGAATTTCCTCCCGGCAGGAGCCATGCTCATCATCTCCTCATCTTTGGGGCCCAACACAGAGTGGATAAATGAATGTGGATTTTTCTGACTCACAGAACTGGTTCTTGCTTTGGATGTAATTCTGATTTATTTGTTTGAGGAATTTGCTTCCTTCCCCAGCTTAATGTGGAGACCATTCCTCATCTCAATCTTGCTAAGAAAGCCTGATATACCTTTGATTTTCACCACCTGCTTGCTCTCTGAATCTCCCCTGGACCTCCCATCACTAGTTCTGGCCACCTCATGGGAGAGTCTTGAAGCCTGGGCTTCAGCCAGAACCCTGCCACCCCTTAAATCTTTTCATAGCCCCTGCCATACTCCAAGGGTAAGTTCAGGACCAGGCCCTAACCCCTCTGGCCTCCTCCTGGTCTTGTGGGCACAAGGCCAGGCCTTCTCATGACCACAAGACTCAAACCTTGGTTCCAACTTGGCTCTCTACCATCCCTGTCCCCCTCATACACCACTTCAAGCATGTCAGAAGGCAAATCAGCTGAGTCACTCCTGGGCCAGGAGAATCCTGCAGCATCACGAGAGAAACCAACAGAGCAGGAGGAAATTAACTCATTCCACAGAGAGGTGCTTGGAGCAGCCAGGCAGCCTGAAGCCCCAGGCAGGCGGGGAAAAGGACCACCTAGATCACAACTGTGTCCTTTCGGCTATCACGCCTGTCTGGAGAGGAGTGCTCTCAGGACCTCAGCCTGTAGACCCATTCACATCTGATCAGTTTCCATCTGAGTAAGGACTGTGGAACCCCACCAAGCTGTCCACAGGACCCTTATTTTTGCACACCTCTCCAGATGGGAAATGGGGACTAATGAGACTCTGTGTCCTGAGTTTAGGGGAAGGGCATTTGAAGGACATTGCTAAGACCGTCTTCAGATCCTCACTGATACCCCCTCTGGCAATTGCATTGACTTCTCCTACCCCAACCAATTTACTCTCCCTGGCTCATAGCTTCTTGCCAGGCTCCTTCTGTCTGTCTCATGGCTTCTGCTGCCTCACTGATTCTGTTTGCTGCCTTTTCTCTGCATTCTCTCAACTTCTAGGCCATTTGTCTGTTTCTTGGATCCAAACTTACCAAAAGATTATGTGATTGGATCTGTTGGTCCCTGCTCATACAAAGAGTCTTGTGCCAAGTTCTATATACAAAGCAAGACCTGTGGCCACTCTGCTCAGAAAGGCTAAGGAGGTGGCAAGCACACAGAGCCTCTGACTTTCACTCTCATTCAGCATTTCAGACACAACCTGTACAAACCTTAATGTGTAATCTTCACTCACAGATCTGGGTCTTCTTCTGTGCTCCTCAACTCAGTGAATACTTACGCTGCTCTCCTATAGAGATCAGGACTTCAGAACAAATCCCCTTCCTATAACTGCCTCTTCAACTTCATCTCCCTCCACTGCCACTGTTCTGACACCATCTGAACTCCTTAATATGGAATTTTAAAAATGAAATCAGCTCTCCTGTTGCTCTGACCAATGCCTTCTCCTTTCATCCACACTCTGCACAAGGAGGCTTTGTTTGGACTTCTCAGTCTCTGCCTGTATTTTCTTCCCTCTCCAAGAGCCTGACCTGGAATGCTCTGATATCCTCATCTGCTGGATCACGAGCCCTCCGGGGCAGGAATGGTATCTTGGTAATCACTGGGCTCTCCCAGAGGGGATGTCAGTGAGGATCTGAAGACTATCTTAGCAATGTCCTTCAAATACCCTTTCCCTAAACTCAGGACCAGTGTCTTATTAGAAAAAAAAATTCTTCCCCTCCTTGTCCCATGTGGCTGAAAAGGGAAGATAACCTGGGTCTGTTCCGCCTTAAGATTGTGCTTCCAACCCTTCAAGAAAAGCTTGGGGTGAGTGGATAAGTCAAGATCTTAGAGAAATCTTAGAGAGAATAACTTAAAAACTCTATCTTGTTCAGCATATTCTTTCTTGGGCTTGCCTTTGTTTTAATTAAAGAAGTTGTAGGTTTATAGAAAAATCATACAGTAAGTACAGAGCTCCCACATAGTCCCCTCTCACACACTATTTACCCTATTATTAAAACTTGTGTTAGTATGGAACTTTCATTATAATTGATAAAAGAATAGGTTTATAATTTTACTATTAACTCTAGTCCACAGTTTACATTAGGGTTCACTATTTGTGTTATACATTTCTGTGTTTTTTAAATTTATTTTATTCTGGTAACATATATACAACCTTAAATTTCCCATTTTAACTACTTTCAAATATACACTTCAGTGGTGTAAATTATATTCACAGTGTTGTGCTACGATCACCATCATCCATTGCCAAAACTTTTCCAATACCCCAAACAGAAACTCTGCACCAATTAGCATTAATTCCCCATCCCCTACCCCTACCCTGGCCCCTGGTAATAGTTGTTCTAGATTCTGACTCTATGAATTTGCATATCCTAATTATTTCATATCTGTGAGGTCATACAATATTTGTCCTTTTGTGATTGACTTATTTCATGGAACATAATATCTTCAGGGTTCATCTATATAGTAGCATGTGTCAGAAATTCATTCCTTTAAACAGGTGAATAATATTCCATTGTATAGATAAATCACATTTTGTTTATACATTCATCTGTTTCGTTTTTTTTAAATGGAACCACACAGTACGTGGATTTTTTAAAAAAAAATATTTATTCATTTATTTCTCTCCCTTTCCCCACCCCACCCCCGCCCCAGTTGTCTGTTCTCTGTGTCTATTTGCTGCGTTGTCTTCTTTGTCCACTTCTGTTGTTGTCAGCAGCATGGGAATTGTTGCATCATCTTGTTGTGTCAGCTCTCCATGTGTGCGGTGCCATTCCTGGGCAGGCTGCGCTTTCTTTTGCACTGGGCGGCTCTTCTTACAGGGTGCACTCCTTGCGCGTGGGGCTCCCCTACGCGGAGGACAACCCTACGTGACACGGCACTCCTTGCGTGCATTAGCACTGCACATGGACCAGCTCCACATGGGTCAAGGAGGTCCGGAGTTTGAACCGCAGACCTCCCATGTGGTAGACGGATGCCCTAACCACTGGGCCAAGTCCGTTTCCCACATTCATCTGTTGTTGGACATTTGGGTTGCTTCCATCTTTTGGCAATTATGAATATGGTGCTATGAACACCAGTGTGCAAATATCTGTTTGAGTACCTGCTATTAATTCTTTGGGGTATATACCCAGGAGTGGGATTGCCAGGCCATATGGTAATTCTATACTTAATTTTCTGAGGAACCGCCAGTCTTGGACTTTCCAGTTTGCACATCACAGTGAGGACTGAGGATGGACCCCAAAGCAGGGTTGGAGGGGAGGAGAAAGGATATTGTACCATTCAGGGTTTCTGAGACCTTCTCCAGGGATCCTCAAGAGAAAGGGACTTACCAAAAGAGTATCAAGCAGTTCATAAAACTGATAGGAAAGCTGAAAAACTAGCCTCAGAAAACTCAGCTTAGGTCCTACCACAGGGACAGTCCAGTTACGTCACTTCTGCTGGTGCTGCTGCCACTGGACGCATACTGCTAAGTCATTGCACTCTTGTCCCCCTTGCCCCCCACCTCCCCAAATAGGACAGCTGAATAGCCAAAAATGATAAATGTCCTCTTCTGAGTCAGTTAGATCTCCCTCTGGACCAGGTCAAAGAAATCCTCCACATTGTTCAATTTAGCAAATCGAGAGGCCAGAACCTCAGAGAAAGAGAGTATGCATTTGTCTGGCCTTGTTCTCTGGGCACATATTTCCTTCAAAGGCTTGGGGAGAAGAAATGGGTAGTAGTGGTTGTGGCAAGATAAATTTCAGGTCTTGGGGATTCCTGAGCATCTGGCAAGTTCCCTTATCCCTAAAATGACTTAACTCATCACAGTTGGCATTCTTGGCCAAGAGAGCTCTGACCTGACACCTAAAGGGTGAGTATCTGTTAGCCAGGCAAAGAGAAAAGGAAGAAGAATTGTCCAGGATATGCAAAGACTTGGTGCATTTGGGCAATTGAATTTGATTCCATAGGGCTGGGGATGTCAGCGAAAGGGAGAAATGAGCTTGAGTGAAAAGCATATTAAGGAGTTTGGAAAGGAGGTGAGGATGGACAACCATCACACCAAGGAACTGAGAGAGTCCCATCCACCGGCCATGTGGGATGGAGGCCCCCTTTCAACTGAGAGGTGGAGTGGGTATTGCCACCCCAGGGTCCTCAGGATGGAGCAATAAAATATGGATTAGAGTGGAAAAAATAAAAAGGAGTTTGGATTTTCAGCTGAGGGCAATATTGACATATTTTCAGCTGAGGACAGGCATGATAGACTTGTGCTTTAGGAAAGACAACTGGCTTCTGTAACAGTGTTAGTTCCATAAGGACAATAAATTTGTTTTCTTTTATTTATTTATTTATTTATTTATTTATTTATTTATTTATTTAATTCCCCTCCCCTCCCCCGGTTGTCTGTCTTCTGTGTCTTTTTGCTGTGTCTTGTTTCTTTGTCCGCTTCTGTTGTCGTCAGCGGCACGGGAAGTGTGGGCGGCGCCATTCCTGGGCAGGCTGCTCCCTCCTTCGCGCTGGGCGGCTCTCCTTATGGGTGCACTCCTTGCGCGTGGGGCTCCCCTACGCGGGGGACACCCCTGGGTGGCATGGCACTCCTTGCGCGCATCAGCACTGCGCATGGGCCAGCTCCACACGGGTCAAGGAGGCCCAGGGCTTGAACCGCGGGCCTCCCATGTGGTAGACGGGCGCCCTAACCACTGGGCCAAAGTCCGTTTCCCTAAATTTGTTTTCTCACTATTGTACCACCAGCACCTAACACAAAGTAGATACTCAATAGATAAGTGTGAAATTAATGAATGACCAATGTGTAGAAAATGAAGCTAGAATGATAAGTCAAAATACTGAATAAGGGAAGCGGACATAGCTCAACTGATAGAGCATCCGTCTACCGTATAGTGGGTCCAGGGTTTGATCCCCAGGGCCTCCTGAGCCATGTGGTAAGCTGGCCCACATGCAGTGCTGCTGCACACAAGGAGTGCCATGCCACGCAGGGGTGCCCCCTGCATAGGGGTGCCCCACGTGTAAGGAGTGTGCCCCACAAGGAGAGCCCCGTGTGAAAAAAGCAAAGTCCACCCAGGAGTGGCACCGCAGACACGAAAAGCTGATGCAGCAAATGATGCAACAAAAAAGAGACGCAGTTTCCCACTGCTGCCAGATAATGCAAGAGGATGTAGAAGAACACACAGCGAATGGACGCAGAAAGCAGACAACTGGGGGGAAGAGGAAAGAAAGAAATAAAATAAATCTTAAAAAAAAATACTGAATAATAGGTGACCTGAGCTGTGACAATGATGGTTTTGGGGGTAGAGAGAAGTGGCCAGAAAATGCTTGGGAGGTAGAATAAATTGGATGCTGGTAGACGTGTAAATATAGGAGCAAGGTGTCAAGGATGATATCCTCGTTTCTAACTTGGAAAAATGAACGACTGGGGGTGTCATTACCTGAGATATGAAAGATTGGAGGAATAGGTGATTTACAAATTCTTGTGTAGACATATTAAGTTTTGTGTGTCTATGGGATATCCAGGTGGAAACTTCCATTGGAAAGTTTGTTAGAAGAGAGGCTCCTGGGGAAGCCCACATAAACCCAGCTGGTGGAGATTTAGCATCCCCTCTAGACAGCTATGCTAGACAGGCCAGACACTGGCCATGCCTCTGCTCTTGACTCTGCTATTTAAACACTTGTAGATGAACACTACCAAGGGCCTACACTATGCCCTGTCACGATCTCCTCCTCTCCCTCTCCCATCCCCAGGCTCACCATTTTGTTACAACCAACCACAGGGAGTACAGCCAGCCCTGCTTTTATGAGGTCTGCCTCTAAATGCTACACCAGAATCTTTTTCTCAGAATTGTGTACATTGAACCAGAATCCTGGAGCCTCAATTTTATAAAGCACAGACAGATAAAATTGAATGTTCAAATCACATAATTGTATTACATTTATAGTTAAAACAGTAAAACTAAATTAACAAACGATTGAACAAAATGTTTAATTTGTACATATTTTAATAACTCCTTATATTAGAAAAAACATCCTGTTTTGTCATGGACTGCTGTCAAGTCATTGTGCCACTCCCACTTCTCTTGGCCTTGAGGTGAGGCAACAGGTTTTCCTGTCATCAGCACCAGGGAAATAACGGGAGAGAAGGCAGGAAAATAGGAAAAGAATCCAGTGATTTCTGATTCCAGGGGGCCAAATGGTATCAGCCCTGTTCTCTTGCTTCTGCAGGATCTGGCAGACCTGGGGACATTGGGGCACTGTGTCTGCTAGTGAAGCTGCTTTTGGGTGATTGCTTCCTTCCTTTTCCCTACAGATATATGAGTCAAAGAAAGTGCTGCCCATACAAAGGGTAAAGAAGGGAAAATGTTCATGGATTATGTCAAGAACATAATCAAGTATACGACCTTTTCTAGTAGAGATTTTCCTATTTTGTGTGTGTGTTATCTGCAATTTAGTAAAGAATTACAATAGTGCATATATTTTGAATCTTGGTTTATACTTACTAGTGCTAATTATATAAATGCTAAATTTATTACGTTCTGAAAAGTAAATAATGCTCTAACAAGTCCAATAATTAAGCCTGATGTGTGCTGCCCATCGTCTATTTGCTCTCAGATCCATTCTGGGTCCTTCCCCTGTTTTGCCCTGTATCACGGAGGGGCTGACCCCACAGGTCCTCTGTTAGGAGGGTTACAGCTCCATTGAGCATGGAAGGAATTGGCAGGAGACTAGAGGGCAGGAGAAAAGGGTATTTCCCCTTCTCTCTGCCTAGGGTGGCATCGTCAGCAGTAGCTGCATCTTCTCTGTGACTCCAGCTCTCATCAGACATGCCTGCCATGGGGACCCTAACCCCTAGACTCTGGTAACACCATCTACTTCCTTTGTCCCTCCAGACCAGGGGTGGCAGTGGCTTCCTGCTGTTGCTAAGCTCTGAGTTGCCTCATCTCCCTATGTTTGTCTTATCAGCTTTTCCATCATTTTGTAATCAATTCTCTGTGATAAATTCCTTCTCTTTTAAATACTTAGAATGGTTCTGTTTCCTGTTTAGACCCTGCCTGACATATGTAATATTAATGGAGAGGCATCATGGATAGAACATTTTTGTTTTTTAAACTGAGGATGGCCACTTTCTGAAAGAATGTTACAAAGAATCAGAAGCTGAAGTGACATGGGAGCTATAGCCTTGTGGCATGGGGATGAACCTCTTAGGCCTGAAATGAACAGGTTCAGGTAAAGGACAAACAAGCATCAGAGCACGATGGAGAGAGAGCCATCCCTGTGGAATCAGGCAGGGTTCTTTGGTGGCTGGCAATAGATAACAACTTGGGCTAGCTTGAGCAAAAAAGGCATTTAACACAAGGCTATACGGAAAGCTACAGAAGTACAGAGAAAGATGAATTGCTTTTAGAAAGATCAAGAACAAGGATAGCTCTGGGGTCTGGGGAGCAAGCATTAGTAGTTCCTTTAGGAGGCTTGGTTGGAGCAAGACTACCATAATCACTTTAGTCCTTGCATTCTGCTTCAGATTCAAAATACAGGGCAAAAAGGGGTCCAATCGAGTCACATGAGCTAAGTGCTCACCCTTGCCCAAAGAAGAGCAGGCCACCTGATCGACAGCCCACCAATGCTGTGTGCAATGCAGACAGAAACGTTCTCAAAAGAGAGAACAGGTAGAAAACTGTTATTTGCAACCTAGGCCCACTGTAAAAATGAGTACAGTGTGAAGACATGGCTACATGAGAAGGCAGGAGGATCTCCCCCTCTAGTCAAGAAACTAGCCAAAAACCAGAATAGAGGTCAACATAGGATGAAGTAGATGTGGCAAGAGACCAGATGGCCTGTCAGGACAAATCAGAGTCCTCTTGCTTTCACCTTTGAACCAAAGACAGCTGCCTACCTCCATGTAACTAAAGGCTTCCTGGGTAATTCCCCAAACCTGTTAATCCTGAGGGTGATGAGATATGATAGGGGCAGATTTCTAGACAGGAGTCCAAAGAATAGCACAAGGATAGGGCTGATTTCATTCCTAGGCATGTTAGAGCAGCCTTTATTTGTACACAGAGGTCTTTAGCAAACAGTTATTTAGTATGTAGGTGTCATTGTACCTGTAAGCCAAGGGCTGAAGCAGCACCCAAGGGCCCCTGTTAATAGAAAAGACATATCTTCACTCTAATGTGGAGTAGGTAGGTGAAGGCAGAGGATCATGAAAGGGACTGTAAATTTTTTTACTGGGATCAAGAGAGTATCAGGGATCTCAACTCAGTCTAAACTGTGTCTATCCATAGGGTGTATATATGCCTGGGCATTGCTCTATAGAGCTGTTGGGATTGTCAACCAGACATCTTTTTGCATGAGGATATGAGGCATTGCCTGGAAGAAAACTTACCCTAAACAAAGAAGGGACCAGAGAATAAGATGATCCAGTGAGAGAAGCCCTTTTTCTGGGGGAGAACTCTCTGAGTTCAGAGAGGTGGTTTTCACTCAGATTTATGTCTCCTGGCCCAGCCTAATGGACACTTATCTAACTCTTAAGAGGGGAGTTGGGAAGCAGATGTGGCTCAAACTATTGAGCTTCCACTTACCACATGGGAGGTCCCGGGTTCAGTTCCCGGTGCCTCCTGGAGAAGATAAGCAAGATAGCAAGTTGGTGCGATGGGCTGGTGCGGTGAGCTGATGCAACAAGGAGACACAAAGAGACATAAAGAGGAAAGGCAATGAGAGACTCAACAAACCAGGTTGCTGAGGTGGTTCAAGTGATTGAGCACCTTTTTCCTGCATGGGAGATCCCAGGTTTGGTTCCTGGTGCTTCCTAAAGTGAAGATGAGCAGACACAGAGAGCACACAGGAATGGATACAGAGAGCAGAAAGTGAGTGCAAAACAACGGTGGGAGGTGGTGGTGGTAAATTAATTAATTAATTTTTAAAAAATTTAAAAAGAGGGGAGCCCAAGCGAGTGAGCGAGAGCCTGAAATCTGAAAACTGTGAACTGCAGACAGGCAAGACTGGAAGCAGTGCTAGGAGACACTTGGAAGACCCAGTCCTCAGCAGTGCAGCTTTGGGTCTCTGTACGTTCCTGACACCTTGTTGCTCCAGCGCTTCCCAGCACTGGTGATGGTGTCTGGAGGAAGAGGCCACATCTCAGCAGATGTACCCAGTGGAGGACAGCTGGAACCTGCAGACCTCTCAATATAATTTCCCAGGCCTGTAACCTGTGAGAAACCCCCAGGCACCTGAACAATTGCTGTGAGGCTCTTGTCTGGGGAAAGGTCTGTGTTTGAAACTGGAGGCAAGAGCCATCAAAATATAGGGTATTGGAGAAAGAATATTCCAAGGAGAGGGAGTGGTAGGGCATGGAGCCAGCCACAGCCTGGATAACTGCCTCTTCCAGGAGCGGCCCTGTTGCTATCATTTTAAAATGTCTAGCCATCTTCAGCTGAGCAATGGAAATACCTTGACTGATAATGGCATTCGTGTTAAAGGAGCCCTGTTTCTTAAAATGCTGAGCCAAGCAGAGCTGAGCCTGGGGGCCTCCCCTGCTCTCCTTCCCTACCCACTTTCTTTCTTCTCTCTCTCCTCTTCCCCTTTCTTTCTTTTCTTCTTTCTCTCCCCCGTCTTTTTCTCTCTGCCCCCTCCCATCCTCCCTCCCTTCAATCTATCCCTGTGCAATTTCAAGACCAACTCCTTGCAGCAGCTACTTTCACACAAGCTTATGGCTTGTGCCTTCCAGGAGGAAAGTTCACAAATTACAACAGAGGATTTTTGTTTTTGTTTTTAAGCCGAGCAGCAGGATCACAGAAGCTGCAGGTTTGCCTGCCTGCTCAGCAGGATGAGAGAGCAGAGAGAGGAAGATGAAAGCCAAGCAGACCAGAAGAAAGGGAGAGGAAGGAAGCTTATTTAAAGGGGGAGGAGACTTTGCTTTAGCTGCTCAGGGTAGGGGGAATTTCCCCAAGCATGTGCTCTTTCCAGAGTCCAGATGGTATCACTTGAAAAGTCAGTGACAGATAACATGATTTTGCTGCTTAGAAATAAAGGTGTGGGTAAGTGATCTGGGAGGTAATGCCCATGGCCATTATACCTAGACAGAAAAGATTCAACCATATTTGAAAAACTGCCCTGCCTTGCTGGCCTCCAGTTCATTCGAATACTCTATTTACACTGTTACCAGTTATATTTGCACAAGTAGAATGTCCACCTGCTTGATAGTTTACTTAGGGTACATAGTGTATTTATGTGGTGTTGACCGAAGTGGGAAAACTGGTCATACCAGTTTGGGGCAGAAAGAGCGGAAGCTACAGAGGAATGTGCATCTTACTTTTCCCAGACCCGCTGCCCTTGCTATACAATAAACACTATATAATAGTAGCAGTAGTAATTAACTCTCATAGAATGCTTTACTGGGTGGTAGGGCGGTAGGCTAGTTTAGGGAATGGGAAGACAAATCTAAAACCTGGCAGAAAAACATGGCCATGGAACCCTGCCTGGAAAACTCCTGAGGGAAATACCCGACCAGAAGGCTGCTGGAAGAACCGCGCAAAAATCCTCCATTTGGAAGGAGATTTCATCCAGGATCAAGGAAAAGCCCTGAATACAGGAATCTGGTTACAGTAGGGCATTGTTCTAAGCCCTCACAACAGTCACAAGAAATAAGGACTATTATTATCACCATTTTGCAGGTGAGGAAACTGAGGCATAGAGTTTTTGTAACTTACTCTTAGTTAAACAGCTAGTATGTCCAGAGTTCTAGAGCCAGGATTCAAATCCAAGTTTCAGTACTGGTCACAGTCAATATAGAGACCAATGTTTTCAGATGGCAGATTGAACAAATGCCATTGATTACTAACACTCTCTCCTCAAAGCTTACTAAAATAATAGTAGAGGGACTTTTTAAAAAGTATAAATCTACCAGGAGAAGGCGTGGGAGAAGAGACAATATACCCAAGCAGCGGTAGCATTTTAGAAGCCAGAAAGCAGATGAATGTCATTTGACTTAGTAGACCCAGAAGCGGAATCCTAAACTGAAATGGGGAGAACCATGGAACAACAACCTGATTTCACTGCAGGAAACCCCAAAGTTTCAGGTTTGGTGATACTGGGTGGACTAAAACCTAAGAATATTGGTTCTAAGTCTACTATGCGGATGTCCAAATCCCACCCCCTGAATCCCGGAAGATTACTGGTTTATTTTTTGGAGATGGTGAAATAGAGTTTCTGCCTGTAATTACCATCCCAGAATCCTCAGGATTGGGGAATGAATGATGGGCTAGAGTAGACTTACTGTTATTCTACTTTAGACTTATTGTTATTTTAGCAATGGAAGAACTTCTGTCATTGATGTGGAGACAGTGGCTACTGGAGGTTCTGAGGGGAGGGAGAGGGAAAAATAAGTGTAATATGGGGACATTTTCAGGACATTGGAATTGTCCTGAATGGTGTTGCAATGACAGATACAGACTGTTATATATCTTGTTATAACTTACAAAATTATATGGGAAAGATGTAAACTATAATCCACACTTAGTGGCAATGCTCCAATATGTGTTCATTAATTGTAACAAATATACCACACTAATGAAGGATGCTGTTAATGTGGGAAAATGTGGGAGGTAGAGAGTGGAGCATATGGGAATCCCCTATATATTTTATGAAACAATTACATAATCTAAGTATCTTAAAATTTTTTAAAATGTATATTTAAAAAACATAAAGTGCATATATGGAAAAAAAGAGAGAGAGTTTCTGGATTTGGGGATGCAGTTGAGGGCAGAGGTGTTCCATACTGAAAACAAGGGATTTAGGTGTACGTATGATAGTGAATGTTGAGACTTCCACGCTTCTCTTCCCTAGCAGCTCCTAGAATGCTGGTAGCCAGGATTATACCTCTAGGCAGAAGAATGGGAATCTACCAGCCTAACAAATGGATCCAGAGGGGTCACCTTACAATAAAGTTCACAGACCATGTGCCCCAATCACACACAAAGAGCTTCGGATTAGATTTTATTGCTGTACTGTTAATGTGATGAGGCAACACAAAATACTGAGGAAAGACTCCAGTGTGATACAGACCCAAACTAGTTAACAGGTGCAATTTGAAGGACTGTGAGATGATGTGGAGAAAAGATAAGATTAGACATCATAGCCATGAATGAAAGAGACAGTGTTATAAAAGGGGATCAATTAGTTTTTTTAAAAAGAGGCCTTGAAAAAAAAAAGTGTTGTAATAGAATGAAAAGCATTTTTCTTGCATATTTAGAGGATGTTGCTCCATGGTCTTCTAACTTCAAAGTGAGAAATCTGATTCCATTATGGTTTTTTATATTTTTGAGGAAACTATCATCTTTGGAAGCTTTTAGGATCTTCTTTTCATCACCCATGATCTTTTCCAAAGATGTGACTTGAGGTAGAAATATTTTCAGTGTTTTTTGCAGGTCACTCTATGGAACTTTTGAATCTGGACATGCATGTTTTTTTCTGGGGTATTTCAGTTATTTCCAATGTATTTCTATTATTTCTTTGATGATTTCCTTCTGTTTTCTCTGTTCTGGAATTCTTATTATTCAATTTTTGGACCTCCTCATTGGTGCTCAAATTCTTTCATATTTCCTCCACTGTTTTTCATCTCTGTTTTTTGTTTTGTTTTGTCCTTCAGAATGGTTTTCTCATTTTGACCTCATTTCTGGGTCAATCCTAAAACATCCGGGAAGACAAACCTTCCAGGGAGACTGTGGCATCCCTTCATGGGCCCTCCATTTTCCTTTGGCGTGTGTGCTGTGAATGTGGGGAGGCAGTATTGGGGGGAACCTCTGCCCAGCTCTCTTGCTGCTGTATTACCGTGACACTGGCACAATCCTCTTGCTCACAGTTCCTCATTAGCCTTCCTATCCTCCAGCCCAGATCTTTTACATTTTGCCTCGACAGCAGGAATCTATGGATAGAGAATGGGGCGGTTGGGGATGAAAGGCTTTCTTTGGAACCCTGGTGTGTTAATACATCCCTCTAAGAACTGACCTGACCACCCCAAAGAACTGGATTCCATGAGTACCCAGCAAGTGACTGAGTTGCTAGCTTAGGCACTCCCTCCAAGAAGCCAGGCCTGCGCAAGAGACAAGGATCAAGCTGCTAGTCCCCTGTAGCAAATAGGGAATCATAACTCCTCAGGACCATGGGACAGGAGGATTTTTGTTAGGCGTCAGGTAACACACTGCTGCCTAGGCCTTGCTGTGTCCTGGGATGCCAGAGGACTTGTTTCCTTAGCAACAATAATCATGTGACAGGAACACACAGAGATCTGGAGATGTTGCTTAGCAACCATGCTGCACCTGCTGGGGCTCTGGGCCTGCAGCCTGGGCCAGGAAGTCTGGCTTTGAACATGGAAACTGCCATCATGGATGGCAGAAAGAGAAAGACTGAATTTGAGGAGGACCAGTTTTGAATCTGGGTTTTTGCAGGGATAGTGGAGGTACAGATGGGGAAGCTGAGGCAGAGAGGATTGGCTTGTCCATAGTAATGGAGAAGGGCTGTGGATGTGGGAAGAGTACAACTAGGGAGGAGAGACAGAGAGCTGGGCTAATATGGATAATAATTCCTTGTCTGATCCACCCTGAGAGAAAATCCTCACATCTCAGAAGATGGGTCTCCAGAACTGTGAGGAGGGGTGTCCCTGGCTCAGGACCCAACTCCTCAGGACTTCTCGGGGTCTCTAAGCATCCAGGGAGAACTCCCCTCTGCTAGGAAGCAGTGCTCTTCACAGTGGGGGGACACTGGGAGTCAGGAGGCACAAAGAACCAGGCCTCAGGAGCTCTGGCTATTTAAACCTGAGTCATTGGAGCTGACTATGGTTTGGGGTGGCCTCCCCTCCAGCTTTCTCTCTCTAACCCTCTGCCAGGGCTGTTTGTCTTGGAGGCATGTGGAATCAAACTGCCTAGGTTTCAATTCAGCTCCCTCATCCAAGGGCAAGGGGTTAAATTTTATGTTGAAATTTTCTCTATCTGTACTATGGGAGTGATAAGAGTGAACACATCATGGATTGTTATAAAAATTCAATGTAAAAGCGATTATCACACTCTTGGACTATAGGAAGTGTTCAATAAAGTTGCTACAATCATCATTACCACCACCACCACCAACAATAGGCCCAGGAGACAGAGGCTTTGGCCCAGTCCTCTCCAGTCCTACTCAATGCCCCCAGAGCACTCAGGACTAGATGGTGGCAAGAACTCTAGACCCTCTGTGTTTGAAGATGGAGGGAGTGCCCTGCTGCCCCTAAAGACCTTGCTGAGGATTACAATATCTTTGACCACTTGACTTTGTTTTAGTGAACCAAGTGCTCTCCTAACACTTGCTGCCCCCAATACCCCGTCTTCACCTTGGAACTGCTCATAAAATTGTACAAGTAGCATGTCACTTTAGGAGGCAATGGGAGCATGGGTCCAGGAGTCAAGCAGCTATGGGTTCAAATCCCAGCTTTGGCCATATTCTTTTTTTTTTTTAAATGAGGCACCAGGGGACCTTGTACATGGGAATCAGGTGCACAAACCACTGAGCTACACCCACTTCCCTTCTACCATTGTCTAACCATGAGATCTTTGACAAGTTACATAGCTTCTCTGAGCCTCAGTTTTCTCATCTGTAGTACAGGAAAGTGGTAGCACTGACCTTTTTGGTATGAGATATGCTGGGCTCTTGATAAATGTTAGCTATGTTAATGTGTGTAGATAGCTGAAGATAGGACCTAAGTTTTTTCCCTCTCTGTAGCGTAGCACCTCTATGAGCTGGGGCCCAGGGAGAAAGTGAGGACCAAGGAAATGCAGACTCCCACGATCCCTCAAAGGGAGAGAGGAGGCAGGTAAAGAAGTTGGTGGTTGAAGTGTGCTCCCCCTGCACACACACCTTGAGGTGGTGCTGGCAGCTGCAGTAGCAGCTTTGCCCTCCTGGATGGACACTGACTCGGCAGCTCACTAATGCTGAGGGAATCCCAGCCAGCCTGCTGTCGGCATGCTTCTCTGAACTGCCCTCCTCTCCAGCCAGCCCGAGCGAAGTCCCTCAACACTCCCCCTCTCCCTCCAAGCCACAGCAGAGGCTGCCACCACCTGCTTTTCCTCCTTTCTAGCTGAGCTTGTTCCCCAGATGACCCTACAGCTGTGTATTTCTAAAATTAGCTGGATCCTGAATTTGACTCTGATAATTAATTGCCCAAATGGAGAAAATTGAATAGTTAACTAGTTCACAGGATGATAATTAGCTTTTCTGAGCCCCTGCTACAGGCAAATAAAGAGGAGTATTGTTTCTCAATTGCCTTCATTAAAGGGAGTCCCTCTCACCCAGGGGCTCTGCCCCAGAGGCCCACTAGGCCCTGTAGGGTTCCTTAGCACCCCTGATGCTTCATCCCAAAATAGAGAGGCAGCTGGTACAGTGGAGCCGGTGCAGGCTTTGGACTCTAACAGGTCTGGGCTCAAGCCCCACCTCCACTGTCACCTGTGTGAACCTGGGCATGTTACATGACCTCTCTGAATCTCATTTTCCTCATCTGAAAATGGGAATAATGGTTTCTTATTGCAGGGGTGTTATAAGCATTGAATGACATAATGCAAGTAAAGTGCTTGGTTCTTTGCTTATAGTTTGGTTTTTCATTGGTAAAGTTCTCATAAAATTCAATGTTCATTTCATAAAGTATTCACTGATTGGAAGCTGTCTTATCATCATTATTATTGTCACCTTCACAGTACCACCTGCCCTATTGTGGAAACAAAAGACTTCAAGTAGCCAGTGAAACACACATGGAATCCAAGGGAACATTACATTGTGATTAAATCAAGCGTCACCTGTTAATTGATAGTCTACATGGGATGAGAAAGACACATGGGGTTCTTCTCTGACCTTTTCAACTTGTCCCTGGACTCCTGATACTGGCTCTGTCCTTTGGTCCTAGGCTCTTGGAGTCACCATGTGGCCACCCCTCTCTCAGTAGAGAGCCCCCACCAAGCCTCTTCCAAGCACATCATCTCCCCCTTCTTCCCCGTCCAGCCACAGCCCCTTGACCTTTAAAGATGTCATGTATTCTTCGCAAGCCCAGTCCCTACCCAGCGTGTATCAATCTCTGTACTTCTGGTACATAGAGATATACACTCTGCTGGGGTGTCTACTGTGTTTGTTACTTTGTGCCTCAGATTCTTCAATGTAAAATGGGGTTGATAATAGTAGTACCAACTTATTACAGTGATTGGACCTTATATATGCTAAAGAAGTGATTATCTATTATCCTTTTACAATTCTGGTATTGGATTAGGCAAGGAGAGGTCTCTAGATAGAGCCAGAAAGGCAGGGCCAGAAGGGATGGACTCAGAATGGAATGTCTCAGGGACAATTGGAGCATTTCCACTGGGAAGATTAACTTCTACATAGCATGTCTCACATTCTGTTAGGTAACTATGTCATACTTTCTCATTTCTTCTTAACCCCCACCAAAGCCTCCCCCAGATTCAGTTTCAGCTGATAACTTTGCTTTTTGTTTCCATGAGAAAATGCAAGTGATTAGAAAAGAACTGCGACAAGCTTCCACCACCACATTTACTCTTCCCAGGACTATCCATAGTCTGCTTTCCTCACTGTTACTATCGATGAACTGCCTGTGTTCTTTTCCAAGGCTAACCTTCTACCTAGATCCCATTCTTTCTTGTTTATTCAAGGACACCAGTCTAGCAATTTTTCCTCTTTCCTGCATCATCAATTTTTTCCTCTCTACTGGAACATTCTCATCAGCATAAAAGCATTCTGTTATTTCTTCATCATAAAACAAAACAAAACAAAGCTCTTGATTTCACAGCCCCTTCTAGTTACTACTTCATTGCTTTGCTTCCTTTTTTAAAAAAAATTGTCTCCAATTCTTCTCACCGTTTTCTCTCTTTTTTTTTTTTAAAGATTTATTTATTTATTTAATTTCCCCCCCTCCCCTGGTTGTCTGTTCTTGGTGTCTATTTGCTGCGTCTTGTTTCTTTGTCCGCTTCTGTTGTCGTCAGCAGCACGGGAAGTGTGGGCGGCGCCATTCCTGGGCAGGCTGCACTTTCTTTTCACGCTGGGCGGCTTTCCTCACGGGCGCACTCCTTGCGCGTGGGGCTCCCCCACGCGGGGGACACCCCTGTGTGGCACGGCACTCCTTGCGCGCATCAGCACTGCGCATGGCCAGCTCCACACGGGTCAAGGAGGCCCGGGGTTTGAACCGCGGGCCTCCCATGTGGTAGACGGACGCCCTAACCACTGGGCCAAAGTCCGTTTCCCATCACCGTTTTCTCTTGAACCCACTCTAATCAGGCTTTCACACCCACCACTCTATCAAGATTAGATTATTAAGATCACCAGTTACCTCCATATTGCTGAATCCAGTGGTCAATTCTCAGTTCTCATCCCGCATGACCATGTGGTGGAGAGGACCTAGTTGTTCAACAACTCTCTGCTCTTCCTCCTGGGCACTAGCTAGGTTAAATTTCCCAGACTTTCACATGTTCTGGCTAATAGAATGTAGGTGGAAGGGAGGTATACCACCTCTAAGCCTGACTCATGAACACTTCCTGTGCTGGATATCTGCTCCTCCAGATACACTCTTCACCTTTCTCCATCCTGCTTTGTGCCTTGGAAGCCTAATCTCATTAGAGTCTTATCAATGAGCTTTCTGGTTTCTGGATAGGTTAAATCAATGGAAGGTACCTGCAGGAGATTGGAGGGAGGGAAAACAGTGAGGTCAGAGTATCTCACAGGTACCCTCTCTGTGGGGTTGCTTTGGATTAACCACACTCTTCTACAAAAGACCACAGCTTCAGTCAGGCAGTCCGCCCCATGCAGTTCTTTCTCTCTCTGGGTTTCACATCCCTTCTCTTCCTTCCTCAGACCCAGAAGTGGCAAGAGCTCCTCCTGTTAACTTTCTCTGGGGTACAGCAACATCCTTTGATAGTTTTCCTGCCCCTGCTCACACCTTTATAAGAAGTCTCTTTATTAATATCTTCTCAAATTACCCAATTTGAGTGTGCCCTCTATTTCTGCTAGACTGACTAATACACTTTCATGCACTGTCCTCGTGTTCCTTTCCCATTTACTGCCTAGACAATGATACACAGAAAAACCTTGGAAGCCACAAATTGAAAATGACTAAGCCTCTGTCAACCTGGGACCCTAATTATTGTCACAGAGCAAAGAGCTACTGCTTTCCTCTCTCCATCCCTTCCCTTGCAGCCAAATGTACTTTACATGAGCGAGAAATAAACTTCTATTGTGCTGTGCCACTGAGATATGAAGATATCTCTAATATAGCAGCTAGTTCTGCAGTGACTAATACAATTTATCTGCAGCATTTGGCACAGTTGATGAATCTTTGTTCCTGAAAACTTCTCTTTTGGTTAGCTTCTGTGACATCACATCCTTCTGATTTTCCTTCTACCTCAGTGACTGCTCTTTCTTAGTCTTCCTTATTGCTTTTTCCTCATCTCCCTAATCTCTAGTTGTTGCATCTCCCCAGGCTCAGCCTTTGGTCCTTCTCTATCTACACTAACTCACTGGTGAACTCATCCTGTCTCATGACTTAAAGCACTACCAAATTTACATCTCTATCCCAGGCTTCTTCCAATATCTTTTGGCTTATACAGCCAACTACTTGCTTGATATCATCATTTAGGTGTCTAATACACCTCAAATACAACATGTCCAAAATTAAATTCCTGACCTCTTCCTCCTACGGCCTACCCCATGTCAGTAAATAGCAACTCCATCCTTACAGTTTCTCAGGCTAAAAGATTATCCTTTTTAAAAAATTTTTTTTAAATTTTTAAATTTATTTCTCTCCCTTTCCTCCCCACCCCAGTTGTCTGTTCTCTGTGTCTATTTGCTACGTCTTCTTCTTTGTCTGCGTCTGTTGTTGTCAGCAGCATGGGAATTTGTGTTTCTTTTGGTTGCATCATCTTGTTGTGTCAGCTCTTGTTGTGTCAACACTCCGGGGCAGGCTGCACTTTCTTTTGTGCTGGGCGGCTTTCCTTACAGGGCGCACTCCTTGTGCGTGGGGCTCCCCTATGTGGGCGACACCCCTGCGTGGCAGAGCACTCCTTGCGCACATCAGCACTGCACATGGGCCAGCTGCACACGGGTCAAGGAGGCCCGGGGTTTGAACGACGGACCTCCCATGTGGTAGACAGACGCCCTAACCACTGGGCCAAGTCCGCTTCCCTAAAAGATTATCCTTGACTGATCTTTTTCTCTCACCCCATACTCACTGTGTCAGCAAATTCTGTCAGCTCTACCTTCGAAATATATTCAGAATCTGACCAAGTCTCACCACTTCTAAGTGAGATAAGAAGATAAAGTCCTGTAATGGCCAACAAGACCATACACGATCTGATCCCATCAATTCTCTGACGTTATCCCCTCGCATTCTTCCCCCAACTCACTCTTTCAGCCACATTGGTCTGCTTGAGTTCTTTGAATATGCAGGTATACTCCATCTTTAGGGTCTTTGCATTTGTTTTCCTGTCATCCTGAAATGCTCTTATCTCAGATAACCATGTGGCTCATTCCTTTACCTCCTTAGGTCTTTGTTCAAATATCGTTTTATCAGGGAAGGCTTCCCTGACCATCCTATTGCCAACCTCTTCCTTTTGCAGCAGTTCCTACTCTCTTCCTGCATTATTTTTCTCTATAACATTAATTGACATCTGATGTACTATATATTTACTTGTTTATGGTCTCTCTTCTCCTGGCCACAAGAATGTGAGTGCCATGAGGGTAGGGATTTCTGATTGTTGTGTTCACTGCAGCACCTAAAACAGTAATTGGCACGTATAAATGTTTATGAAATGAATGGATGTATTCCCCCTGAGTTTTATTATGCAAAAATAGTGCCATCTCCTTTCCAACCTTGAATTTCTTTTATAATCTTGGCCCCAGGAGGTGCTAGGCTTTGAAGAGAAGGGAATGGATATGGCCACATCCTGCCACATCATCATCATCACCACCGTTATGATGAGTAAATCCTAGCCTTGAACTGGATTGAGTGTGAAATCTTCAAGAAGAATCCACTTCTCCCAGTCCCATCTGAATCTGCCTCATTCCCTCCTCAGATGCAGCAATTGGGTAAAGTATGAAGAGCTATTTTTAAAAAAGATTTTTAATGTATTTCTCTCCCCTTCCTCCCCATTGTCTGCTCTCTGTGTCCATTCTCTGTGTGTTCTTCTGCATCCACTTGTATTATAAAGCGGCACTGGGAAACTGTGTCTCTTTTTTGTTGCATCATCTTGCTGCATCAGCTCTCCGTGTGTGCGGCACCATTCCTGGGCTGGCTGCAGTTTTTTCACATGGGGTGGTTCTCCTTGTGGGGCGCACTCTTTGTGCGTCGGGCTCCCCTACACAGGGGTTCCTCTATGTGGCATGGTACTCCTTGCGCACAGCAGCACTGTGTGTGGGCCAGGTCACCACACGGGTCAGGACGCCCTGGATATAGAACTGCGGACCCTCCATATGGTAGGTGGATGCTCTATCAGTTGAGCCATGTCCACTTCCCAAAAAGTTATTTTAATAGGACTAGATTCACCTATGAGGGAAGAAAACCCAAAATAACAATAACTTACTAAAATTGCTTATTTGTCTCTCATTAAAATCCAGAGGTGGACAATCTAGAAGTGATGTGATTTCAAGCTTTCATGGAAACCTCTGCAACCCAGGCTCCTTCTAGCCTTCTCTTCTGCTCTGCCATTCCAAGAAATGTGGTCCTCATCCTCAAAGTCCAGCCTGCACATCCTCATCCTCAGACTTCATATTCCAAGCAGCATAAAAGAAAAAGGCTTTAGAAGAAGGAAAAAGATGCATGTAAGTTGTTTCTTATTAAATGTTTCTCACTGCACCAATAAAACACACCAATTGTCAGAACTTATTCATATGAACATACCTAGCTGAATGGGAGAATGAGAAATTCAGTCTTTATTCTGTGTGGCTATGAGCCCATCCAAAATCTCTTGACTATTTTCATGCATGCATTTTTCCAGACAACTTTAGAATCAATTTTTCAAGTTACAAAATATTCCAGTAGGGATTTTGATTGAAAATGTATTAAATTAATAAAATAGTTTAGAGAAAACATCTTTATACCATGAAATGTGGCATGTTCCTCTCGAACTTTTAAAGATTTTTTTCCTTTCTCTTTAGAGTTATTTTATTGTTTTATTCATATAAGTCCTCTGTATTTCTTGTTATTGTTATATCTAGGAATTTTACAGTTATTTTTGCAATTATGAGTGGAATCTCCTTTTTTCATTACATTATCTAATTGGTTATTGTTCATATACAACAAAGTTATAGATTAGTCTGTCTATTTCTTGTATTGAACCTTTTATTGACCTCTCTTCATTTCAACAATATTTTCTGGGGGTTTTCATGGATTTTCTAGGAATAAAACAATATCATCCAGAAATAAAGATATTTTCTGTTTCTTTTTATTTTTATCCTCTCATTTTTTTTCTTTTAGCATTGTCCTAAGAAAATAGTCCTAAGAAGCCCCCAGAAACAATTTGATTAATGGCAACAATAGTGAATGTTCCATTGAATGGAAACATCTCCAATGTTTAATGTTTTATGATTACATTTGCTGCTTTTGGTTTCTAATTTAAAGAAAAAGTATCCTTGGCCCTACTCTTCTTTTCTTACTAAAGTGTTAATCATCATCATCATTGTTATCATCATCAGAAATGGAGGCTATACTTTAATAAGTGCATTTTAAAAAAGATTTATTTAGGGAAGCAGATGTGGCTCAAATGACTGAGCTCCTGCCTACCATATGGGAGGTCCCAGGTTTGGTTCCCAATGCCTCCTAAAGAAGATGAGCTGATGTGACAGGCTGGTGTGGCAAGTTGATGCAAGAAGATAATGCAACAAAGAGACACAAGGAGGAAAAACACAACGAGAGCACAACAAAGCAGGGAGTGGAGGTGGCTCAATCGATCAGACAACTCCTTCCCACATGGAAGGTCCTGGGTTCTGTTCTGTTGCCTTCTAAAATAAAGGAGATGTGCACTCAACAAATAGAGTAAGTGCAAATAATGAGGGGGGAGGAATAAATAAATAAAATAAATCTTCAAAAATTAAAAATTTTTTTTTTATTTATCCCCCTCTACACCCTATTGTTTGCGCTTGCTGTCTGCTCTCTGTGTCTGTTCATAATGTGCTCTCTGTGTCTCTTCATCTTCCTTTAGGAGGCACTGGGAACCGAACCTGGGACCTCCCATGTGAGAGGTGGGCGCCCAAATGCTTGAGTCACATCCACTCCCAATAAATGCATTTTTGTCATATATTGAGATGATCACGTTCTTTTCCTTTGACCACCAGATATAATATGGGATGATTGGTTCAATGTAGATTTCTTAATGTTGAACCAGTTATTCTTTCTGGAATAGTCGTGGTGCACAATTCTCTTAATACACTGGATATGATTTACTAATATTTTATTTAAGACTTTCATATCTGTAAGTTCTAGTTAAATTTTTTATTATAAGATGTATCACATTTTCATATTATAAATTCCATCTTTTTCTATGCTGGTTTAAATATCTAGTTCAGGTAATATGGAAATAGAATTTTTTATAAGATTTTACAGAACTCACTCATAAAAGCATCTGGGATGGGGTCATTTGGTATATAGGTCCTATTGAATCAATTTTAGGAATTTATTCTTTCAAGGAGAGCCATTCATTTCATGTAAATTTTCAGATAAATTAACATAAATTTTACACTGAATTTTCTATCAATTTCTAAATCTTCTTTATATGTGAGAGCATGGACCTTATTCTTTATACCTGAATTGTGTTATTTGTGCTTTCTCTAATTTTTTGCTCATGCTTGATAGTAGTTGTATTAGTCAAAGGGGTGCTAATGCAAAATACCAGAAGTTGGTTGGTTTTTATAAAGGGTGTTTATTTGGGGTAGGAGCTTACAGATACCAGGTCACAAAGCATGAGTTACTTCCCTTTCCAAAGTTCATTTCCATGTGTTGGAACAAGATGGCTGCTGACATCTGCCAGGGTTCAAGTTTCCTGGGTTCCTTTCTTCCCAGGGCTTGCTTCTTTCTGAGCTAAGGGTTCCTCTCTTCCTGGGGCTTGCTTCTCTTTCCTCTGTGTGCTTATTTTCCAGGACTCCAGCTTAAGACTTCAGCATCAAACTCCAACATCAAAACTCCAACATTAAGAACCCTTCAACTCTGTCCTGTGCTATGCCTTATATCAGTGAGCCCCCACCCACCAAGGAGTGGGGAGTCAATGCCCTGACTGGCACAAGAGGTTTACCTGATTACTTAATCAAGTAAACCTCTGAATCCAATATAATCTAATATGCCCAGAGGAAAAGATCAGTTTACAAACATAATCCAATATTTTTTTTGGAATTTATAACTATATCAAACTTTTACAGTAGTTTTTCCATTTTTCTTCTTTTTTCTCCTTTTTAGACTTTTTAAAGAACTAGCTCTTAGTTTATTTATGAAGTCTATTTATTTTTTGCTTTCTAATTTATTAATTTCTGCTTGTATCTTTAATAATTCCTCTTTCCTAAAATATCTTTATTTTACCCTCATACTTGATAGTTCTGTTGGGAGAATTCCAGTTTAAAAACTGCTTTTTCTCTAAGAAATAAAAAACTCATTTTTTCATTATAATAGCAATAAGATTAAATCATTCATATAAGCAAAGTGTAAAATCCCATGTTGTCAAGAGTTTGAGGAAAGGGCACTTTCAGACCCTGCTGGTGGGAGTGCAAATTGGTATATGGATTCTGGCAGGCAATCTGACAATATGTATGAAAAAGTTAAATGGGTATGCATTTGAACAAACAATTCTACTTCTAGAAATTTGTGGTTAGAAAAATAACTAGACTAACAGGAAGCATTCAGATAAAGGATATTCTTTGGAGTATTATTTCTGATGATGAAAACTGAGACTAGATTGAATAACCAATGGCATAGCCATACAATAAAATACTATACTGCCATTAAGGCTTTGATAGGTTTAGGTTTTGGGCTGATATAAGACCATGTGTAGTATGTTCTGTAAGCATATTATACATAATCTGGAAAGCTGTACATTGAAGTATGAAGAGTGGTTATTGCTGGGAACAGGAGTAGGTCTTTCACATTCACTCTTTTTTTTTTAATATTTATTTTTATTTATTTCTCTCTGTGTCCATTTGCTGTGTGTTCTTCTGCGTCTGCTTGTATTCTCATCAGGTGGCACTGGGAAACTGCATCTCTTTTTTCTTGCATTATCTTGCTGTGTCAGCTCTCCGTGTGTGCGGTGCCGCTCCTTGGTAGGCTGTGCCTTTTCTCACACAGGGCGGCTCTCCTTGCAGGGCACACTCCTACACCTGGGGCACCCCTACACACAGGCTACCCTGCATGGCATGGCACTCCTTGCATGCACAACAGCACTGTGTGTGGGCCAGCTCACTGTACAGGTCAGGAGGCCCTGGGGATCGAACCCTGGACCCTCCATATGGTAAACAGATGCTCTATCAGTTGAGCCATGTCTGCTTCCCTCACATTCACTCTTGTACCAATTCTTTCATTAAGTATGCCCTTTAAAATAAACCCCAGATGTTTACACATTGTGATGTGTATATATTTATGAGACACTATGCTAGGCAATGAAGGAGATGAGGAAAAGGAGTTTGTGCAGCTCTTTACTTATCTGGTGAGGAGAAGGTAATGTTGGTTGGCTAGAGGGCACAGAGAGGTAATGGAGGGTTTTATCACTTAGCTAGTAGAGACTTCAGGAGGCTGGACAGCAGCCCCCTGAAAAGTCAACAGGGAGGGTAAGCCTATTACCTTGCTCCTCTCCATCTAGAGGTTTTAGATTTTAAGTTCTGGAAAAAAAAGTGTGACTTCATTTTAAATCTGATGTTGATCTGAACTTAGAGAAGTCCAGTTACATGGATAACATTACTGTAAAAACGACATTCTAAATTTGTCACTAGCTTTAACAATGTCTGTACTCTTTGATCTAAAAATCTCTATTTAGAGAGTGCTCCTGAAGGAATTAATCAGAGATGTAGACAGAGATGCAAGATAATGTTCATTTATGGTTATTTGTAATAGCAAAAAAATGGACTTGTTAGCCCCAACTGCTTTGTGACATGCCAGTTACTTTGCACACTGCCAAATTTGCTGTGTCATGTCTTCAGAGACTTCTGGGCACTTGAATTCAAAGAGGCTGGGATTGGGAAAAGGGATAGGGAGAGGGAGAGGGACAAGGGGGAGATGGGGAAGGAGGAGGAGAGAAGCAGGAATGGAGTCAGGGGAGAGAGAGAGAGAAAAAGGGGGGATGGAGACAGGGACAAAGATGTTCCCGGAGAAGAGCATGTGCCGAAAACATGTTGGTGGAAAAAGACTCAAAGGAGAGAAAGAGCCAGAGATGAGAGTGTGTTCTGAGGCAGATGTCTGGCTCCCTGCCCTCAGTGGACCTCAGTGACTCTGGCCACACAGGCAGAGGCTGCCAGCAGGAGAGAGCAGGCAGGGAAGGGGCAGGGTGGGCAGGGCAGAGCGGAGGAGGTCCCGGGGCTGCCCTGGTTCTGTCATTGGCTGGGGAGATGCAGTGTTCCTAAGAACCCCCAGTGTGGTTTTTGCTGCACTGCCTTAGCTCATCCTTTCTAAGTGTATCCCCCATCTTTGATTACTCCTGTGTTTGCGGTAAGAATCAACTTATAGATGATAATTGGGAAATGCTGTTCTGTTCTTGTAGATGCCTTTGGCTATTTTCCTGGAATGATTTTAGAACTTACCTTTCAATTATTTCAAGTCGGTCATTTTGTTTGCCATTTCATGCACAGACCAGATCTCAGAAGAGGTTCTTTCTCTCTTTCAACTTCTTGGTGGATTGTTGTAGGTGTGCATGCCTGTGTGTTTGTGTGTATCTGTGTGCACGTGTGGTGTGCAGCTGTGTGCATGGTGAGGGGGCACGTGTAGGGTGCATTATGTTGTCCTTAGTCTTCTTTGGCTCAGAGTTCCTGCTTCCACTGAATGAGTTCAGTTTCTGGATTGTCTTGCCTTCCCATCATGCTTCTTTTTTTAAATTTTTTAATTGTCTTTTTTTTTAAAGATCATAGATCACAAAAAATGTTGCACTAAAAAATATGAGAGGGAAGCGGACTTGGCCCAGTGGTTAGGGCATCTGTCTACCACATGGGAGGTCCACGGTTCAAACCCCGGGCCTCCTTGACCGGTGTGGAGCTGGTCCATGTGCAGTGCTGATGTGCGCAAGGAGTCCGTGCCACGCAGGGGTGTCCCCGTGTAGGGGAGCCCCATAAGCAAGGAGTGCGCCCCGTAAAGAGAGCTGCCCAGCGTGAAAGAAAGTGCAGCCTGCCTAAGAATGGCGCCGCCCACACAGAGAGCTGACACAAGATGACGCAAGGAAAAGAAACACGGATTCCCGTGCCGCTGACAACAAAAGCGGACAAGAAGACTCAGTAAATAGACACAGAGAACAGACAACTGGGGTGGGGGAGAAGGGGAGAGAAATAAGTAAATAAATAAATCTTAAAAAAAAAAAATATATATATATATGAGAGGCTCCCATATACCCCACATCCCCCACTCCTCCCACATCAACAACCTCTCTCATCATTGTGGCACATTCATTGCATTTGGTGAATACATTTTGGAGCACTGCTGCACTTCATGGATTATAATTTGTGTTATAGTTTACACTCTCGCCCAGTACATTCAATGGGTTATGGCAGGATATATAATGTCCTGCATCTGTCCCTACAGTATCATTTAAGGCAACTCCAAGTCCCAAAAATGCCCCCACATCACATTTCTTCTTCCCTTTCCCTGTTCTCAGCAACTACTGTGGCCAGTGTCTCCACATCAATGATACAATTTCTTCCATTGCTAGAGTCACAATAGTACTATAGTAGAATACCAATAAGTCCATTCTAATCCATATTTTATTCCTCCATCCTGTGGACCCTGGAATGGTGATGACCACTCCACCTCTAAATCAAGAGAGGGCTTAGATCCCACATTATTGATGGATATGATATTCCTGTGTGCAGCTGTAGGCACTCTCAGTTCCCTGGTGTGGTGGTTGACCATCTTCACCTCCCTGTTAGCTGACCTGGGTAAGTCCAATGAACAGGAGCATAGGAGTTGCAAATCTGTTGAGGCTCAGAGCCCAGCTGGCACATGGACAGTCCAGAGATTCAAGTCTCCTGAGTATACACCAACCCCAGCACCAACCCCAGTTCAGTAAAAGTGACAGAAGAGGCATGTGTAGAAAGGTCACATCTAAGTCCAACTCCATCACACTCAGGAGCACAAATTCCAAAGTAGGGCCCACTGGCAAGGCACTGAACTCTAGAGCCATCTGCCATGACCACAGAACCTGTGTGTCTCCGCAGCCTTCAGGAGTACCAGTACCTGGGATTGTATCTACTTTGGCTGTCTCTGGGATCCTACTGAGACATGCATAAGCGCGACCCCTCTGATGACCTCCCGACTCTTTTTGAAATCTCTTAGCCATATAAACTCATTTATCTTTACCATTTCCCACTTTTATTCAATGTCTTTTTCTAGTTGCATCACTAGCTGGTGATGGTAGTAATCCCTTGATGCCAGGGAGGCTCATCCCCAGGAGTCATGTCCCATGCTGGGGGGAAGGTAATACATTTACATGCTGAGTTTGGCTTAGAGAGTGGCCATATTTGAGCAACATGGAGGTTCTCAGGAGGTAACTCTTAGGCACCCTGCAGCTCTAGGCCTAGTTCAAATTTCAGGCACACTGGCTCATAAGCATAGTCATCATTATCAAGGGTTCATTATTGAACTATCCTTCTTCACTGGTCTTTGCCCTTGCCCTTGGGGGATTGTTGCTGTTCCATTGGGAGGTGTGACTCAGCTCCCCTTGCTAGGAACTCAGCACTCCCTCAGTTGTCATTTGTAATTCTAACTACTATGAAAATACCCAACGAATATCTGAACATTTTTATATACCCTATATACATGCCCCCCGTCATGCTTCTTTGTTCTGCCCTGCAGCCCACTAAGCAGCCTTTTAATTTGATTCCCTCTACCCTAGACATCACACACACAAAGTGTTTGTGTGAGGAGTCTTTTTTTTCTTCTTCTTTATTTCTAAGGAGCTTAAACATGGGACCACCACACTTGTTCCCCAGGAGGCGTCTTTATTGAAGGTTTTGTGCACTGGAGGGGCTTCATACTGCCATGATGCTCAGCCACTTGGCCACCTCAAACTCCAAGCTTCCTCCTCTTCTTACAACTCCAGGTTCCCTCCAGAAACTCCATTTTCTCCTCTTAATTTGAAAAAACAATTTAAGTCTCCGCCTTTTCCTACTCTCAGGGTCTACCTTTTCATTACCGCAGAGTCATTAATATGCTTGATAAACAAAAGGCTACCCACTCTTTCAATTTTTTAGCAGCAAAGAACCAGCAAGCACTCTGAAATGAAAGGCTGTCTTAGATTGGCTTCCAGAAGCACACTCTGAGGATTCAAGTGAGAATTACTGACTTAAGAGGTGTTCCCAGGAAAAGCTTGTTGGGAGAGAATGTGGACATGGGACCCAGAAAGAAAGGGGACCAAGCAAAGGTGTGGAATCAAGCAGCATGCCAAGGAGGTTAACTTTGGCTCACAACCTCATAGGAACTCTGGAGATATCTTAAAATTGACCCTGTCAGGGAGCAAGGGAGCTGGAGGATTACACCCCCACATTTGTCAATTTGCTAAGAGCTGCCCCTAGGGGTCTAAATTTCCAGGCTCTCGACCAAGAGATGCAGGTGCAGGCTACTGGGTGTGAAACCACATGGAGAGCCAGTGGGTACGGAAATCGGTCCAGGCCTCCGAGGGGCTATGGGCAGAGCTCCAGCAAGTCTGCTGCAGTCTTTCCTTCTTCCCTCCCTTACCCACCTCTGTGAGGAGAAAAGGAGCTGTGTGGAGAATTCCCCCCGCTGGTAGGAATTGTGCCATCCTGTAGAAAGCAGAAGCAGCCATCACTGAGGATGAGGCACAAGCGTGCTCGCTAGAGCACGAGCAATTCTTCTGGGCCCTTTTTCCATTTTCTGACTCCTCTCAGGCATGACTTAACAGCTCATGAGGACTGCAGCTTGTAGGTTGCTGACAACCATGAGGAAATGGCGAGCATTTACACTGAGCTTGGGGCTCTGCCTTTCAGGAATTGCATGTGGAACTACTCAACTCACCGTCTAGACTCCAGCTAACCCTGAGGCAACGCCCTAAAACCAGCCCCGGTGTCCTTGCAGTACAGGTGGTGACCGCACTGGCCTCTTTCAGGATCTACCCCATCAGACTTTGGGTTGTGAAATGCAAGAGGCAAGTTACTACCCTATTTAAGACACAGCTCTCCTGTTTATGACTCTCCGCCCCATACTGGGAAAAGAGCTTGTGTATCAGCTAACATGGAGATGAAGAATGTCAACCACCACACCAGGGAGCCTAGAGTGCCTACAACTGAAAGCAGGAGAATTGCATCCAGAATCCATGTGGAATCTAAGCCCCATCTTGACATAGCTGTGGAGTGGACACAACCATTCTAAGGTCCACAGGATGGAGGAATAGAGTATGGATTAGAATGGACTTACTGATATTCTATACATGAACTATTGTGATTAGTAATCGAAGAAAATGTGGCATTGGTGTGGAGAAAGTGGCCATGGTGGCTGCTGAGGGTAGGGAGTGGGAGGAAGAGATGTGATGTGGGGGCATTTTGGGGGGTTGGAATTGTCGTGGGTGGTGCTGCAGGGACAGTTACCAGACATTGTATGTCCTCCCATGGCCCACTGGATGGACTGTGGGAGAGTGTGGGCTATGGTGTGGACCATCGACCATGAGGTGCAGCAGTGCTCAGAGATGTATTCACCAAGTGCAATGAATGTCTCATGATGATGGAGGAGGTTGTTGTTATGGGGGGAGAAGTGGGGTGAGGGGTGTGGGGGGTATATGGGGATGTCATATTTTTTTAATGTAACATTAAAAAAATAAATAAAGACAAAAAAAAAGAGCTCATGTAGTGGTTAACCACGTTTGGGGCCTTTTGGGGGCCCTCTGCCTGCAGATGAGAGCTCTTCTGTTCCCTCCACTTCAGAACTCAACCACAGGTGTTGGAGCCAGACCCTCACTGACTCCTGGAGTCTGAGTGGGGGCTGCTGTGAACTCTGTTGCTCTGGTTTATTTCTGAAAACCACAAGGCAATAGTGGTCTTCAGAAATAACCCACTATTGCCTCCCCTTCTTCATTCCCTTTACCAGTGGGGTGGGGGAGATTCATTCACCGCTTGGCAGTCTGGGCTTTTCAGTAGACTTCTGCTTGCTCCAAATGAGCCTGACCCTCTCTTCTCAATTTGACAGTACCCTCCTTTGCTACCCTCTGCAAAATTGTCGCTGATCTGAACACACACACAGAGAATTCCCCTCTACTCGCCTTTTGACCTGAATACCGTGGCAGGCAGTCGGCCAAAGATATGGAGTCCTCTGAAAAGCAGAGGCTGTAGCAGACATCCAAGAGAGCCACTGCAGACTTCCTGCAATTTTCAATGCTTCTCCCCTTAGGTACTTGTCCAGAGTCTAACATCTCTGCATTGTCGGGTAGCCACAGTGAAAACACATGCATTTCTTTCCACCTCCTCCCCAAAGCCTCAAAAGGATAGTAAAAAAATTATTTTTCAAAGCATAAATGCACAAGGATAAAGAGAATTGGAGAGGATTCAGCAGCAGATGACTGGTGTCCAGAAAATTTTGGAAGCTAAAAAGTCAGCGCTCTCTGATTTAGAAGAGCATAGAAAGCTGGAGTTTAAATCTGCAAAGGGGGGTGGTACACAGTGAAAAGAAGCAAGCCAATTCCTTGCTGCAGAACCCCAGTTGGAAGGTGGGGCTGAAAACAGGAGGCATATCTTGGCTGTCTGTTTAAGGAACAGTTAGATTCTTAGATTCTTAGTTAGATTCTACCCTTCCTGTCCCATATAGCCAGGTCCTCCCCCACAGTGGAAGAGCTGCGGGTTCAAATGAAGAGCCTCTGCATTCAGAGGCACCAGGTACAGGTGAGAAAAGGGAACTCTATTGAAAACAGGAGCATTAAGTGAAAGCCCACCTGGGAATGGCAAAACCCCTGCAGCAGTTTGATATTATTGACGAATTCCAAAAAGAAATATTGGATTATGTTTGTAATCTGATCTGTACCTGGGCATGACTGAATTATGATTAGGGCACCCATGAAGGGGTGGGGACTCACAGATAAAAGGCATGGCAAAGAACAGAGTTGAGGGTTTTCTGATGTTGCAGTTTTGATGTTGGAGTCTGATGCTGAAGACTTAAACTGGAACCCTGGGAATTAGCACGCAGAGGAAAGAGAAGTCAGTACCAGGAAGGAAGGAACCTTGAACCCAGAGAAAGGCAAGCCCCAAGAACTTAGGAACCCAGGAAGACTGAACCCTCACAGATGTTGGCAGCCATCTTGCTCCAAATAGACTTTGGTGAGGGAAGTAACTTATGCTCTATGGCCTGATATCTGTAGGCCCCTACCCCAAATAAATATCCTTTATGAAAACCAACCGATTTCTGGTATTTTGCATCAGCACCCCTTTGGCTGACTAATACAACTCCCAACTCATTTTTCCTGCTCAGCAATGGGAATGACGGTAACCAGGCTTATACCCACCAGAAGGAAGAATGGACGAGTTTTCTTTGGGGAAAATGACAAGCCCACAAGAAAAGACCTACTAACATCTGGTGTTTTCCCACCTGAACAACCTGCTGTGGAGCTCATCAGCAGAGGAGCCCCCTCCCTTGAGCACAAGACTCCAAATCAGCATTTTGGTACTCTGACTCTTACTTCTGAGTGGACAGCTCAGCATCACTTGACATCAGAGGGGAGTTGAGAACGTGAAAGATGGAGACATAAGTCAATCAACCACCCAGTCAGCCATACGGGGTTCGGGAAGCCAGAGAAAACAGGCAGCAAAAGAAAATTTCAAAAGTCTTAAGTCACATCTATGAAAACAAAATGGTAAGTTATAAAAGGAAACATCTAGAGAATAAGAAATGGCTCTTGAAAATTCAGAATGTATAGCAGAAATAAATTCAAGGGGTGAATTAGAGGATAATTTGAAGAATTTTCTGAGATGGTAATAAACAATACAAAGAAACAGAAAGCAGGAGAAATGAGGTAAAAAAAATTCAAGGATCAGCCCAGGAGTTCCAATATTTGATTAATATAAGTTCCAGGGAGGAGAGACAAAATGAGGAAAGGAAATGATCACACTTAATAGACATGATAGAGAAAAAAAAAAAAAAGGAAATACCCTAATGACCATTGTTGGGAGAAAGGATAAATAAATTGGAGTACCTTTGCATAACAAAATGCCACCCTGCAAGGAAAAGTTAATGAACTATAGCTATGTGTACAGATAACTCTTAGGAACAAAGCTGAATGAAAGGCAAGCCACAGAAGAGTAATACAGTGTGATGCCAGCTCTCTGATGTTCAAAAACAAGCAAAAGTAATCAATGTGCAGTTCAGAGGCACATACGTATGTAGTTAAACAATAAAGGCAAGTGAATTAGAAAAAAATCATGAGGGTAGCTACGAGGCTGGTGAGGGGTGAGGGCCTGGGGGGTCAGTGGGGGAAAGGCAAGGGGATGGGATCAGAGAAGAGTATATGGGATGCTTCAAGGCATTGGTAATATTCTATTTCCTAAGTTGGGTAGAGGGTTCATAGTAGTTTTACTAATATATTTCATAATATAATGATCATTATTTTTCTATTTCTTTTTTATTATGGTAAAATACAGAGAACATAAAATTTCCCATTTCCATCATGTACAATTCAGTGGGATTAATTACATTCACAATGTTGTACAACTATCACCCTTATTTCCAAAAATTTTCACCACCCAGATAGAAACTATTCTCGATAAGCAATAACTCCTTGTTCTTCCCTCCCCTCAGTCCCTAGTACCCTGAAATCTACATTCTGTCTCTATGAATTTGCCTATTCTAATACCTTATGTAAGTGGAATCATACAATATTTGTCCTGTTGTGTAGGCTTATTTCACTCAATATGATGTTTTCAAGGTTTATCCATGTTATGGCATGTATCAGAACTTCATTTCTTTTTATGGCTGAATAATATTTCATTGTATGTCTATACCACATTTTGTTTATTCGTTCATCTGTTAGTAGACACTTGTGGTGTTTCCTCCTTTTGGCTCTTGTGAATAATGCGGCTAAGAACCTTGGTGTACAGTATCTGTTTGAGTCCTGTTTTTGAATGTTTGGGGTAAATGCTTAGACGTGGAATTGCTGGGCCATAATGTAATACTATATTTAACTATTTGAGGAACTGCCAAGCTGTTTTCCATAGCAGCTGCACCATTTTACATTCCCATGAGCAATGCATGAGGGTTCCAATTTCTCTACATATTTGCCAACATTTATTTTGCATGTTTTAAAATTATAGCCAACATATTAGAGGTGACATATTCTTTTATGTATATCAAATATTTCTCTCCCTACTTCATTCTACCCACCCATCCCCTAACCACCCCCCCAATGAATGTAAGAAAATTTTCCTGAATTGAGGATGTGAATTTCCAGACTAAAAGAGCCCAAGGGTCTGATACAATGAGGAAAAAGAAATTTATACCAAAGCACATCTTTAAAAATTTTCAGAACAACATAGAGAATATACAGGGAAGCAGATGTGGCTCAAGTGATAGATCTTCTGCCTACCATATTGGAGGACCTGGGTTCAATCCCTGGGGCCTCCTGGTGAAAAAGAAGAGAAAGCGTGTCTGTATGGCGAGCCAGTGCCCACGCAAGTAAATGCATGGTGAGCCAGTGCCCCACGCAAGTGAGTCATGCAGCAAGATGATGATGCATCAAAAAAGAGACAAGGGGAGAGTCAAGGTGAAGGGCAGCAAAAACCAGGAACTGAGGTGGTGCAATTGACAGGGAACCTCCTCCCCATCAGAGGTCTCCAGGATTGAATCCTGGTGAATTCTAGAGGAGAGAAAATGAGAAGAGAAGACAACACAGACAGCAAAAATGGCAGGGTGGGAGGAGAGGAAGGGGGGAAAATAAATAAATAAATAAATAAAAGAAAGAGAGAATATATAAAATAATAAGAAAAAACAATTCACATACAAAAAAAAAAAAAAGGAAAAATGGAGTTGGTCTTCTTGTTAGAAGCTAGAAGACAGTAGACCTTTTAGATTCTGAGAGAACAAGATTCCAGCCTATAATTCTAGACCCCTCAAAGTAGCAAATGAAAGAGCAGAATTAATGAAGGCAAATACAAAACAAGAGAAATCTCAAAATGTTATCTCTCATGCACCTATTCTTAAAAGCTACTAAAAAATGTGCTTTGCTAAAAGAGTCCACAAATTAAGAAAGAGGAAAACACTGGAAACCAGGACAGGGATTTCAACACAGGAGAGGGACTAAAAGAATATAAAGGATGTTAGTTGGGACATTCTCCAAAGACAGCTAGAAGCAGGCACAGAAGAAAACAAATCCAGGTTGGATCAAGAGAACAAGAGAACTCCAGGAAAGATTTCTCCATGGAAAGCATGGAACTGACTGATATTTAAATGTATTGAGAAGAGGGAAGTGGATTTGGCTCATTGTATAGAGTGTCTGCCTACCACATGGGAGGTCCAGGGTTCAAACCCCGGGTCTCCTGACCTGTGTAATGAGCTGGACCACACGCAGTGCTGATGCATGCAAGGAGTGCTGTGCCATGCAGGGGTGTCCTCCACATAGGGTAGCCCCATGCACAAGGAGTGCACACCATAAGCAGAGCTGCCCAGTGTGAAAAATGTGCAGCCTGCCCAGGAGTGGCGCTGCACACAGAGAGAGCGAGCTGATGCAGCAAGATGACACAACAAAAAGAGACACAGATTCCTGGTGCCACTGACAGGAATACAAGCGGACACAGAAGAACATACAGCAAATGGACACAGAGAACAGCCAACTTGGGGGGGGTATGCGGAAGGAAAAAGAAATAAATAAAAATTTTTTTAAAAAAGTAAATGTATTGAGAAGAGATTTACAGTTCAATGTGACAGTTTCAGGAAGAATTACTGACTGACACATGCAAAACCAATCAAAAAGGAAAAAAAAGAGGTTATTTATTAACTCCAGAGAAAACCAAAAGTTGCACATAAAAGGATATTATGATACTTGTTAATGTATAATATTTAAATAATCCTAATAATGCTGAATATCAATTGAACTGAAAATTGTGATATAACTATATGGGGAGGATGAAGTTAGTGGAAGTGTGTTGTGGGTACGAGTGTATAAAATTTAAGAAAACTAAATCTGTATTTTCTGCAGTTGTAAGTAAATATCTAATTTATAAAATGAAAATAAACCACAATAGCAGAATAGGGAACACTCTCTGCCTCAGTTTGTTAGGAGAGTTTAATCCTGGAATAAAATTATTAGTTCATAATGGGAGTAGAAGACAGGAAATTACAGCCAGTTTCATTCATGAGCATAGATGCAAGAATTATAAATAAAATATTATCAAACATGATCAGTAGGACCAAGTTTGTCTTAGTTCAGTAATGCAGTTGGTCCAATAAAAATGTATTAATGTAAATTATCACAATAAAAAATTAAAGGAGAAAGCTTACATGATTATCTCAATAGGTACAGAAAAAGTATTTTATAAAATTCAGCAGTCAATGTTAAAAAACAATCATAACCAAGAAGAAGAAGGGAACTTTTAAAATTTGATGAAAACTCCCTACAAATAAGGTACAGCAAATAGAATACTTAATGGTGAAGTATTAGAAGTTTCCTTTAGAGTCAGGAAGATGACAAGGGTATTCTCTAATGCAGGGGTTCTTAACAACGGGTCTGTGAGCTTGAATTGAAATTCAAAAAAACAACATTCTTGTGGGGACCTGTTGGTGCAGGTGTGATATATTTATTATATAATACACAGTATAGTGAAGACTTAGTAAGGAATCTGTAGCTTTCACCTGACTGGTAGAAAGGTCTGTGGAACAAAAAAGGTTAAGAACTCCTGCTCTAACACCTTTCTATTCAGGATTATTTTTGAAAGGCCTTGCCAGTGCAGTAAGAAAGAAAAGATACAAAGATTATAAAGATAGGAATAAAACTATCTTGCTCTGAGGGAACAAGATTCCAACCTAGAATTCTAGACCCACCAAACTAGCAAATGTGAAAAAAGAAGACAAATTCTGACAAGATAGGTTTTTAAAATTTTATCTTCCATATTCTATTTGTTTCTTTTGTTGCTGTAACAAATAACCACAAACCCAGTGGTTTAAAATAACATAAATCTTACAGTTCTGGAGGTTGAAAGTCCAAAATCATTCTTAAGGGGCTAAAGTCTAGGTGTTAGCAGGACTCTGTTCCTTCTGGAGCTCGTAGGGGAGAATCTGTTTTTTTCTTTTTTTTTTGCCTTTATCAACTTCTAGAGGTCACTTGCATTCTTGGCTTGTAGCCCTTCCTCTGTCTTCAAAGCACATCATTCCAACCTCTGCTTCCCATATCACATCTTCTCTCTCTGCTATTATTGTCATATCACTTTCTCTGACTCTGATCCTCCTGCTTCCTTTAATCAGGAACCTTGTGAATACATTGGGCCCACCCAGATAATACAGGATAATCTCCCCATTTCAACCTCTGTGGCCTTATCACACCTGCAAAGTCCCTTTTGTTGGGTAAGGTAACATATTTACCGGTTTCAGGGACTGGGACATGGACATCTTGGGGAGGGGAGTGGGCATGACTCTACCTACACATCCCTTCCATGCAACCTTTCCCAGGCTTTATGGTTGTTTATAAAGAAAAGGTCAAGGTGATTACAAACCAATTAATTAGATTTATTATGAGAGTTCAGCAATGTGATTCAATTGTTTTCCTATAGACCAGGGACAAAGAGTTGGAAAATATAATTTTTAAAAACTCATCATTTATAACTGCAAGAAGGAAAATCTAAGGTACCTCACAATAAATCCAACAAAAGATGTTTAAAACCTGTGTGAAGAAAATTATAAAAAGTGATAGAAAAATCGTAGAGAAAACCTAAATAAATATAATCATGAAGACTGAGGATCATAAAGATGCCACTTCTCTACAGGAATATATAGATTTCATGTATTCTCAATAAAAATTCTAACATGTGTCTTGGGGAACCTGACAAGATGATTCTAAAATTTAAACAGAAACATACAAGAATAGGTAGACACATGTGAAGAAGCAGCAGAGGGTTGGTGGACTCACCTACACAACAAGACTTCTTATAAAGCATGGTAGTTATAACAGCATGGTATTTAAGAAGGGATAGAAAATGAAACTATTGGAACAAAATATAGAGCCCACTCATCTGATATACAACAGAGTGGACTGCAGATCAGTGCAGAAAAGGATAGACTATTCAAAAAAATGGTGAAGAGGAACAGCTAAGAGTTCAGGCTTCCTGGGTTCCTCTCTTCCTGGGGGTTGTCTTCTGCCTCAGCTGTCCTGCTCTTTCCACAAGGCCAGTTGTACACTATCAGGTGACCAGTTCTGTCTCTCCCCGGTGCTTGATTCACTCTGGGCTCAGCTGCTCTGCTTCTGTGTGCTTAGTTCCTGGGCTCCAGCTCAAAACTCCAACCTCCCTTCTCTGAGGTACAGTTTCTGAGTTCCCATCGAACAAGGGGGCGGGGATGCAACATCCTATTGATGTGGCCCAATCAAGGCCTTAATCATTATTCAATCAAGTCAAAGTGAAACCTCCGAATCCCATATAATCTAATATGCCTGGAGGGATAGACCAGTTGACAAACATAATCCAATATCTATTTTTGGAATTCAAAAACAATATCAACCTACCACAACAGACATCTAGTAGAAGTATACAAAGACATGTATGGGATAACAACATCAGATTGAGGATGCAATTTTCTTTTGGTGGGAAGGGGGGAATGAAATCAGGGAGGGTAACACAGACCTTCAACTGTAGATATAATGCTTAATTTCTTAAATTGGATGGTGAGTGTATGGGAATTCATTATCTTTGTGTCTTTGAATGAAATATGTCACTCGGGCACTATATGCTTATTATTCAGAAACATGAAGGGAAACAAAAGAGGAATTGGGAGTGGGAACATGAAGGAAGGTCCAGGGGACTTCTGCTTTTTGTTATAAACCTTGTGCTCCAGGTTGACCTTTTAAATGATGCATAATTCTAATAAAAGTCAACATTATAAAAATAATGAATTTTGGGCCAGGGAGCACATGCAACATGCTTCTGGTAGGTACCCATTTTTAGATGCTTTATTTAAGTGCTACTTGAACTATAGTCCTTGGATGAGTGGGAATTGGTGATCTGGTCTGTAAAGAACTATATATAGAGGGAAATGGACTTGGCCCAGTGGTTAGGGCGTCCGTCTACCACATGGGAGGTCCGCGGTTCAAACCCCGGGCCTCCTTGACCCATGTGGAGCTGGCCCATGCGCAGTGCTGATGCGCACAAGGAGTGCCCCCCCACGCAGGGGTGTTCCCCGTGTAGGGGAGCCCCACGCGCAAGGAGTGCGCCCCGTAAGGAGAGCGCCCCGTAAGGAGAGCCGCCCAGCGGGAAAGAAAGTGCAGCCTGCCCAGGAATGGCGCCGCCCACACTTCCGGTGCCGCTGACGGCAACAGAAGCGAACCAAGACGCAGCAAACAGACACAGAGAACAGACAACTGGGGGGGGGGGGGGGAATTAAATAAATAAATAAATAAATCGTTAAAAAAAAAGAACTATATATAGAACTGAGTTTTGAGTTGGGTTGAGTTGGGAAGTTTTATAGCAATTTACAGGGTAATTTTGTGTGTGTGTGTGTGGGGTCTAATAATAAAAAAGATGGAGCTTTTATTTTGTATTTGTTTTTTACTTTCATTTTTTCTAGAAATAAACTTTTATTTTACAAAACAAAGGTAAACAATGAATTGAAAGGAATAAACCTGGTCCTGCACAGTTAAAGATGCATTTCTCTCACTGAAATCTGCTATGTGATTTCTTTTTCTATAATGCATAAGTTTTCTTGTTCTTTGAGGATCTTGTACTCTATTCCTAAAACATTAATGTCCAATGTGGGATTCCAGAACTGTTTTGTTTTGTTCTGGATATCTGCCTAGTATGTAAAGATGTGACTGTTTTCTGCATGCGTTTTCCCTAGAGATGCATGTAAATGTAGACATAATTTCCTATTGGAGAACAGCACTACGTCTTTAAATTTAGAATCAGGTGGTAAGGTTGGTATGCAGAAGTGTAACAAAATACGATGCCTTTCAAAGCAATACCTTTTCCAATTAACTGCTAGCTACACACGGTAGGTGAAAACACTATAGGTATTGTTTAAGGCATTTCACAAAGTTCTTTTTGCATGACAGATGGACTTCATGCTTTAGGGGAACGAAAGCTATAAATTATTAAGACACTATCATTATAAGAGAACAAAACCAAACCAAACCTCTCCTTTAGTGCTGGTAGCACACTTCCTGAGAAGTCTGAGCTGTGTGTGGCCTCTTCCCGGGGCTCCAAAGCTTGCTTAATGGCCTGTGTGACAGCAGGACCCCAATCTGCGTGGACTTCTGCCTCTACAGGTGCTGCACAGTAGGGCCCTCTGATGTGTCCAAATATATCTGTTTGGGATTTCTTTTCCCCTCAAGAAAAAATCCCTTTTAAAATATTATACTTTTTTGATGCTGGGTTACTTGCTAATTTCCAGGGTTTTCTTACACCTGATACTTCCCAAGGGAATTTTTTTTTTTTTTGTTTAATCTTACTCTTTCTAGAAAGCTAACAAAACATTGCCTGTGTGTGGTTTTTCATCAGAAATACTCTATCTCTTTACATCATACTGCTTTTTAAAAGATGTTACCATTTGCTCTCTGGGTTCATTTAATTCTTTTAGTTTATACCAATTTAGAGCCTTTCCTAAGTTTTCTTGATATTTATTTCATTCTTTATACATTACATTTCTGACTCTGTATACCTTCTACTTTCTTATCAATTTGCCATTCTAGAATACTCATAACCAATATTTCGCTTTGTGCTACATTTCATTCTCATGCCCTTATAGAAGGATAAAAATGAAGTTTAAGGGTGAGGTGGAAGGTACAAAGAAAATGGCCCTTCCGAAGCCTCTTACTCCTACCAGAGGACACCGCAGCCAATTTCCTGCCGCTGTTGTTTAGCCTCTTTCCCTCCAAAGCTATCTCATCCCGCCTAGTTTAAGGCTTAGCTGAAGTCTTGAGACCTTGATTTCGTAGTGGCACCAACCTGAGGTTAGGTGCTTTCTTTCTTTTTCCCTCCAGGAGCACCACCAAGCCGGTGTGCAAAGTAGGCAACTGTATTAAATCTAGGGGTTGGACGTGAGGCAAAAGAAGATTCTTAGGGTCCAGGCTGGGTAGGTGGAGAAATGAAACTAGATGAGGACTGATTGTGATAAAGTAGAAGGGTCACAGAACTTAAGTTTCCGAAGCAATAGCCATGGGTGATCACGAATAGGGTGGTGGAGTGAGAACGGGTAGTGAAAGAGGTCCCCAAAGATAAGGCGATAATTGGTTAAGGTTTATTCACTAAAGCTTTGAAGCAACTCGAGTGGTTCAGCTTGGCTGCTGCAGAGGCCATAGGTGGGGAAAGAGCATGGCAAGGACTTACAACGTCTGGAAAAATCAGGTCATGGTAAATTTAAGTATTTGCAAATACGAGGTCAGCGTTGTGTCCGGGCAACAGAGACGAAGTGAAAACTGGGGAGGCCAGTCCAGAAGTCGTGTACATGAGCTAGAAGGTAACACTGCTCTCGAAGCTCGGATCCCTTTTTCTCTCAGCAGGACGGACAAAAGCAGTCCCACAACAGGTGACTGCGCAGGTCACGTGACAAGCCCCGAGTCCGAGCTCTAATTGGCTGCAAAAGCCCGTTGCTCTGGTGACTGTTTGACCGAAGTCGTCTTTGAAACTACATTTCCCAGAGGGTGTTGCGGCACTTATTTCCTCCGGGCTTGATTCCACGGGGGGTGGTGCCAGGATTGTCCAATGTCGGTAGTACTCTTAACAAGGTGAGGAGGGGGGCCTGGAGGGCAAAATGTTCTGGATCAAAGCATCCGGCCTGTTCTGGGTGGAGGTGGGTGTGGAGGGGAGGTGAAGCGAGCCTCTTCCCTTTGCGCGGAGACGGGAGCCGCCGCGGGTTCCTCTGGGAAATGTAGTAACGCGGAGGTCTCGGGGGCTGCTTGCGCTTCGGGCGCTGCTTGCGCTTCGGGCGCTGCTTGCGCTTCGGGCGCTGCTTGCGCTTCGGGCGCTGCTTGCGCTTCGGGCATGGGGCGGGGTAGGGGTGGGGGTGGGGGTCGTGGGAGGGGTGGGAACTAGCCGAAAGAGGAGTGAGTGGCCGCTCTCTGCCCGCTGTGGCGCGGCTTGTGGGCATCCACCTATGTACTTCTTGGGTTTTCTTCAGCGTCAGTTTTCCTTCTACCTTGTAGTCCTGAGAATCTTCAGGGCTAAGATTTCGATTGAGCAGTTTTTAGAAATCAGCTGACAAATGGGGAAAACGATCCGCTGCTCATCGGCCACGTTTTGGTTTTACGAAGAACCATGGCGCTGTGCACCCGGGGGATCCATTTTATGTAAGGACGCCCATCAGGCAGCGACTTCCAGGAGAGTCAGCTGTTCCTCCAGGTATTCGCAGCGGGTAGCTGGTTCTCGTTTGGGTCACTCCGGCCCTTTGTGCCCGAGCTTTATCCTTGCTGGTTCAGGACATGCACTCTTTCCAACTGCAGGGGTGTCCTCATTTGACTGAGGAGAGGTTGAAAGTGTAGAGGATAAAGGATTTATCTGCCCAGGACATACAGCTGGTAGTGTAGGCAGAATTCTGCACAATCAGAACAAATTCCGAGCCTTACCTCAAAAATGTCCTGTCCACTTTGTGTGGAACATCTGTCTCCTTTTCTCGGTTTTGGTGCTACAGCCTTGGGCTAGCCGTGGTCATCCCGACTGTTCTCACACTGAGCCATCCGGTATCTATTGAGGATGTACTAAGTGCCAGATATTGTGCTGGGTGTTGGGGGCACAGTGTTGAATGGGTTTAGACATGGTCCCACCCTTACAGAGTTTGCAGTCTAATAGGGAAGCGGGACATTGATTGCATAATAATACAAATAAGAATAAAACTTCAAATTGTGATAAATAGAAAAAAGAAACAGGGTACTACAAAAGTGTAACAGGTGGGGGGCATTAGAGTGAGAGATTAGGGAAAGGAAGAAATGTTTGAAGACGGAGAGCATTTGAGCTCTGTAACAAACCAAGAGAGGAGAGACCTAGACAGAGCCAACAGCAAATGTAATGCCCTAGAGGCAGGAAAGAACTTCGTATTTTGCTCCTCAAGGAACCAAGAGAAGTCCCTTGTGATTGGAGCACTGTAAGGTAGGAGAGAAGGAAGCAAATTGAGGCTGGCCTTCTTTTCTCTAGTTTTGCCTCTTCTAAACCATTTCCACACTAGCAATCATGGAAATCTTTTCAATACCCAAATCTGATTACTTTACTTCCTTTAGAGGCATTGTGTCCCCTACAAGTTTTAGTTCAAACTCCTCAGCCCTGCATTCAAGCACCTTCACAATAGGGTTTACCTTGCTTTCCTGTCTCTCCCCTTTTCATGTCCTGTTACCTCTGCTTAACATGCTGTCCCTCTTCCTGTCTTGACTCCAATATTATCTCCTCTGTGAAGGGGTCCTCTGTGTACTCTCAATTAACTTCTGGTCTCCCTGCTATCTACTGTTATCTACTAATGTCTCCCATGAGACAGTGAGCTTCTCCTTTCAGGGACTTGTTTTCCATTTCTGTATGATACTGAGCATGAGGCTGTGCAGTTGGTATTTTCATTGAGAGAATGAGTGGAGTGGCTAGCATGATCAGTGCTCATCTCTGAAGAGAAGGTGACCCTTGCTTCCAGTCCATGGCAGAATGGACAGTAGCATCCAAAAGATCAAGAAGGTATGAGTGAGAAATCTGCATTTACCACGAGCTATGCACGTCTCATCCATGGTCACATTTAATATTCCTAACAACCATGGGCGTTTGCTCCTTTTTGCTGGCAAGAAAACAGGTGTCCAAAGGCTTGCCCAAAGATCACCCAACTAGTAATGGCAGTACTGGGATAGAAACCTAGGTCATTCTGATCTCAAGGTCGAGCCCCCTGCTAACTCTTGCTGCTCCCCTCAGCCCTATTCTGACACCTTTTGTTAGCATAGAAGCCTGAAAAGTTTAAGGGACTGAATTCTAGGTGCTTTCTATCACAGGTGGGTCATTGGTAAAGCCGAGGACCTCAGATTGGAGCAGCCATTGTACCTGGATCCTTTCCCTTTCAGAAACCAGTGACTCAAGCCCCAAGTCCTGAAAGTGTTTGAAGGGCCTAGGAGAAGTGTTTGGATCCAGAGAAGCAGAAGATCCAGAAAAGGATATTCTTGGCCAGTACTGTCTAATAGAACTCTTTGGGATGATTGAAATGTTCTCCATTTTTGCTGTCTAATATGGTAAACATCTCAAGTTCTTGCTTGGACAGTAGTTCCAGGCTTCTCAGTCATCTGAGATATCAGGCTGTGTCCAGGACAGCTGAACCTGAGACTCCAGAGCCCTGATCTGTAGCTCAGATTATGCCCAATTACACACACCAGGGTATAGGTAGATGGAATATGTATGCCTGGACTTTTGATCTTGCCACCCCACCATCCTGTCCAGAGCCTGGCCCTGGGCTAAGAGTGGCAAATGAACACACTTACCTTTTCTTTCCCAGGCTAGGGCTTCCCCATCTATTGTGCCAGGCTGCTGGATTCCCTCTCGATCGTGAATGGATGGCCTCTGCCTGGATGTGAAGGTTAATGAAGTCAGTGCTTTATAACCATCTCTTCCGCCCTGGCTTTTTGGGGGCATGCCAAGGGGCAGCTGCAAAAACAGCAAGAAATAATTCCATGGAAACATGCTGGAGCCAGCAATTTTATGTGATGATCTGATTTTTATTTGGAAGCCCCGTTTGCAAAATGAAAGCCCAAATGAACATCTGCTGTATACAGTTAGGGGCAGCATGGTGCTGGGGAAAGGTAACTGGCTGGGAGTCACCCTGGACCTGCAACTAACCGACTGTGTGACCTTGGACCGTTTTTTTAAGGACAAAATGAAAATGTTACGCTATATCTCTAGCTTCCTACGTTAATGTGAATGCTTAAAAAAAAAAGGCTAGTCATGTCCTCAATCAACCCACATTAAGATTGTTTGCCTGAGTCTGGTCTATTTTTATTGTTAAGTTTTTCTAACACCTTTCACTTAACCCCTTCACTGCCAGTGCCTTCCTCACTCACAAGGTCTTCACTAGTTTTTGCCTTCTTTAGATTCCAATAAATACCTTGGATTCCAGCCATTGAATCACCTGACCCTTAGCTTTGCTGGGAGTTGCTTTAATCCCCATTCCCTAAAAAAGCGCAGAGAACTTCCTGGTCTCCTGCACTCTGCTGCAAAAACAAACCTGAAAAGTCAGGGAGGCCCCTATTCTGGCAGTTACACCTCTCACCACTAGATGGCAAATGTGTGCAGGTCATCAGTCTTTTGGGCAAAAACTTTATTATGTATTTAATACTCTTCCTCAATCCACAAATGCTTTGAGAGGGATTACAAAAGCACAAAATCTACAAAGGGACAAAATGAAAAGTTGAGGGAACTGAAGAAAAGAGAGAACAAATGGAAGGAACAACTCCAGGATGACATTAGGTCAGGAAATGGGTTCATAGAATCTTGTTCATTTGCCAGCAGAGGAATGTACATTTGCCTCTGAGCTTCCGAACAGTCAAAGGAAAGAAGGAAACATGAGTGCTAACAAGACCCAGGATTTCAAAAGAGAAAAACATCATAGCGGTTTAGAAAAAGCACACATTTTCCTGACCAGAGAGAGGTTTTTCCTGTGGGTCGTCAGAGAGAAGACACTGCCTAAGCCGTGACAAAGACACAGCAATGACTTCATTAGAGCTGTTTCTTATGATGTTCTTCTCTGCAGGCCTGTGGCATGGTGCTAAAGCGCAATTGAAGAAACAGTTTTATGGAGCTTGAAACACTGGGTTTCCAGGACAGAGTAAATTCACTACTTGTTGTGTGTGTCTGTATTTCAAACAGTGTAATGTGCACCCCTGCCCCCCAGTGGCACTTGGAACGAGGGGAGCTCTTCTTGGAGGCTGGGGTAGCCAGTTTTTACAACCATGGGTAGTCCCCTTCCACACTGTACCAGGAGTGGTCTGTGTGACCAATAGAGTACGGCAGAAGTGATGGTATGTGTGCTGGCTTGAATCTTTTGTGAACCCCAGAAAATAATTTTCTTAAAGTGATCCATTCCTGTGGGTGTGGGACCCTCTGATTAGACTGAATTCAGTTAGGGCCTTTGGTTGGCATACTTGTGTGAGGCATAACCCGGGGTGGGTCTTGGCACTCTTGCTGGAGTCCTTTATAATTGGGAGAAGCACGCAGAAATGCACAGAGAAAGAGAGCTGCCGTTTTACCGTGCCATGTGAGAGGATTCTAGGATCGCCTGCAGCCACAGAAAGACACAAATCCCGAGAGGCCAAGAGAGAGGCTGGAGGATGAAATCAGCAGAGCACCTGAAGCTGAAGCATCGAAGCCTGGAGGAGAGGGGAGAGACAGAGCAAGAGTGTGCATCTCCTTCCTGAGCTTGGAGGTGAAGGTAGAGGCCAGTTGTCATTTTTCCTTGCCATGTGGCAGGAGTCCGGGATTGCTAGCAACTGACCCTTGGTGAGGCAGCATCTCTGATGATGACTTAAAAAAATTTTTTTTATCTATCTATCTATCTATCTGTCTGTCTGTCTATCTATCTATCTATCTATCTATCTATCTATCTATCTATCTATCTATCTATCTATCTATCCCCTCTACCCTCATTGTCTGCTCTCTGTGTCCATTCACTGTGCATTCTTTTGTGTTTGCTTGTGGCAGCACTGGGAACCAATCCTGGGACCTTCCTGAAAGAGAGGCGCTCAATCTCTTGCACCTCCTCAGCTCCCTGGTCTCCTGCGTTTTTTTTCTCCCCCTCCCCCCACCCTGCTGTTTTTGCTGTCTGTGTCCATTCGCTGTGTGATCCTCTCTGTTTCTTTTTGTCTTCTCTTCTTGTTTTCTCCTATAGGCTTTGCTAGGATTTGATCCCGGGAACCTCTGATGTATAAGAGAGGTTCCCTATTGCTTGCACCACCTCATTTCCTGGTTTCTGTTGTGTTTTGCCTTGACTCTCCCCTGTGTCTCTCTTCTGTTGTGTCACATCTTATTGTATTGCTCACTGGGGTTGACTCATCATGCAGACCTGGCTTGCCACGTGGGCACACCTTTACCAGGAGGCCCTGGGGATCAAACCTGGGTCCTCCCATATTGTAGATGGGAGCCCAATTGCTTGAGCCACATCCTCTTCCCTGCTGTGTCTCCTTTTGTTGTGTCATCTTGCTGTGCCAGCTCTCCGCTTGGACCATCTTGCCTCATGAGCCAGCATTCCTTTGCAGGCCAGCACTCCTGTGTGGGCCAGCACTCGGCTCGGGCCAGCACTTGGCTTGGGCCAGCTCTCCGCGTTGGCCAGCTCTCCACTTGGGCCAGCTCACTGTGCAGGCCAGCTTGCCTTCACCAGGTGGTTCCAGGAATCGAACCCTGAACCTCCCATATGGTAGGCGGGACCCTAATCACTTGACCTACATCTGCTTCCCTGATGATTCCTTGATTTGGACATTTTCACAGCTTTGGAGATCTAAGCTTTTGCCCTAATAAATTCCTGTTATAAAAGCCAATCCATTTCTTTTAAAAGTATATATATTATTTTAAAGATTTATTTATTTATTTCCCCTCCTTCCCCTCCTCCTGCCCTGCTGTTTTTGCTGTGTTGTCTTCTCTTCTCATTTTCTCTCCTCTAGGGTTCACTGGGATTCAATCCTGGAGACCTCTGATGGGGAGAGAGGTTCCCTGTCAATCGTGCCACCTCAGTTCCTGGTTTCTGCTGCGCTTCACTTTGACTCTCCCCTTGTCTCTCTTTTGATGCGTCATCATCTTGCTGTGTGACTCACTTGTACAGGGCACTGGCTCACCACGTGGGCGCTTGCGTGGGCACTGGCTCACTGTACAGGCATGCTTTCTCTTCTTTTTCACCAGGAGGCCCCAGAGATCAAACCCAGGTCCTTCCATATGGTAGGCAGAAGCTCTATCACTTGAGCCACATCCATTTCCCTGATGATGCCTCGATTTGGACATGTTCACAGCCTTAGAGATACAAGCTTTTGCCCGAATAAATTCCTGTTATGAAAGCCAATCCGTTTCTTATATTATGTATTGGCAGCCTTCAGCAAATGAAAACAGCATGTCACTTCTGATATTAAGTTATAGAAGAAGACCTTTCAGCTTCTGTCTTGGTCTCTCTTTGTCTCTGTATCAGATCACTGTTCTTGGGAAAGCCAACTGCCTTGTCATGAGGAGCTCTATGGAGAAGCCCATGAAGAACTGAGGCCTCCAACCAAAAGCCTGCTTCAGTTTCTATCTATGTGAGTGAACCCTCTTGGAAACAGATCTTCCAGCCCCAGTTAAGCCTCCAGATGGCACTTTGCCTGCTGCCTCATCAGAGACCCCAAGCCAGAACCATCTAGCTAAGTTGTTCTCAGATTCTTGATCCTTAGTAATTGTGTGAGATAATAAATGTTTATTCTTTTAAGCTGCTGAGTTTGGGGTAATTTGTTACACAGCAGAAGATAGCTAACACAAAGGCTGATGAAGAACTAAGGTTACATCAGGTCTAACATTACATGATTGAGTAAACTTGGTTTTAAAGACCAAGAAAATATTTCAGAGGCAATATATGAGCTTTAAATCTGATAGATCTGGAGTCCCATTTAGGCAGAGAGGCCTACAAAAAATGTCTGAAGAGGAAATGTCCCTGTGGGAAGATGATGAGGGCAATGATGGTGGCTGTCTTGTTTACCCTGGCACCCTCAGTGCCTAGCATGGGGTGTGGCAATAGAAGGCTTTATACAAATCTTGAATGAATGAATGAATGGTAGGCTATAATCTTGAATGGACCATTCATTTATCTGTGCAAGCAAGCATCATTTATTAAGCTCCAGGCACATAGAGTTTATTAAGTTCTATGAAACTTTTGGGTTATATACAAATTCACATCTACCTTTTATCCCCACTCTACCTTCCCTCACACTATGTGTTCTCCCTGGAAGTCTTTATTATTTTTGTAGAGATTTGCATGTGCTTTAAACTTCCGTACTGAAATCGTTCTCCTAGGAAGAGCATTCTTAGATCATCATAACAAGTAATTTTTGCTTGCTGTTTTTCCAATACGAGAGTCAGAGTTGCTCTGATTAAAAATTGGGTTTATTTGTGAAATATTGCCTTGAGGCCTGCCCTGATGTTGTTTTTTCTTTTTTGTTGAAAAACGACTTGAAAAGGGTGGTGCAAAGTAATAACAGTTCAGTTGTCCTATGATGAGGACTATCTAGAGCCTATTTTGTCCCTTTCACATGGACTTTAGTGCTGATTTTAACCAGATTTTACTGCAACAAAAATATTCTGGGGATGAAGGAGAATGGAGCAGCATGATTTGCCTCAGACCCTGTGTCTGGCTCCTTGCAAAATACTTTCTCCATGGCTGGCTCTGCACAACTTACCCCATTGCTGCCTCCAACACCATCGGTGCCTCCCCCACCGTTATGACCCCTCTGCTATTATTTATTGAGTGCCTACTATGAGCCCGTCACGGAGTTGAGCAAGTGTTACGTGCATTATTGAATCTGTGATGGAGACTGTGAATTGCCTGGCCAATTTTGTTGGTCCAAGTCCTCTGAGAAGGACACAACAAGATGGGATTAAATATGCAAGTTTATACTAGGGGAAATGCCTGTGTGGAAGGAAATAGGGAGGAAGCTGGAGAAGGCTCAGACCCAGACCCCAAAGTGAAGGAGAGAGGGAAAGAAGATTGGGTGCAATCATCCCAGGCGGCCATGTGGCCTAAGGAAGGTGCAGTCTAAGGTTCCACAAAGCCGTCAGCCACCGAAGGAGTCCTATGTCTCTCACGACTAATGACTGGATGTGCTGGAAGCCCATGGGAGGCGTGGCCAATGGATTTCAAAGTCCAGCAGCTTGGGCCCTTAGCTCCCTGTAGTAAGAAGTCTGCAAGGGGGATTCTTGTGGTCGCCAGGGCAATATTTATTCTCATGTTCTGTTGTTGATGTTAGTTGTTTTTTAATAACATTAACCTGATTTATTTGGGATGGTAAAGACTGATGCTGAACTAAAAGACTATGTATGGTTCCTAGCCTTTCTTGCAAGGTGTGAACCTGTGACTATGTTCTGGTCAATACTATAAGCAAAAGTGTTATTTGGGCCTTTAAGAAATGTTCCTTAAGGGAACTAACTCAGCTGGGAGATGTTTCTCTTATTCCCTTCCCTTTGCTTAGACTATAGACAAAATGGCTGCAGTCTCAGCAGCCATCTTTTTTTTTTTTTTTTTTACTTAGAATATATTTATTTATTTTTATTTTTTAATTATTTATTTATTATTATTTTTTTAAAATTACATTTAAAAAAAATGAGGTCCCATTCAACCCCACCACCCCCACCCTCCACTCCCCCCCACTCCCCCCACAGCAACACTCTCTCCCATCATCATGACACATCCATTGCACCTGGTAAGTTCATCTCTGAGCATCACTGCACCCCATAGTCAATGGTCCACATCATAGCCCAGACTCTCTCACGTTCCATCCAGTGGGCCCTGGGGGGATCTACAGTGTCCCGTAATTGTCCGTGAAGCACTATCCAGGACAACTCCATGTCCCGAAAACACCTCCACATCTCATCTCTTCCTCCCATTCCCCAAACCCAGCAGCCCCCATGGCTACCGTTCCCACACCCATTCCACATTTTCTCTGTGGACATTGGATTGGTTGTGTCCATTGCACACCTATGTCAAGTGAGGGCTTAGATTCCACATGGGTACTGGATGCACTCCTCCCGCTTCTAGTTGTAGACACTCTAGGCTCCATGTTGTGGTGGTTGACCTTCTTCAACTCCATGTTAGCTGAGTGGAGTAAGTCCAATAAATCAAAGTGTAGGAGCTGAAGTCTGTTGAGGCTCTGGGCCTGGGTGTCATATTATCAGTCCAGAGATTCAAATCCCCTACATATATCTTAAACCCAGCACCAACTACAATTCCAATAAAGTAGCATGCAAGTCTTGTGAAAAGAGATCCCCTCTGAGTCCAATTCCATCATGCAGAAACACCAGCTCCAAAGAAGGGCCATCTGTCATGGCAGTGAACCCCTTCTGCCATGACCATAGAACCCGTGGGTCTCTTTATCCCTCAAAAGAACCAATACCTGGGGTTGTATCTACCTTATCTGTCTCTTAGACTCTGTTCAGTTGTACATAGGGGTATTCCTTCTGACAACCTCCAGACTCTTTTTTAGAGACTCACAGCCTTATAATCTCATTTCTCCTTTCCATTTCCCCCTTACATTAGGTCAAACCGCTTCCCGAAGTCATGTTATTATATGTAGACAGGTATATTCTGCTGTTCCGCATTGAATCTTTAATTCAAGGTCATTTTCTAGTTGCTTCTTCAGCTGGTATGTGGTAGTGATCCCTCGGTGCCAGGGAGGCTCATCCCCGGGTGTCGTGTCCCACGCTGGGGGGAATTCAGCAGCCATCTTATGCTGAGAGGCAATAGGTTAATGATGGAAGGGCAGAAAGATAGCAAGAGACCTCATATCAGCTCCAGATTGCATACTTCTGGAATTCTTTAACTTAAGAGAAAAATAAACCCGTTTGTTTAAACAACTTATACAGAGATACTCTTTCTAGTGCTTTAAGATGTCCATTCCAGAATGTTCATGGAGGCCCTGATTGCAATATCAAATAACTGTCAGTGCCCTAAGTGTCTATCATTAGGGGAATGGTTAAATAGTGTATGGTAGGCAGTGGACTTGGCCCAGTGGTTAGGCCGTCCACCTACCACATGGGAGGTCTGCCTTTCAAACCACGGGCCTCCTTGACCTGTATGGAGCTGGCCCATGTGCAGTGCTGACATGCGCAAGGAATGCCCTGCCACGCAGGGGTGTCCCCGAGCAGGGGAGCCCCACGCGCAAGGAGTGCGCCCCGTAAGGAGAGCCACCCAGCGCGAAAGAAAGTGCAGCCTGCCCAGGAGTGGTGACGCACACACAGAGAGCTGACACAACAAGATGACGCAACAAAAGAAACACAGATTCCCGTGCCGCTGACAACAGCAGAAGCGGACAAAGAAGACGCAGCATATAAGACACAGAGAACAGACAACCAGGGTGGAGGGGGGAAGGGAGAGAAAAAAAATTAGTGTATGATAGAACAGAATCTGCAGTGTGGCTTTAAGTAGACAGTATGCTGTTAGTTACTGGTCTGCTTAGCAGATAAGGAGCTTGGGTCAGAATGTCAATCAATGACTTTATCATAAGGTCTTACTGTGAAAAAAATATCAGCTGGAGGCAACAATGAGTTTAGAGACATAGTTGCTTTACATTCTGGGGCAAGCACCTTTTTTATCTTTTCTCAGACCAGTAACAAACAGTGCCTAGCACTGGCACAGATTACACTTTGAATAGCATTGCAAAGCTTTGAAAAAATGATATAGCTGTACTTGTGCAGATGTAGAAAATGTCTAAGCTACACTGTTAAAAGAAAAAAGTATAGTGTTTTAAGGAAAGGGATCTGTACAAAAAGAGAATATATATGCACAGATATGCTGGTAGATGCATAAAATATTTCTGGAAGAAGACCTAAGAAATTAAAAAAAAATTATTATTATTTTTAAAGATTTATTTATTTATTTATTTCTCTCCCCTTCCCCCCCCTCCTGGTTGTCAGTTCTCTGTGTCTATTTGCTGCGTCTTCTTTGTCCGCTTCTGTTGTTGTCAGCTGCACTGGAATCTGTGTTTCTTTTTGTTGCATCATCTTCTTGAGTCAGCTCTCAGTGTGGGTGGCACCATTCCTGGGCAGGCTGCACTTTATTTCACGCTGGGCGGCTCTCCTTACGGGGTGCACTCCTTGCGCGTGGGACTCCCCTGTGGGGGGACACCCCTGCGTGGCACAGCACTCCTTGCGCGCATCAGCACTGCACATGGGCCAGCTGCTCACGGGTCAAGGAGGCCTGGGGTTTGAACCGTGGGCCTCCCATATGGTAGATGGATGCCCTAACCACTGGGCCACGTCCGCTTCCTGACCTAAGAAATTAATAGCGTTTACCTCTTGAAAGTGAGATTGGGAGTCTGAGGTGAGAGAGCTCTTTTTTTAAAGATTTATTTTTTATGTGTTTCTCTCCCCCTCCTCCCCCCAGTTGTGTGCTCTCTGTGTCCATTCGCTGTGTGTTCTTCTGTGTCTGCCTGTATTCTTGTCAGCCGCACTGGGAATCTGTGCCTCTTTTTATTGAGTCATCTTGCTGTGTCAGCTCTCTGAGTGTGTGGCGCCATTCCTGGGCAGGCTGCACTTTTTTTGCACTGGGTGGCTCTCCTTATGGGGTGCACTCCTTGTATGTGGGGCTCCCCTACGTGGGGGACACCCCTGCATGGCACAGCACTCCTTGTGTGCATCAGCACTGTGTGTGGGCCAGCTCATCACATGGGTCAGGAGGCCCTGGGTTTGAACCTTGGACCTCCCATGTAGTAGGTGGACACCCTATCCAAAGGGTCAAATCCTCTTCCCAGCTCTTTTTAATTGTATATGTAGCTGCTATGCCATGAGTGTTATGGCTGAATTTGTTCAGATTGGTCTGTGCCTTTCCTGCAACAGTTAAATATTTTGAATGTCACCCCTATTATGTTCTTTTATTGTTTGAAACTTTTTTTAAAAAACCATGTGTGTGTGTCACTTTCAATTTAAAAAAACTAGTTACAAAGAGAATACTAGGGCTTCTAGAGCTATATTTGTCAGACAACAGATCTCCTCTTTTCATTTTTCATGAACATTTCTTCCTTGTATGCTCTCAACTGGGTCCCTTAAAAAGGCAGTGCTATCTATCCCGCACTTTGGAACTCTTCTCCTGCAGATACATTCACAAGAAGTCATTTTGGCTCACAGCCTAGTGATGAAGGCAACTCAGGGGCCAGAAGGCTGATTACAGTTCTAATGTGCAATTATACAATGATTCTTCACACTGTTCATGGAATCCTGACTTCCTCCCTGCTTGGGTTGGAGAGTTAGAAGCATCAGATTTGATTGAAACCACGTAGGTTGTGATTATCACCAAGATTTGGCGTATTAAATTGAATTGGGAAGTATGGGGCAACAAATGTAAATTATTTTCTTCCATTTCTCCCTCCTACACAACTGTGTACTTAATGTCTGTAGCTGACCTTGCACAGACAATTGAAATAACTTATTCTAATGTCTTTGAAATAGGAACTGTTGAGACACCCCAGTGGCCTCTTTAAACTCAAGATGCAAACAGACTGTGCTGTGGTGGCACGGAGTTGAGACAATATCCCTGGAGCCTGGCAGTCTTTGATTCAAATGTTCTAGGCCTCCCCTACTGTGGTTCTTGAAGAAGGTTTTTTGTTTTCTTATTTCCCTAACGTTTTATTTAGGAAAATTTAAAATGTAAAGAAAATTTACAAGATTACTACAATGAATATGCATACTTCACTTAGAGTCTCCAATTTGACATGGTCCCATCTTTGCTTTATATCTCTATGTATTTATGTTTTATTATTTCTCTATGCTTTATGTATTTCATGTTGTTCTCTGAACCAGTTGAAACTTGCACCCCTGTCATCTCCAACCCTGTGCATTCTTCTGTGTCTGCTTGTCTTCTCTTTAGGCAGCACTGGGAACCAATCCTGGGACCTTCCGGAGTGGGAGAGAGGTGCTCAATCTCTTGTGCCACCTCAGCTCCCTGGTCTGCTGCGTCTCTTATTGTCTCTCCTCAGTGTCTCTTGTTACATCATCTTGCCGTCCCAGCTCTGCACAGCCTGCTCACCAGCACTCCATGTGGGCCAGCTCTCTGCTTGGGCCAGCTTGCTGCGTGGGCCAGCTTGCCTTCACCGGGAGGTCCCAGGAATCGAACCCTGGACCTCCTATAGGTAGATGGAGCCCAATCACTTGAGCCACATCCACTTTCCTTGATTTACATTTTAAACACTTTATATTCTGAAATAATTTCAAACATAAAGGACATTGCAAAAATAATACAAAACCTATACAGAGAACTCTAACACACACCTTCCCAGAAACCCCCATGAGCTACTTTTAACATTTTGCCACATTTGTTTCATTATATTTATCTATCATTTATCTTTTTTTTTTTTAACATTTGAGAGTAGGTTGCATACATCATGCTTCTTGAACACTTAGTATTTCCATGTATAATTCCTATTGCTTTCTAATTAAATTTAATTTTTTTGTCTTTTATCACATTGACTTGTGAATAGGCCAGGCCATCTGTCTGTATATTGTGTCATGATCTGGATTTGTCTAATTGTTTCCTCATGATTAGATTCAGATTATAAATTTTTGGCGAGAATGCAAACTACAAAGGTGGTGTGTTGATTTAAAGCTATTGATTGGTAACTGGCAAAAGTGCACCAGCTGTGTGTGATGTGCAGATATGTCATGCACGGCACATGGAAATATTGCTTGGGCCTCGGGCCAGAGTGTGGGGTAGAGACAGTTTTACAGGGAGGAATGTTGGAATGGCCTGGGGCTCCTCTCGTCTTCTTCTTCCAACACAGGCTCATCCAAACCCAGCCCAAGGCTCTCAGGACTCTCCACTCCAGCCCAGGCCCCTTCCCTAAACTGCATCCTGATCACCCAACTGTTCCTTTTCAACTCAAAGGTGTCTCAAAGGCCCTTCCCACTCAACCCTTCAACACTGAATTCCTGAGTCTTCCAGAGGAGAAGCTTGGTGCTCCTCTGGTATCTGCATCACCATGAATGGCGCTGCCATCCATTCAGCTACACAAGTCAGAAACCTGGGAACCATCTTTGATGCTTACTTCTCTTTCTCTTCCTCCTGTCGCCTCCTGCTACACCCAAACAGCCATCAAATCCATCTACTTTCTCCATCTTCTCTGCATATAGGCTGGTCCTACCATAGGCTCCTATCTTGTCTCCAGGCTTCCACATGTGCTCCCTTTTGAATCTCTCCTCCCTTCAGTAGCTAAAGAGTCTTTTAACGGTGTGACTCTCATCGGTACAGCCCCCTACTTAGAATCCTTCAGTGGCTTCCCTTCGCACTTTTAAAAAAGACCAAAATCTTTAATGCCCTGCAGGGTCTGGCTCCTGGCCTCTGTCCACAGCACCCCATTTACCACCCTTCCCCTTGCTCCTGTACCACAGTCACACTGTCCCCTTTCCAGGTCTTTTTTTTCCCTTCAAATTCTACTCAATTTATTCATTTTTTAAAAAATATTACATTCAAAAAATATGAGGTCCCCATTTACCCCCACTGCCCCCACCCCACCACTCCCCCCACAGTAACACTCTCCCCCATCATCATGACACATCCATTGCATCTGGTGAGTACATCTCTGGGCATCGCTGCACCCCATGGCCTGTAGTCCACACCATAGCCCACACTCTCCCACATTCCATCCAGTGGGCCATGGGAGGACATACAATGTCCCGCAATTGTCCCTGCAGCACCACCCAGGACAACTCCAAGTCCCGAAAATGTCTCCACATCTCATCTTTTCCTCCCATTCCCTGCACCCAGCAGCCACCATGGCCACTTTTTCCACACCAATGACACATTTTCTTGATTACCCTTTCCAGGTCTTAACCTCCAGATGACTCCTCTCCTTTCCCACTCTCCACCCTGCATGCACACATGTGTCCTCACCTGTGTTCTTCCGCACATTTTTGTTCATTTGTCCCTCAGGGAATCTGCCCCCCCCCACCATTACACATTCTCAGGGCACTCTATATTTTCCCCTTAGCCCTTATTACAGATTTTATTTCCGCAGTTGTTCAGTGTTTCATTAAAATCTGTCTCCCCCACTTTAAGCGCCAAAGAACAATGACCATTGTCTGTCTCATTCCCCTTGGTAGCCCTAGTCCTTAGCGCAGTGCCTGGCAGTAAGTAAGCCCTCAATAACAGTTTTGGGATGAATGACTGGCGTCTAGGAGGCCTAATGAGAATCTCAAAGGGCATGTGTGCCCATGTAAATGTAAAATAATTCACTGCATGCTCTCTTACAGTCTTGGTAAGTTAGAGAAAATACTACCTATTTTATCTGCTCAATCTGACTTCCAAAATCCATGTGGGAATTTTTATTTCAAAGCAGTTCCTATATTTAAACTTATTAAAAAGGAAGAATGCCCAGAGTTTCTTCCATCTTTCCATTATGTCTTGAGCCATCTGAACTCAGAGGGTGGTCAAGGCAGCAAATGAAATGAGAGGCCATTGATATGCAAATGTGGACATTAAGATTGGAGGCCACACCCTAGAACTCAGTCTTCAGTTCTTTCCAAAGTCAAAGCTGATTTGCATGAAAAAAGAGTCTCCTTAACTTGAAATCATCCTCCAAAGCTAAAATGCATAGAAATTAAATTTATTTTAGAAAATCGAGTTTTCAATAAAACACATTACTGTTTTGGGGAGCAGAGCTGAGGGAACAGAGCTGGTTGTTCTCCAACAATTAGGTTCTATTTGGCTTGTGAAAGGGCTGTTGGGTAGTTAAGGATGGACACTCTTAACCTTGGGCTGACCTCTGTAGCGCACCAAACAGGTAAAGTAGGCACTGCTGGAGATACTGCTTCCATTTTTGAGTTATGGAAACTGAGACTCAGAGAGGCCACCTGATATGTTCTAGACTCCAATTGAATCTTCAGATTCCAAGTACTGGGTTAATTTCTTGACACTGTCTTTTTTTTTCAGGAGGGACCAGAGACTGAACCCAGGACTTGTACATGGGAAGCAGGTGCTCAACCACTTGAGCTGCATCTGCTCCCATTGACACTGTTTTCTTTTTATTATGTAACATTTATTATTATTATTTTTTAAAGATGCATAAATCACACAAAATGTTACAATAAAAAATATAAGAGGTTCCCATATACCCCTCTCCCCACACCCCCTACTCCTGCCACATCAACAACTTCTTTCGTTAGTGTGGTACATTCATTGCATTTGATGAGTATATTTTGGAGTGTTGTTATACAGCATGAATTATACTTTATGTTGTAGTTTACACTCTCTCCCAGTCCATTCAGTGGGTTATGGCAGGATATATAATGTCCTGCATCTATCCCTGCAATATCATACAGGACACCGTCAAGTCCTGAAAATGCCCAAATATCACACCTCTTTTTCCCTCTCCATGCCTTCAGCAACTCCTGTGGCCACTGTCTCTACATCAATGATATAGAGATTGCTAGAGTCACAATAATTCTATAGTAGAATACCAGTAAGTCCACTCTAATCCATATTTTATTCCTCCATCGTGAGGGCCCTGGGATGGTGGTGTCCACTCCACCTCTACATTGAGAGGGGGCTTAGATCCTATATGTCTGATGGATGGAATTCTCTTGCTTGCGGCTGTAGACTCTCTTGGTTCCCTGGTGTGGTGGTTGACCATCCTCACCTCCCTGTTAGCTGACCTGGGTAAGTCCAATGAATGGGAGAGTAGGTGTTGCAACTCTTCTGAGGCTCAGAGCCCAGCTGGCACATAGACAGTCCAGATATCTCCCAAGCATACACCAACCCCAGTGCCAACTACAGATTCAGTCAAAGTGACAGAAGAGGCATGTGTAGAGAGGTCACATCTGAGTCTAATTCCATCACACTCAGGAGCACAAATTCCAAAGTAGGGCTCACTGGCAAGGCACTGAACTCCAGAGCCATCTGTCATGACTATAGGACCTGGGTATAGCCCTCAGGAACACCACTACTTGGGCTGTCTCTGAGATCCTCCTGAGATGTGTGTAAGTGCAACCCCTCTGATGACCTCCTGACTCACTTTAAAGTCTCTTAGCCATATAAACTCATTTGTGTTTACTGTTTCCCCCTTTTATTCAAGGTCTTTTTCTAGTTGCATCAGCAGCTGGTTCTTGGTAGAAATCCCTCGGCACCAGGGAGGCTCATTCCTGGGAGTCATGTCCCACACTACGGGGAAGGTAATGCATTTATGTGCTGAGTTTGGCTTAGAGAGTGGCCATATTTGAGCAACATGGCAGTTCTCAAGAGGTAACTCTTAGGTACCCTGCAGCTCTAGACCTAGTTAAAATTTCAAGCACACAGGCTCATAAGCATAGTCATCAGTGTCAGGGGCCTATCATTGGGCCATCATTCTTCTCTGGTCTTTGCCCTTGTACTTGTTACTGTTCCATTGGGGAGTTCGACAGAGTTTTCCAGAATGGGAACTCAGTGCTCCCTCAGTTGTTATATGATACTCTACGCTCAATGTCAATACCCAATGAACATCCAAACATGAATACCCTATATGCATGCCCTGGAGAACATACAAAGATGCGTACCATATCTGCATACCCTGGAGAATTCCTTCCTACCCATGCATCTCCCATCAATGACACCCCACATCAGTGCTCCTCCCTTGCCATATTTGAACCCCTCTGTGATCCAAACCTTCAAAAGGGAATTCTAATATATTGCCAAATTAAATTAATAGGAAAATCAAATAGTAATGATAGGTTTAAGGATTAGAAGTAGAATAATAATTCAGAAAAACTAAAATAAAGTAAAAAATAAATTGGGGTATTAAAAAATGAAAAAATCATAATTTTTTGGGGATGTTTTGCCTTTCATCACTGTAACAGGTGTTGCCCTGTATGTACAGTGGCAAGGCAGTCTCTTCCATTTCTTCTTCAGTGTCTATAACCTTTAAAAATTTTTTTATTATTCCTTCAAAAAAGTTTTAGGTCATGGTAAAGTCACATATAAAATATAGGGAACTCCCATATACCCAACATAAATCCCTTTTCCCTCTTCCCCAGCAATGATCTTTTTACATGTGGATGTTACATTTGCTGCAACTGATGTACAGATATTAAAACATAACTACTAACCTAACCGTGATTCCATTATGATTTACGTTACATTATGGTTTACATTTTAGACTGAACAATTTTATAAATTTTTGGTTACATTATTGTTTACATTTTAGACTATACATGTTTATGAATTTTGGTGATATTTAACATGGCCTGTATCCATCATTGCAGGATCATGTAGAACACTTCCATTGCCCCCCAGTTACCCCCTTTTCCAACTATTCTATTCCTCACTTCCCCTCTCCTCAGGGCCCCCAGTGACAACCAAGCTTCTCTGCTTGAAGGACAAGATTCATAGACACTTGCAACAATGCTGAGGGCTTGACACTCTAGTCTGTCCTCCCCCATTGGGAGCCACCCATGCTCTTGAGAGACACCTACCCCTCTTGTTTGAGAACATCAGGCCTCTCCAGGATGGGGTCATAACACCTTCCCGCTCATTGTATGGGTCTCCACCTACTGATAAAACACACTATGACATGATGAGCACTCACACACTCCTTAGAAACCTGCCCCAGGTGCACCCTATGCCAGTTGCCCCCTGTCAAATACCTTAAACCAGTAACCTTTCCTTATATTTTCCAAAGAGTTTTCTCAACATTATAGTTTCAACCACATACCTGACAATCTCCTGTGTTCACTTGTTCCCCCCCAACCCTTCCCCTAATTCCTTGAACCATCTGACCCATCCTCCTAACCCAGGCCCTCCTCAAGCCTGCAAAGCCCAACCCAATAGTATCCCAATGCCCTTGTCTTATCCCTTCACTGCACAGCTACTTATCTCTACTTTATCATAGATTTTGCCAGTGTGGGTGTTGGCTCACAACCTTCCTCTCCCCACCTATTTCCTGTAAGCCTATCTTCCAGTCTCTAGCTCTCTGAGACAGCTTGATTTGCTTAATTCATATCAGAGAGGTCATGTAGTATTTGTCCTTCAGTGTCTGGCTTGCTTCACTCAACATAAGGTCCTCAAGATTCATCCATGTTAACCCATGTGTTAGTATTGTATTCCTTTTTACAGCTGAGTAGTATTCCATTGTATGTATATACACCACATTTTGTTTATCCATTCATCTGTTGATGGGCATTTGGGTTGATTCCAACTTTTGGCAATAGTGAATAATGCCGCTGTGAACATAGGTATGCATGTATTTGTTCATGTCCGATATATGCATTTTAAATTTTAACTAATTTTAATAATTTAAATGAAATAATATTAAAATCATTATATTTTATTTATATTAAATATATTTAAATATTATTTAATAATTTTAATAATTTAATTCTAATTAAAGTTTTTATTAAAAAATTTAATAATTAAAAAAACTTTTTATTTTATTTTTCTTCCCTCTGCCTCCCCACCCTGAGGTTTTTGCTGTCTGTGTCCATTCACTGTGTGATCTTCTGTATCTATTTCTCTTTTTATCTTTTCTTCTCATCTTTCTCCTCTAGGATTCACTGGGATTCTATCCTGGGGACCTCTGATGTGGAGAGAGGTTCCCTGTCAATTGCGCCACCTTAGTTCCTAGTCTCTGCTGTACTTCATCTTGACTCTCCCCTTGTCTCTCTTTTGATGTGTCATCATCTTGCTGTGGGACTCACTTGTGTAGGCTCACTGCATGGGTACTCAGCTGGCTGTGTGGGCACTTGGCTCACCACATGGGCACTGGCTTGCTGGCAGGCACTGGCTCACCATGCAGGCACTCACACAGGCACATGGCTTATCACATGGGCATTCAGGTGGGCACTTGGCTCACCATATGGGCACTGGCTTGCTGGCAGGCACTGGCTCACCATGCAGGCACTCACACAGGCACATGGCTTATCACATGGGCATTCAGGTGGGCACTTGGCTCACCATATGGGCACTCAGCTTGCTGTATGGGCAGCCATGTGGGCACTTGGCTTGCCACATGGATACTGGGCTTACCACATGGACAATTTACTCACTGCATGGGCACTTGGCTCACCACATGGACACTGGCTTGCCATGCAGGTATGCTTTCTCTTCTTCTTTTTCAGCAGAAGGCCCCAGAGACCGAACCCAGGTCCTCCCATATGGTAGGTGAAGGCCTTATCACTTGAGCCACATCTGCTTCCCAATACTCTTCTAAAGCTCCCAACCTTCCAAAGGGCTGAGATGCTCTTTAGAGCAGAGACAAGACCTACCAGTGCAGCTTGTGTCTACTCTTTGCCAATTATATTTCACAAGAACTTTAGAATGTATTTCTAATTGCACAGAAAAGAGGCAAAGTGTATTCCTTCCAGGTAATTTGTCTCTCCTGCCCTCTAAATCTGGTTTCACACAAGAGGCCTTGAGGTGGCTAGATGCTGGTCAGAATTGTTGACTTACGAGGCAGAAGAGCAGAGCTTCTGTGATGATTTTGGGAAAATGGGATGTGGTTGCTGAAGCCCAGAGCCCAGCTCACTGCGAACCTCAGCCCTGATAGCCATTGCCATCTCTCAAGGCTGAAGGGTGATGGCCAGCGGCTACTGCCTCTGGAATCAGCTCTAAATTTTGGTTTGAACCTGCAGCCATCTAGCCTTTGGGTTTAGAATTTCATTCTCAAATTTAAATGATTCCTTTCCTTTCTGTAACGGGGCCATTGCAGGGTGTATGTAGTGGTTAAGAGTGTAGGCGCTGCTCCTCACCAGCTCTGTGGTCTTTAGCAGATGATTCTCTGACCCTCAGTTTCCCCATCTGTGATGATAGACCACACCTCTTAGAGTTCTTGTGAGGATCAAATGAGATACTGTACCCTGAAATGCTTAGCTCAGTGCTTGGCATGCAACTTTAAAAAAAAGGTAGTTAGCAGGTGGTGGACTTGGCCCAGTGGTTAGGGTGTCCGTCTACCACATGGGAGGTCCGCGGTTCAAACCCTGGGCCTCCTTGACCCGTGTGCAGCTGGCCCATGTGCAGTGCTGATGCACGCAAGGAGTGCCCTGCCATGCAGGGGTGTCCTCCGCGTAGGGGAGCCCCACGCACAAGGAGTGCACCCTGTAAGGAGAGCCGCCCAGCGCGAAAGAAAATGCAGCCTGCTCAGGAATGGCGCCACACACACTGAGAACTGACACAACAAGATGACGCAACAAAAAGAGACACAGATTCCCGGGCCGCTGACAACAACAGAAGCTGACGAAGAAGACAGAGCAAGTAGACACAGAGAATAGACAACCGGGGTGGAGGGGAGAGAAATAAATCTTAAAAAAAAGGTAGTTGATTTTTATATTAATTAGAAAAGGGACTCTCTTTGGGGACACTAAGTGGTACCTTGTAAGGACAATTTGTGGGGACATTGCATGAGCACACTGTGAGGATTCTGTGTGGGGACTCTGAGTGGGAATACTGCTTAGGGACATTTGGGGGCAAACAGCTTCATGGGAGATGGCAGCCCTAGAAGGTGGGCCAGACTTGTTCTTTACTAACGTTGGGGGAAAAATGTTCAAGCAAAAATATGAAAGGGAAAAACTTTTCAGGACAGCTTTTGATCTTTTACAGATAAGCTGGCTGAGGTGGCACTCGTGCCCAGGATTGGCTGACTCCAAGGTGGTGAGCAATCATTCTCTCATGTGAGGATGCATTGGGGAAGACCACACCATAGTCCAACTGGTCATGCAGTCATGGTGGGAATTGCTGGTCAGCCCAGGGAAGCCGTTCCCTAAGGAGCAGAGGACTGGAGAGGCAAGTTAAGATGACTGAGCTCAAGCATGAGCTGCTGACCATGCACCATTCCTCCTTCCATGGAAGGACCACCTTACCCCAGACGTCTGTAGGTACATGCAGGTTCCTGGAAGTGGCTCCAGGAAACCCCTTGGGGTCTACATTGTTTTTGAGCTAGCCTCTCTGACATAGATTTTGCCTCTGGCAGTATTTGTAAATGGCCGATTTGTTCATTTGTTGGTTCATTCATTCTGTAAGCATTTGTTGAGTACCAGCAGTGTGCCTGGCACATTCCAAGGTGTCAGGTGAATAAACGTGCAAAGGCCTTGTTTTATGTTTTAGAGGAAGAGGTGGATCTAAAAGCAAGTCTACAAACAAGTAAGGTGTTTAGGGTGGGATGAGTGTTATGATGGAGGGTGGCTGTTCCATTGGGGTGATCAGGGAAGGCTTTTCTCAAGAAGTGACACCTACACTGGAACAAAACAGAGACAGGCACAGGAAGATTTTGATAAATCTGAGGAACAGAAGGTAGTGAAGGAGGGAATGGTATAAGAGGGAATCAGGGGACAGCAGAGGCCAGATCCTGCAGTGCCTTATGGGTTTGGGCAAGGAGTCTGCTTATCCTTTGTTCAGCCTGCCGACTTACCTAGCCTGTGGCTAGGATGGTCTCATTTCAGCCCTGCTGCAAGATCAGGGTTTATAAGTATCCCTTAGCTCATGGTAACTGAGGTAGGTTGAATTATGTACCCAGACAGAAATATGTTCTTAATGGTGTGAACCCATTGTAAATAGGAACTTTGAAGATGTTATTAGTTAAGGTGTGCCCAAACTCAAAGAGGGTGGATCTTTTTTTTTAAAAAAAGATTTATTTATTTATCTCCCTTCCTTCCCTCCCCCCTCTCCCTGCCATGCTGTTTTTGCTGTCTGTATCCATTCGCTGTGTGATCTTCTGCCTCTATTTTCTTTTTGTCTTCTCTTCTCATCTTTCACTTCTAGGATTCACCGGGATTTGATCCTGGGAACTCTGATGTGGAGAAAGGTTCCCTGTCAATTGTGCCACCTCAGTTCCTGGTCTCCGCTGCGCTTCACATCGACCCTCCCCTTTGTCTCTCTTTTGTTGCATCATCATCTTGCTGCATGACTCACTTGTATGGGCATTGGCTCACTGTGTGGGCACTCGGCTTGCCACGCAGGCACGGCTTGCCATGTGGGCACTGGCTTACCACACGGGCACTGGCTCACTGCTCAGGCATGCTTTCTCTTCTTCTTTTTCACCAGGAGGTTCTAGGAATCGAACCTGTGTCCTCCCATGTGGTAGGTGGAAGCCCTATCACTTGAGCCACATTTGCTTCCCTGAAGGTGGATCTTAATCCAATATGGCTGAAGTCCTTATAAGCAAAGGAAATTGGACATGGAATAGAAGGCCATAGGAGAAGCTGGAAGTCAGCAGAATGCAAAAGAGAAAGGAGAAGACACCACCACGTTCATTGCCACGTGACAGAAAAGCCAAGGACCGAGGATCACCAGTAGCCAGCCCCAGAATGCGACAGACTTCAGAGAGAAAGCTTCACCTTGCTGATACCTCGATTTTGGACTTCTCCTAGCCTGAAAAGTCAAAAGCCAATAATTTATTTTTGTTTAAGCCATCCTACTTTGTGGTATTTGTGATCACAGCTGAGAAATTAAGACAATAATAAGGTTCACACCTCTGTGCCTTTGCACAAGCTGTTTTCTCTGCCTGGCTTGCCCTCCCCACCCTCTTTGCCCAGAGATGGACTAGTCATTCTTCAAGACCCAAATAACACAGCATCTCCTGTCCCAAGCCTTCCCAGCATCACCTGGACAGTGAGCTGTCCCCTCCTCTGTGCTGGCACAGCTTTTGCTAATACATTTATGCTTGTTCCCATCTCATTGTGATATCATTTTACTTCTCCTCTATCCCACACTGTGCCTTGAGGGCAGAGCCGGTGCCTGATGCTTCTCTTTGTCCCCAGCATCTCTTCAATATTGGCTGTATGAAAGTGTGGAGAAGGTTCTGATTGAGAATCTCAAGTTTGGCTCTCTCCAGCCCCCATCTAACTCCCTACCATCTCCTTTGCCCTCCTCTATTTCCTGCCTTGTGTTACTCATGGCCAAACTGAGCCAGGAGCTCAAATTCTTTGTTGCACCCCTAGTACAGGATTTGGGTCTAGGAAGGCCTGCATTAGAGCTTTAGAAGTCGACAAATACACTTGCTTTCCTAGACTCTCCTGCTCCCAGGATGAGTGGATGTTCATCAATTTTAGCCACGTAGCATCTAGTCCCATTTCCTCAGAACACCTGACTTTCTCTGGAAGGATCATGATAAAATCTTGGGCACGATTTTCAGTGCTTTATTCTAATTAACTCACCTAATCCTCATAACAACTCCATGAACTGAGTCCTGTTATTATCCCCATTTTTAAATGAAGAAACAGAGGCACAGGATGGTCAAGTAACTTGCCCAAGGTCACATCTGGACTGCACCTCCAAGTAAACTGGCTTCAGAATTCATGTTCTTTGCCACTACTACTCTTCCCCACTAAAGTCAGAGTCCCTATAGCACCTTCAGGCAAATCCTTCCTCTTACATCCCAGAAGTGCCAGAGGGTGGGCAGGTGACCTAGATTAGCCAAGCGGAATCTTTCCATGGGGCTTCAAACTGAGAGGATGTGAGGTCTGGGGCTGCGGCAACCATTTTGGGCCCATGCAGGTAGGTCTGGTTTGCCTGGGAAGGCAGCTGAGAGGGACGTAAGTAGAGCTGAGCAGAGAGGCACTGGGAGATTAGTTTCCTCTTACTGCTGTAACAAATTACCACAAACTTAGTGACTTAAAATAACACAAATTGATTTTCTTAACATTTTGGAGAAGCCCAAATGGGTTTTACTGGGCTGAAACCAAGGTGTCAGAAGGGCCGCGCTACCTTGGGAAACTCTAGGGGAAAATCCATTTCTCTGCTCTTCCTTGACTCTAAAGCCGCATTCCTGACATTCCTTGTCTCATCACCCGTTCATCTATCTTCAAAGCCAGCAGAGTGGCATCAAATCCCTCTCAGCTTCCATCATCACATCACCATCTTTTCAGACTTTGCCTCCCTCTTTTAAGGACTTCGAAGAACTCCCTCGTAAGGCATGCCGGGATAGTTCAGGATAATCTCCCCATCTCAAGATCCCGAACTTAATGCCACCTGCCAAGTCCCTTTTGATATATAAGGTCACATTCACAGGTTCCAGGGATGAGGGTGTGGTTGTATTTCGGAGGGGCAGTATTATGTGCACTACAATGACGCGTACCCGGCAGGGTGGCCTCACTGGGGAGCAGTGTTCTCACCTGGTCTCCCCTGCTTGTGCCAGTCCCAGGTGGCTGAACGCACTTACAGGGGCGGCAGTAGAGGCGATGGCAGCAGCTTGGAAGTCAAACTCTGGAGTCATGGGTGTTGTTCAAGGACAAGTGTTCCTCGGGGGCCTCCTCCGGGGGCTCAGCAGCAGGATTGCATCTGCTGGAGCAGCCTTGCCACGTCCCCAGCATCTCTAGCAGAGGCCCACACCTTTTCTGAGGGGCAGAACTTTCCCGAGATTCTAGCAGGAGGGCTAAACCTAACCCCACTGTTGATGCATGAAACTCAAAGTAGAGAGGACATTTTCATAATGGTGAAAACATGATGATCTGCTGGACTATTAACATTGTTTTTGGTTTTTGTTTTGTTTTATTTTGGCAGGGAGGGGATATTGTTGGCTTTGTTTAATACACCTCTGTATTGATTGGCTTGTTGCAGTGACCAGAATTATTTTTTAGTTTGAAAGGAAATCTATTAATGACTAGAAGAAAAAAACTGGGCAAATAGAAAAATTAAAAAAGAATTGATGGTCTGGAAGAAGCACCTGATAAATAATAAGTGCTCAATAAATGTTAATGATGAACATTATCATTTATCATTATGATCTTAGTTAATGACAGTCCTATCCAAGGTAGAATAAACTGTTCTGTCTCCTGCTTGCAATACCATAGCTACCTCTCCTACCTCCTGACTCCCACGCTGCTGGATGGGTAAATGAGAGATCTCAGCCCCTACAAGCTTTCCTTCCCCATGCTTGCTTTATCGTACTTGTTACTGAGTGCGTTCTTGTATCACGTAGTGGTAAGATTCCAATATTTGGATGTGGGCATATGGGGAGAGAGGAGACCCCACTTAGATCCCATAGTAGCTGCTCAGTCAGTATTCGCAAGCATTCTGGTTTACATTTAAACCAACAGGTTACTCTTGGTGATGACCCAAATGGTCACAACTAGAACAACTGGTTACCTAGGGTGGGGGATCTCCACCTGCAGGGATACTCGGTCTGTTGTTAGTGTGGCGTGTCACACCGGGCTTTCCACAAGGGCCATGGGGAGCTAATAGACACATTGTCTTGTTTGTTTTTACAAAACAGCCATCTTGAGATTCCATAGAGGGAAAAACAAAGTTTGTGTGTTAAACACCTTTCAGCAGAGAGTTGCGGAAACATATTAGAAGGAAGTGGATGTGGCTCAAGTGACTGGGCTCCCATCTACCATATAGGAGGTCCAGGGTTCAATTCCCAGGGCCTCCTGGTGAAGGCAAGCTGGCCCGTATGGTGAGCTGGCCTGAGCGGAGTGCTGGCCCAAGCGCAACAAAAAAAGACACAGAGGAGAGACATTAAGAGACACAGCAGACCAGGGAACTGAGGTAGCACAAGAGATTGAGTGTGCCTTTTCCCACTCCAGAAGGTCCCAGGATCGGTTCGTGGTTCCACCTAAGAGAAGACAAGCAGACAAGAAGAACACACAGCGAATGGACACAGAAAGCAGAAAGTGAGCACTAAACAGTGAGGGGGACAGGGAGAAATAGCAAAGAAATAAATCTTAAAAAAAAAAAGAAATTTATTAGAGCCTGTGGCATGCAATTAAATTTTTCCTAAGAACTTAATAAAATAACTCAGTTGAAAAAAGAACCCATCCGTGGTCTTTGGGCAATTCAGGCTTCTTAACAGCATCCCCCTAGCACTTATTCACTCTTTCAACCAACTGTGATGAGTTCGATCAACTATGTGTAAGATAGCATGATAGCTGCTAATGCATGTGTGTGTGTGCACTTGTGTGCATGAAACAAAAATGGCTATAATATGACTTCTACTATATTAGTTTTCTATTGCTTTGTAACAAATTACCATCAACTTAGCTGCTTAAAACAGCACCCATTTACTACCTCACAAGTTTGGTAGGTCAGAAGTCCAGGCATGGTGTGGATGAGGTCTCTGCTCAGGGTCTCACAAGGCAGAAGTCAAGGTGTAATTAAGCTGCATTCTCAGCTGAGGCTTCAGTCTTCTTTCTTCCAAGCTCGTTCAGGTTGTTTGCAGCATTCACCTCCTTGTGGTTGTAGGATTTGGGACCCCAGCTCCTGGAGGTCACCTGCCATTCTCTTCCATGTGGTCCTTTAACAAGATGGCAGTTTGTTTTTTGAGGCCAAGAGGAGAGTGTCTCTGCTGCTTTGAATCCCCTTTTGGAGGATTTACCTGATTATGTAAGGCTCCCCTAGGATAATGTCCCTTTTGATGAACTCAAAGCCAACTGGTTAGGGACTTTAGTTCATCTGCAAAATCCATTTGGCCCTTTTACATGACATACTCATGGGACTGACTGTCCATCATATTCAAGGTCCTGCTCACACTCGAGGGGAGGGGATTATATCAGATATAGACACTGGGCAGCAGGAATCTTGGGGGGCCAACTCAGAACTCTGCCTATCACACATGTCCTTGGGATGCTTACGATCTAGAATGAGGGAGAAGACGATGTAAATACATATTTCTCTGTCTCTTCATTCAGCAGACATTGTCATTGGTAGCTATCATTGGTTTTCTACCCAAAAGCCTTTCTCTGATTCTTCGCTGCTCACAGAACCTGATTTATAGAAATATGCCCAGCTCCAGTCCACAGCGATTGGCCTAGAAGTGGACATGTGACTCAGCTCTGGTGAATGAGATCAAAGAGATGCCTGCTGGAGCTTTTGGGAAACTTGACCTTGCTGATAAGATAGAGCAGCCGTTTAGCGACAGACCCCTTGCTTCCTCTTTGTGCATTATCTTGTGAGGATGCGATGGCTTGTCACTGAGGCAGCCATCTTACTATCACGAGAACAGACTTGGGGGGCAGAGTCTGTTTTTATAAAATTTATTTATTTATTTATTTATCCTCCCCCCTTGTTTGCACTTGCTGTCTGCTTGTATGCTCTCTGTGTCTGTTCATCTTTTTTTAGGAGGCATGGGGAACTGAACCTGGACCTCCCATGTGGTAGGTGGGCACCCAACTGCCTGAGCCTCATCCACTTCCCAGCCTAGGTTCTTTTTTTTTTTAATTAATTTTTTTTATTTCTTTATTTTTTTATTTCTTTGTCTCTCCCCCCGCCCCTCACCCCGGTTGTCTGTTCTCTGTGTCTATTTGCTGCGTCATCTTTGTCCGCTTCTGTTGTTGTCAGTGGCATGGGAATCTGTGTTTCTTTTTGTTGCGTCATCTTGTTGTGTCAGCTCTCCGTGTGTGTGGCACCATTCCTGAGCAGGCTGCACTTTCTTTCGTGCTGGGTGGTTCTCCTTACGGGGTGCACTCCTTGCATGTGGGGCTCGCCTGCAGGGGGACACCCCTGCGTGGCAGGGCACTTCTTGCGCGCATCAGCACTGCACATGCGCCAGCCGCACACAGGTCAAGGAGGCCCGGGGTTTGGACCGCGGACCTCCCATGTGGTAGACGGACGCCCTAACCACTGGGCCAAGTCCGCCGACAGCCTAGGTTCTTGATGACATTGTTGTGTCACCCCTCTTCCAACCTATTTCTGAGCTCCTTGTTATGCAAACAATAAATGTTCCTTCGGCTTAAAGCCGTTGGGTTTTCTGTTACCTGCAGCAGTAAACATTCTCAACTGGTGCAGTGCTGTACCCTGTGCTCGATGCTAGGCGATGGAGCTGAGTCAGCTACATCTCCTGCCCCAAGGAGCTCACAGTTCAATGCAGGAGCACCTTGTGGAAGCTGCATCTGGGCACAAAGAAAGTAGTGCGTTGGAAGGGAGTGGACGTGGGGAGGGGTTGGGTGTCCGGCTTGTGTGACACCGCCATGACCCTCCTCATCCTTGTATCCGCTCACTCTTTGTCTACCAGTCTCGAGGCCATGAGCCTTGGTTGTCAGGAACTGGGTAGCTTCTCTCTTTAAAGGGAGACGCTCCCTTTTCAGTGAAGCGTTCACTTTACATCAAGGCTACAAATTAACACTTTATTTTAGGCCATTTCTGGGCCACAGTTTTATCCTCCCCTTAGCTATTTACTGCATGCAAATTTTCCACTCTATGCAAATGACTTGCTTTATGCAAATCACCTATCGTAAGCTCCCAAGCCCCAGCACCTGCACCAGGCAGGATCGGGTGATTCAGGCCTTGGAGCGTTAAACTGCAAACACTTAACTCCAGAAATCTCTCAGGGGACAGTGGAGCACTGGATGACAGGGGCAGCTGCCTCTGCAAGCAGCCGGCGTCTCTTACAGGGTGTGCTGAACTCTGCTGCCTCCCCCACCCCTCTTCCCTAGCTACCTGCAAGCCCCTTCTGGGTGGTAATGATTATTTGGAGTAAATATTTTGATGTGAGTGGAATGACTAAGTCCTGGCTCAGCACAGAACCTGAAGGTAATTAGGTTTCCTAAGCAGCGCAGGTGAGCGGCTGTGTGCCTGCTGGGTCTGCTAGGTGCTGTAAGCAGCCTGTTGCTCTAAGAGGGCCTCTTGGGGCAAGGGGTGAAGAGGTGGCTGCTTGTCCTTGACGGCAATATGGAATCACCTGGGGAGTTCTAAACAACACTGACGCCTGAGTCCCACCCTCTGAGATTCTGATTTCATCCATCCTGGGGTAGCCCAGGCCTTTAAAAAAAACTTTCCCGATGATTCAAAGTGACAGGCAAGGTTGAGATGCCTGGGCTGGCCTGGGGGCAGGAGTCCACAGCAAGGGTCTGGGGGTGACCCTCTGTGTAGCCTCGGGCAAGCCCCTCCCCTCTCTGGGCCTCCAAGTAGAGCCGGTCAGCCTTGGGTCCTCCGTGCTGGGACACAACCCCAGGCAAGACCTGGCAGGGGACCTGGGCAGATGTTTTTTTTCTTTTTCATTTTTTTTTTTAAACTTTATTTTGTGTATTTAATAATTGAAAATATAAACAAGAGTTTAAAAATAAAAAGAAAATACCGGATGCTTGATTAAACCAAACAATAACTTAATAGTGGGTTTAAAACACAGCTTTACTGAGGCAAAATTCATGCATATTTATGATGTCCATATTTATACTGTACATATTTATAATGTATAATTTGATGAGTTGTGACATATGTACACACCCCTGAAACCATTACCACAATCAAGATTAAGGAAAGAAAAACTTTTCATGCAATTTAGGATCTTGCATCTTTATTGAGCAATACTTGAATTGGCAGCATCTCATTCTGGAAGTAGGAGGGAGCTCCACTGAGGGGGTGGAAAGGGGAGGCTCCCAGCCGGTGGATGGAGAAGCAAGTGAGGAAATGTTCTGAATGGCTGACATTAAGTTTCCAATTCAAGTGAGAGAGGGGGCTTACAAAATGGGGGGGGATGGGAAACGGACTTTGGCCCAGTGGTTAGGGCGTCCGTCTACCATATGGGAGGTCCGCGGTTCAAACCCCGGACCTCCTTGACCCGTGTGGAGCTGGCCATGCGCAGTGCTGATGCGCGCAAGGAGTGCCGTGCCACGCAAGGGTGTCCCCCGCGTGGGGGAGCCCCACGCGCAAGGAGTGCGCCCGTGAGGAGAGCCGCCCAGCGTGAAAAGAAAGTGCAGCCTGCCCAGGAATGGCACCACCCACACTTCCCGTGCCGCTGACGACTACAGAAGCGGACAAAGAAACAAGACGCAGCAAATAGACACCAAGAACAGACAACCAGGGGAGGGGGGGAATTAAATAAATAAATAAATCTTAAAAAAAAAAAAAAATGGGGGGGAGAGGCAGGTTCACCTTGAGTTGTATAGTATACTTGTCCAGCCTGATAAACTATTGGACTGAACCTAGTTTTATCACCAGGTATTGCTTATCGGTAACCTTGTAGGGTTTTCTTGAAAATCCCGGCCACCGGCCTACAGTTTTTGCCTTCTGGACAAGCCCTTCTTGGAAAGGGGTCTTCTCACAGTGGCACCCGTTTTATTTTCCTTGTTACCCTTTGAAATCCTTCCTCCCCCTCCTTCTCTGCCCCCATCCTCAGGCAACTGCTGATCTATTTTCTCTAACTATAGACTAGCTGGCATTTTTCAAGAATTTTATGTAAGTCAAATCACCCAACATATATTCCTTTTCCATCTGACTTTCTTCACTCTGCATAACTATTTTGAGACCCACCCAGGTTGTGTGTATCAGCTGTTTCTTTCACTCTGTGGCTGAGCACCATTCTATCGTATGGATGCACCATGGTTTCTCAGTTCACCTGTTGATGGACATGTGGGCTGTTTCCAGTTTTTGGCTTTTATGAATAAAACTGCCAGGAACTTTTGTGGACATTTTTACTTTATTAAGCACATTCACACATATTTTTTCATGATTCTCACCACAACCCTGCAAGGCAGGCAATCTGATTCTCAGATGATGGATGAGGGAATGAAGCTAGCACAGCGTCATGTCACGTCAGAAAGGACTGGGTCTACCTTGTTTACTGTCAGGTCTTCAGGGCGGGACCCAGTAGTCTCAATAAATGTTTCTCTTTTGAATGAATGACTGAATAAAAGAGGAATGAAAGATCTGCCTGAGGTTGCCTGTGGTGTCTAGAAGCCTGATCAACTCTTTCCACGCACAGGACTTGTATGCAGCCTTTAGAAAATTGCCTTATCTCTGCAAGTCCTTCCAGAACGGGAACCACAGTGCCTGAAATTGCCTTGGGTTTGATCCGAGGTAGTTGGGGCCTGCCATTCAAGACAGTCTTGAAGCTGAGCCTCCCAGGTTGACCCTGGGTAAATAGTTCTACCCAAACCCGATGGAACAAGAGCCTGGCGCTGACTGGCTGCAGTGGGATAGTGCATGCACAGGGTGATTTCTGTTTCTGAACCTGGAATGGGGCCGGAGGTACAGCCAGGGCTGGCACCCAGACTCCTGGTCCCTGGTTCAGGCCTCTCTCCCCTGGTTTGCCTGCCGAAGTCCTTTTGTGTTTCTCACAGTTACGAGATGCGAGCAGGCCTTGATCTATGTGTGAGTGTGGTGCTTTCTGCTGAGCAGGCAGGGGAGATGTAACCTCAGACTTGGGTATCTGTAGACACACCCACTGAGTTCTCATTTAATGGGCAAAAAGCCCATCCTCATACAGCAAAACTTTAGCCAGAACACTGACCCCTGAGTTCCTCTTCTGGTCCCCCTAGGCCAGCCGGAGGTCCCCAAATAAAGCATTTCACAATTGACCCCTCTGTGGCTACCAGGCAGTAAAGACTCCAGAAGAGTGTTCAGCTCAAAGTCTCCTTGCTGGAGAGGAGCAGAGATGCACCTGCGAGCCAGGCTTCCTGCCTCCAGCTGGTCAGTCAATACTAGGCACCCTCATGTTTTCTGAATCTAAACCCTGTCAGAGCCGCCCCACCCCTTATCCCAAGTTGGGAAGACTACACATCTCAATCCTACTGCTTAGGCTATGGCATTGACCATCCGCAGCCAGGAGATCTGGGGCTCCTGTCCCAGCCCTGAGGATATACACGGAGCAAAGCCTTTCCATTGGCTCCACTACCCATACCTGACAACTGGAGAGCTGCCAGCCAGAGGAAGGGTCCTTGGCATCAAGTGGTCCTGTTACTGGATGGAGGCTCTGAGTGGAGGAAATCAACAAAGAAAGCAAGAGAAGAGGAAGGTTTGGAATCCAATAGGCCAGAGTTCAAATGTGTGCTCTGTTCTTTTGTGTGACCTTGGGAAATTCTCTTTGTCTCACCGAGCTTCAGATTCCTTGATTATTAATAAGGATTCTAGCTACCGCTTCCTTTTGGGTTTGTAGTGGGGATTACCCAAGACAGTGGACATACCACACCTGGAAGGGTGCTCAGCACATAGTAGGCCCTCACCTCATGTTAGTTTCTTCCCTCTCCCCCTTCCCTTGATTTCCTTTGGCACTGATGACATAGGTTGGAATTTTTAGAAAGCTTGTTACTAAATAGCAAAAAGGACACAAAGGACATAATCACAGGGAAGGCTAAATGAGGACATGATTGATTTAATTCTTTAATGTTAAAAAAATTAAGCTTTTCAAAGAGCCTTTCAATCAAGCATATTGTGTGGTTCTGAAAACTCAGCGGGGTGAGTGCATTGCCTGCTGTTCCATTTCACATCACAAATCTGCGCCTGGCTGGCTTGTTCCTTGGACAATATTGAACGAGGAGCTCAGGAAATCCCCAGCTGGGCACCGCCACCCCGCCCTGCAGCACCATGCTCCTTTCCTTCTTGCCTTTCTTTGGGTGGGGTGTCTCTGAGCTCTCTGAGCCTGGGTCTGAAAAAGGCCTCCACATGGCTGATCTAGAAAATATTGGGTGGAAGAGTGAATGAAGCAAGAAAGGGACCAGTGCTTCCCAGGTGTCGGGACCAGAGGGGGTTTTCCCTCACCCTCCAGAACGCCCAGGGTTGCCTGGCTTCCCACGCCCGGAGACTCCCAGGGTTTGCAGGGGATTGACGTATTCCATGTGGCATCGAAAGGGCCAGTTGGTCAGCTGAGCCAGCCTGGGCTGGGGCTGCTCTGGAGACACGCCTCCCCCAGGATCCCCCCAGGCTGCACTGAACCCCTATCCTTGGTTGCAGGTGTTCTCAGTCACCCCGTGCTTCTTTGGCTTCGTATCCCGTTCCTGTCCCAAACCTCAGCCAGTCACTTGGCACCTGGCCTGACCTCACCCAGCTTTTCTCCAGGACATGAGTTCTAGCCTCCGTGCTGGCCACACCAACCACTTACTTCCTCTGGTGGCTCCTTGCAAGTCACCCCCCCCCCCCAACCCAAGCCACAGCATTCAGAGGTCAGTTCTCCAGCTAGGGGAGCTGGTTGATCTGGATTTTGGTTCTAACTCTGGCATTTACTACTTTCACGTGCTTAGGCATGCTCTTTTGTCTTCCTGAGCTTCAGTGAAGGGAATCGAGTGGTGGGGAAGGCCATCACCCATAGTCTCACACTGAGGGCCACAACCCCAGACTCCAGATCCCTAAGCCCAAGCAGGCTCCCAAATCTATTCCCTTGATGAGAATGTTTCTTCATTTCAAATCAGAGCAACTTCCTTCTTTCCTTCTCTGTCTTCTCTAGCCCGGCGATTATCGAGAAATGAGGCTGGAGCCACTTGATCCAGCTGATCCCGAAGCCTTAGTTTCCAGGGATTGCCATAACAGTGACCGCAAAGTTGGCGGTGAACATGACAGAAGTCTATTCTCTCATTGTTCTGGTGGCTAGAAGGGGGACAGCACGGTGTCAGCAGGGCCACGCTCCCTTTGAAGGCTCTTCTAGATTCTGGTGGTTGCTGATGCTCCTTGGCTTATGGATGCCTTGCTCCAGTCTCTGCCTCTGTGTCGCATGGTGCCTTCCCTACGTGTCTCTCTGTGTCTTCTTATAAAGACACCAGTCATATTGGATTTAGGGCCCACCCCAATCAGTGTGACATCATTTTAACTTGATTATACCTGCAAAGACCTTATTTCTAAATAAGCTTCCGGGTGGACATGCATTTTTGGAGGACACAGTTCTTCCCAAGATACCATCTTACCTTCCTTCTACACAAGTCCACAAATTATCATATCGATTAGGCCAATTTAAATCGGTTTCTCTGTTACGTGCAGCCCAAAGCCTTCTCAATGATAAAATATGGGGGGTGGGGCATGCTTCTGGTTAAGGATGGTGGATTCATGATACACCTCTCTCTCTTCTCCCTCCGGAGAAATGAAAGTGCAAGAAAATCACAATGATCCAGAGAATGGGAGAATTATTATTAACAGGCAAGAGATTTTAAGAAAGTTCTGGAAGATGGAAAGGAGATGGTGGATGGTGACCGAAGAAGCCACAGCAGAGGGTAAGATGAGGAGTGTGGGTGGAAGTGGGTATTAAACAAAGATTTTTGTGTAAGAAATGCCAACTCCCTTCCCCCAACTCAGATAGGCCAAGTAATAAATTGGAGTGTTCTTTCCTTAAAACGCTGAACAGTGTCAGAGATGGCCTCTGCCAGCTGGCATATGGGGCAGGGCCGACTTATCCATTAGGAATTATCTAGAACCCACAGTACTTTTAGGGATCCATGGAAATGTTTTAGTTTTAATTTATTTTAAAATCAGAAAAAAAATTAGTATAATAGTAGTCATGAATATCTAATAATGAATCCAGGCTGGATTGTTTTGTTTAACCAATGTTGCCATGAAACATCATTTTTAGTAGTATTCTGTGGAGGAAGGGGCCCAGGAAGGCGAAAATGCCCAAGGCCCCCTGACATCATTGGCGGCCCTGACCTGGGGCCCCTGGCATGAGCACCAGCTCCCAACCCACCACTTTACCATCTCTTCTCCCGGAGCCCGTCAGATGTTTAGCGACTTGCTATTCAAATAAAAAAAGTGCGAGCACAGCTGGCTCTGTGACTGACTGCCTTCGGAGGGTGCCCCAGGTGGGCTAGGCTGTGTGCAAAAATTTCTGAAAGCCAATTGCTGCAGGGGTCCCCTTGGGCGTTTGGAGCAGATTAGAAAGCCAGGGTCACAGGGACTGCTGGAGTGGCTGCCAGGGAAGTGCAGGTGACTCGAGTCAGAGGTCACTCACATGTTCCTACCAGAGATGTGCTGCGCTGGGACTGGGGCCGAGGCAGAGAGAGCTCCTGCCTCAGGAGGGCCCTGTCTTCTTAGGGGGCCAGAGACCAGCCTGATAATTACAGCACCCTGTCCTACGTGACCCAAGACGGGTGGGTGCCAGTTTCATGGACCTCCAATGGGGGATTTGCAAAGGCTTTGCAGAGAGGAAAACAATGGAGTTGCGTCTTTAAAAATAGAGTGAGAGTTTTGGCCAGGTAGCTAGAGGTAGGGAGCTTTTGGGCAGTGGGAACGACCAGAGCAGGTGTGCAGGGGTGTGAAAGGCCCTCCCGTGTTAGAGAAAGGCTGACAGCTCCGGGCTTGCGGAGGTGCTAGCAGCATACTGGCAAGTGCAGCGAGGGGAGTCCTGGGAGCCTGGACTCATCAGCTCTGGTGTTTCTTAGTGGTGTGATCTTGGGCAGGCTCAGCATTCTGCTCTCCCATGCGTGGAATGGGGGTGATGGTAAGCGTACTTACCCCAAAGGACTCTTTCCAGGGGTGACTGAATATACATCCTGGGCTAAAGTAAGTGCTGCTTAAGGGCTAGCTATTCTTTTCACCCCCACCGCTTTGGAGCGTGGCAACTTCTCTCTCTGCCGCTGAGCTATCAGCTCCTTGGAACCGAGCCTCCTCCATCTTTGTCTCTCTCCCAGGGCCTTACATGAACTGAACTGAATCGACATCTGAAGGGGTTAAAATAAAATCAACTAAGTCTTCTTTTTTCATTGAGTTCCAGAGGAAGAAGTTTAAATTTCCTTTCCCCCTTGCGATGGCTTCTTTCTGTTGCTTGAAAATGTGGGTGGGAGGGAGGCAGGCAACCACACTGAATGGCTCCTGGGACCTGGGCTTCTTGCCAGGTGTGCTTATACACTAGCCTCATTTGATCCTCTACACAACCTCTGGGGCAGGGTGTTTCATGCCCGTTTTTTTTTTAAGATTTATTTTGTTTATTTACTCCCCCCTCCCTTGTTGTTTTGTGCTCGCTGTCTGCTCTCTGTGTCCATTTGCTGTGTGCTCTCTGTGTCTGCTTGTCTTCTTTAGGAGGCACTGGGAACCAAACTTGGGATCTCCCACGTAGGAGAGAGGTGCTCAGTCGCTTGAACCACCTCAGTTCCCTGCTTTGTTGTGTTTCTTGTTGTCTTTCCTCTTTGTGTCTTCTTGCTGCATCATCTTGTTGCATCAGCTTGCTGCTCCTGCCTGTTGCGCCAGCTGTCTTGCTCATCTTCTCCAGTAGGCACCAGGAACTGAACCTGGAACTGCCCATGAGGTAGGTGAGAGCTCAGTTACTTGAGCCACATCTGCTTTCCCACATCCATTTTATAGAAGAAAAAATTGGAACTTCGGGAAGTGGATATGGCTCAAGTGATAGAGCTTCTGCCTACCATATGGGAGGACCTGGACATGATCCTTGGGACCTCCTGGTGAAAAAGAAGAAGAGAAAGCGTGCCCGTGTGGCGAGCCAGTGCTCATGAGTGGCTGCTCAAGTGAGTCATGCAGCAATATGATGACACATCAAAAGAGAGGCAGGGGAGAGTCAAGGTGAAGTGCAGCAGAAACTAGGAACTGAGGTGGTGCAATTGGCAGGGAACCTCTCTCCCCATCAGAGGTCTCTAGGATTGAATCCCAGTGAATCTTAGAGAAGAGAAAATGAGAAGAGAAGACAACACAGACAGCAAAAACAACAGGGCAGGAGGAGGGGAAGGGGAAATATAAATAAATAAATAAATAAATCTTAAAAAAAAATTGGGGCTTGGAGAAGTGAAGTGGGTTGCCCAAGGTCACGAAGAAAAGTGACAGAACCAGAATTCAAATCTCTTCCCAAACCTGTAGTTACTGTTTTTTTTGTTTTTTGTTTTAGTTTTATTTATTTACTTATCCCCCTTGTTGTTTGTGCTTGCTGTCTGCTTTCTGTGTGCTTGTCTTCCTTTTTTTAGGAGGCACTGAGAATCGAACCTGAGACCTCCCATTTGGGAGGAAGGTGCCCAATGACTTGAGCCACCTCTGTTCCCTGGTTGTTGTGCCTCTCTTTGTGTTTCCTCATTGTGTCATCTCATTGCATCATCTCTCTGCCTTGCTCATCTTCTTTAGGAGGCACTGGGAACCCAACTTGGGACCTCCCATGTGGTAGGCAGGCACCCAACTGCTTGAGCCACATCTGCTTCCCCTGCAGTGATCTTTGTGGTGGGAGCCAGAATTCAGAGGTTTTATAGGGGGACCTCCTTTTTCCATTTGCTGTTCACTTTTGCTCTAAAGCTATCACTATTAGCTCTTGAGCTATGGACATCTTCAGCCTGATGAGAGTCCTTTATTACATTTCACATTTCTTTCTATGAAATTTGCTGGGTAATTCCTCTTTTCTCTCCACTGTGGCTTGGCTTAATTATTGAAGACTTTAAGTAGAGAGAGGCACTGGTTGTGTCTGTTGCTGTGTGCGGATGGAATGTTTCCTGGGCCAGCTGAGCCCAAATGGCCATCTGAAGTGTCCTGGGGATTTAGAGGCTGCTGGGACTGATGGCTCTGGGTACTGGTATTAAGAAAGGAATGAAGACAGGTAAAGCGTCCTGGAGGGTAGGGAGCTTGGCCAGAGGCAGGACAAGGATCCAAACTGGACTCTGGCTGGCAGCTGAGCTGAGGAATAATTTTGAGTAAGAATCAGAATGTTGTCTATTTAAAACATTCTGGTTCGTTCTCTTAACAGTTTGACCAAATCCTTGGGCACAGAGGACTAAACAGAAAGAACCCAGCTGCTCTTATTTTCTTTTTTCTCTTAAAACTTTTCTTGTTACTCCCAGCTACTCTTTTGGGAGGGGAGAAATAGTTGCCAACCCACAGAGGAAGAGACAACCCCATCTAGTGAAGGTGGTCGCTGGGGGAGCATGCACATGCTGATTATGGCCACCAGATGGCAGAGCGGAGAGAAGCATCAGTTACAATCTGGGCAGGAGCAGTGCTTGGGCTTCCATGAATGCTCCAGTAAGGAGACCCCAAGCTGGCCTGGTTTGGTAGAGTGTGGGTCTCAAGGGAAGAGGAGAGTCAGTCTGTCTTATGTCCCCAGCTCAGGATTCACTGGCTGAATGTTCGACACCAGCATTCCTGTTTTTTTCCCCATGGCTCCTAGCAGCTCTTTCCCACTTCCACCCCTTGCCCACTGGGCACCCCTATCAGCTGAGAAGGGAGAGAGGAGTAATTTATTTTTTGGATATGTCTGTCTACTTTGCTTGGAAAGTGTGACTTCCTGAACTGGCATATTCACTCTGGCCAGGCTTTGCCTCCTGAGCCCCCCAGGCTGGCTCATTACTGGCGGGGGTCCCAATCAGCCACCCTTGAATCCCCCCAGAGAGGTGCTTGGCAGATCTTCGAAGACTGGAGGGACAGGACTGCTTGCTTTTGTAATTTCATCAAATAAAATGGCAAGGAACTCACTGCAACAAAGTTTACTCCGTGTCTGTTCCCAGAATAATAGGTCTGGAAAAGGAATTAGAAGCTGATTTGACACATTTTAAATGAAAAAGTTGAAGACATCGCAACTCAAAACATTACTCTTTATTTAGTCAGGACTGCCAGCCCATCTCAGAGGCCTCCAGAAGAGAGAGGGGGGAAAATGCTGAAGTTTGGGGCAGGCAGGTGCGTTCACCTACTGAGATTCTGTGAAGGAGACGTTCTTAGTATTGCCATTCCTTCCTTACAGATGAGGAAAGTGAAGTCCAGAGAGTGTGTCTACTGCTGCATAACAAATCACCCCCACATGCAGAGGCTTAAAATAATAAGCGTTTATTATCTGGGAGTCAGGAATCTGAGAGCAGCTTTACTGGGGGGCTCTAATCTAGGCCCTCTTTTGAGGATGATGCCAAGATGGTGACTGGGAGTACAACTATCCCAAGACTTGATTGGGCTGGAAAATCTGCTTTCAAGATGGCACCCTTGCAGGGCTGTTGGCCTCAGTTCCTTGTCATTAAAGACTGATGCAGCCTCCATAGAGAGGCCCCAGAGCCTGTGTATCAAGGCAGTCGGCTCTCACCAGAGAGTGATCCAAGAGAGAACGGGGTGGGGCGGGAAGCAGACTTGGCTCAGTGGATAGAGCATCCATCTACCACATGGGAGGTCTGCGGTTCAAACCCCGGACCTCCTTGACCCACGTGGAGCTGGCCCATGTGCAGCACTGATGCATGCAAGGAGTGCCGTGCCATGCAGGGGTGTCCCCTGCGTAGGGGAGCACCATGTGCAAGGGGCGTGCCCCATAAGGAGAGCCGCCCAGCGCAAAAGGAAGTTCAGCCTGCCCAAGAACGGCACTGCACACATGGAGAGCTGACACAATAAGATGACGCAACAAAAAGAAACACAGATTCCCATGCTGCTGATAACAACAGAAGCGGACAAAAACAAGAACATGCAGCAAATGGACACAGGGAACAGACAACTGGGGGAGAAGGGGAAGGGAAGAGAAATAAATAAAAAATAAATCTTAAAAAAAAAAAAGAGAGAGAGAACAGGGGGAAGCTGTGTTGCCTTTTTCTGACCCAGCTTCAGAAGTCATGTCCTCCATGTCTGCTTCAGGGGCAATCACCGGACATTGTAAATCCTCACAGGGCCCACTGGATGGAATGGGGGAGAGTGTGGGCCATGGTGTGGACTGTTGACCATGGGGTGCGGGGGTGCCCAGAGATGTACTTGCCAAATGCAATGGATCTGTCATGATGATGGGAGGGAGTGTTGCTGGGGGGGGGGGGAGAGGTGGGGTGGGGGTGGTAGGGTTCAATGGGACCTCATATATATATTTTTTAATGTAATATTATTACAAAGTCAATAAAAAATAAATAAAAAATAAATTAAAAAAAAAAAAAAAGAAGTCATGTCCTGCCATTTCTGTCATATTCTATTGGTCACCCAAGCCAACCATGATACAAGGTGGAAGGGGATGCCATGAGGACAGGAACACCAGTAGAAGGGGGTCATTGAGGATCTGGCAGCACAGAGAGTCTAAGCAACTTGGCCACCAAGTGGAGAGATGAACTTGACTCAAGGCACTACCGTTCTTTGCAGTAGGGGCAGAGGCCTTGGAGTGATATTCAAAGCAAGCTAAGGAATCAGTAATTAATGTTTTGTCACTGTATTGAAAAAAATTTTTAAATGATGAAAATGTTTATTTGTAAGAATATGGAGAAATGGATACTTTCATTTACTATTGGTGGAAGAATGATCAAAGTGTAAACTTGGGAAGTGGATTTGGCTCAATGAATAGAGTGTCTGCCTACTACATGCGAGGTCCAGGGTTCAAACCTAGGGCCTCTTGACCTGTGTGATGAGCTGGCCCACGCACAGTGCTGATGCACGCAAGGAGTGTTGTGCCATGCAGGGGTGTCCCCTGCGTAGGGGAGCACCACATGCAAGGAGTGCGCCTCGTAAGGAGAGCTGCCCTGCATGAAAAAAGTGCAGCCTGCCCAGGAGTGGCACTGCACACATGGAGAACTGATGCAGCCAGATGACACAACAGAAAGAAACACAGATTCCCGGTGCCGCTGACAAGAATACAAGAGGATGCAGAAGAACACACAGCGAATGGACACAGAGAGCAAACAACTGGGAGGATGGGAGGGTGGGGAAGGGGAGTGAAATAAATTTTTAAAAAAATCTTAAAAAAAATGTAAACTTTTCTTAGACTTTGTTCAACCACTGTCTTTCTAGGGCTCTATCTATAGAAATATATACAGAATATTGTCACCCCACCCTTTTGTTGTTTGCACCCACCGTGTCTGTTCATTGTATGCTTATCTCCTTTTCAGGAGTCACCAGGAACCAAGCCAGGGACCTCCCATGTAGGTGATTACCTAATTGCTTGAGCCACCTCTGCTCTGAGATTTGTTGTGTCTATCATTGTTTTCCTCCCTGCATCTTTTGTTGTGTCATCTTATTGTATCATCTTGTTGCATCGGCTTGCTGTCTTGCTTGTCCTCTTTAGGAGGCATGGGGAACTGAACCCGGAACCTCCCATGCGGTAGGTAGGAGCACAATCGCTTGAGCCACATCTGCTCCCCTCTAGCTTTCTTTTCTTTTCTTTTTTTTTAAAAGATTGATTTCTTTATCTCCCTCCCCCCCCCCCATTGTTTTGCACTCACTGTCTGCTTTCTATGTCCATTTGCTATGTGTTCTTCTGGGTCTGCTTGTCTTCCCTCTAGGCAGCACTGGGACTGATCCAGGGTCCTTCTGGAGTGGGAGAGAGGCACTCAATCTCTTGCCCCACCTCAGCTCCCTGCTCTACTGTGCCTCTTATTGTCTCTCCTCTGTGTCTTTTTTGTTGCGTCATCTTGCTGTGCCAGCTCTCCATGCGGACCAGTACTCCATGAGAGCTAGCACTCCTGTGCAGGCCAGCACTCCTGCGTGGGCCAGCTCTCTACTTGGTTCAGTGTGCCATGTGGACCAGCTTGCCTTCACCAGGAGGCCCCAGGAATTGAACTTGGACCTCCCATATGGTAGATGGGAGCCCAATTGCTTGAGCCACATCCGCTTCCTCTAGCTTTCTTTCAGTTGACATTTACCTCCCTAGACTACCCTTTTCAGCTACAAACCCATTTATAAACCAGCTGTGTTAACTCTCCTCACTATAATGTGCTACCACCAACTCTATCCATTTTCCACTTCTACAGTCAAGTTAATTAAAACTTCTACATACATTAAGCATCAGTATACCTTCTCAGCCTTTCTCTTATCTCCTAATAACCTATATTCTAGGTTTTAAGTCCATGCATTTATTAATATTAGTTAGTAATAATATTTGACAAAATGATCCCCTATTATGCAGAGCAGAGAAAGCGGAAGCTTTCGGAGGTAGGAGCCCAGGCTTGGGGACCAGAACAGAGCTTGAACTTCCCTACAGCAGAGAGATTGTTAATTTCATTTTACACATGAGGAAATGGCTCGGAGAAGTTAATTCATCAGGTCACGACAGAGCAGGGGTTAGAACCTATGTCTGATTATAAGGCTCACATATATTCCACGCTGCTCCTTCAACCATCAGGATGAGCTGAGCTTTCAGGTTCCTTTCAAGTCTGAATTTCTGCACCTGAGAGAGCAATTCTGTGAGCTGTACCCTCCCCCCCACTCTCCTCTGTGGGGGACTTGAGGCTGGAGTCTTGCTGCCCTGGGGCAGCCTCCCCCCGCCCCCCTGCGCTGCGCTACAGACAGCAGCTTGTCTGAAACGCAGAGATAAGGCTTGCTTTTAAAGAGCCTTTCAGCTCCTCCCTACCTGAGCCTGACTCCATCCGACCACAGTTCTTGTCTGCACGTAATTTAATTCCTTTTCATCACAAAGGGATGAGAAATCAATTGTGGGTGTGTATGTGTGTGAATGTGTGTGTGCACGCGTGGGCACGTGTTACTGAGTTGCAGGGTGGGGGCAGGGGAGGGAGTGAAAGGGAACCAGCTACCACACCCCAGGCCCGGGGGCACTTCAAGTTCAGTTGTTCCCAGCACTTGCCTCATTGCCTCCGGTCTGGAAGCTCCCGCCCTCTCAGAGTTTCCTGGATGAGAATTCAGACATCTGATTTTCACCTTAAGCCGTGCAAGAGAAGCCTTCTTTGACCTTCTGGGTGACACTCACAGTACCTGTGTCCTCTGTCATAGCACTCCTCCAGGGTGCTATTATTTCACTAATCATTTGACTTACGTCTGCCTGCCTCCTAGACTCTCAGCACCAGAATGGACAGCAACCATATTTGTTATCCTCCTTGTTGTACTCCCAGCACCTCATATAGAGCCTTGCAAATAATGGGCCCTCGATAAATATTTGTTAAACGAATGACTAAACCATTCGGTTCAAAATCAATATTTTCTTTTATGTGCAGGAAAGGTGTGCCTGCATAGCTGGAGAAAGGAAGACTTGAGGAGAGTATTCTCTCTAATTTGCACCTGCTCATTGCATACCAGTTAGCTGAGCAAATATTGATTTACGACGGGAAGCTCTGAGTTTCCTGAAAACACAAAAGTTATATAAACAGGTCATTGAATCCACACTAAATTTGGGGATCGATTTTAGTTTTTTTTGATTCTTATACAGGTTGAGCAGTGGAACGGATTGTTAAATAGTGGGGCCGATTTCCTTAGTAAGAAATCTGAAGTTGTGAATTCTCAGAAACTGTGTGCTGTAGGCATCCAGACAGATGAAGAGGCTGAAACCTCCCTGTGGCGTTCTCAAAATGTTCACAAGATGGCGCTGCTGCCTCTCGAGTCCGATCATAGAGCTCTGCCTGTGGCTGTTGGAACGATTAATGTAAAAGTTCTTTCCAAGTTAGAAGTGATTGCCCAATGGAAACCCTGGTTGACTGGCCTTGAACTTTGGCTGATGATGGAGACTTCCTCCCCCGAAGGATTTTGGAGAAGGCCTCCTTGGTGAATCTCTGGTCTTCCTGACAGCGTTTGCCAAAGGCTGGGTCTTTCCTAAGGGGAAAAGGGAAAATGGCTGGATCCTGACACGGTGAGCTCTTGCCCCAGAACCAAGATGAGCAAGGCTCCCATTGGTCATTCTCCCATCCCAGTCCTGTCTGAGATGGTTTTTTTCCATCCTGGCCCTTACATCTTTCCCCATGGATCTACCTTGAGGATCAGCAGTTGTACCCTGAGCTGGGTCCTGTTGGAGTGTGGGGAGCTATTCTAGCTGCTTGAAGCTGGCATTTAACTGCTCCATCCATCTATCCCTCCATCCAACCATCCAGTCATCAGCCATCCATCCAGTATGCACCAAGCATTTCTGACATACCAGGTATTGTGCTAGGAACTGAGGATACAACTGCAAAGAAGATGGCCATGGCTTTGAACTTCAGTCATCCTTTGGGCCCCACCTTGCCCTGCTCCGGTGGTTGCTCATTACAAGGGTTTCTGTCCCCTTACTTTAGTCTCCGACTGGATGGATGTCTTGAATTGTTTATCTGAATCGCAGTTTATTCTGCCTCTGAGCTACTGTGCCCATTTGCCTGGGACTGAGAGAGAAATAGATGCAAACCGGGATTCAGAACTTACAATTTTAGAACAAAGCCTGAGGGGTTTCCCAGGATGTGAGACTTTCAGTGCTGAAGCCAGGAAAGTCCTGGACAAACTGGGACAAGTTGGTCACCCCAGGCCAGTTTCCCTAGTCCTATACCTGACAGGCATGACCTCCTTTTCCTTTGCACCCCCCAGCACCTCTGAGGTCCTGGCTATAAGATGGGAGAGGGGCATCATTGCCTCTGCCTGTCCGCACTTGATTGCCACAGTTGGAGCTGCCTGCGTGGTCGCAGTGCAGGGAGCCTGGCTTAGCATGAATGATCGCCTCGGGCAAGTCACTTAACCTCCCTGCTCAGCTTCTTCTATTGCAACATGGGTATAATTATCCTTGTCTCACGGCTTTGTTGAGAGGATTAAGTGAGATCGGGCATAAAGTATCAGGTAAGAACCTAAACGTGTAGACACAGCAAGATGTTGATAATGTATTAAGTGGAAAAAGCAAATGGCAGAACAATAAGGGAAAATGAGTCTAAAGCCCAATACATTGGAATGCAGAGTGCAGGGCGGGTAGAGACAGGGTGGTGGGGGCAAGGCTGGTCTAGCAAGCGGTGAGGCTGGCAAGGTCGGCAGGGACCAGATGGCATCAACCGTACTTGCTTCCTTGAGGCAGCAGTGGGGAGCCATGGAAGGATTTTAAGCCAGGGAATGATCTGATCAGGTCTGAGTTTGAGGAAGCCCTCCGGGCAGCTGCATGGATGTTATGCTGGTCACCCAGCAGCTACTCAAAAATATCCCCCTCTTCCTAAAGACTTGTATTCTTCTTTCTTTATAGCCTCCCCAGCCCCTTTACCTCACTTATTTATTTGTCAACTATTTATGAGCACACATTAGATCTGGGGGTTGAAACTCCGGCGGGGGGGGGGGGGGGGGGCGGGCGGGCAAGCTGCCCTGGGAGATCCTGGCTGAGCTTTGGTGCTTTGCTGAAAGGGCGGCAGAGGGACCCAGACGTGGACAGCCTGCGCCGCCTGCTGGGACCCCAGCTCCCTCACATCCAGCTCTCAGCATGTGCTCGTCTGGGCACTGCTCCTGGGCCTCTGGAACCCTCCCAGGTCTCTCGCTGGAAGCCCTCCTCATCCAGGTTCTAGGTGCTGCTTCCCAGGTTCAAATCCTGGGTCAGCCCCGAGGACTTTGGTGGGAGGGGGGCCGCCCCTGCCTGGGTGGGGGCATGGCTACACCGGGAAGTCTTCCTTGGCCAGGCAGAGTGAAGGGCTGTGCCTCCTTCCTGAGCCGCCTGCCTGCTGGCACCAAACCCCGGCTGGGCCTGTTCAGCTGACAGGAGCCCTGCACCTGGGGGACCACAGTGGGGGGAGGGGGTAAGCCTCAGGCAGATTCGTGGCCCCTGCCCAGCCCCTCCCCTAGCTCCTTCCCTGCTCGGCCCTGGCTCCGGTCCCTCCAGCTCCTCTTATTTCCATGGCCCTGACTTCAGTGCAGACCAGGACTTTACCCTCCATGCCCCCGGCACTGGCACCCAGGTTCTGACTTGCACTCCTTCTGCCTTGAGGAGAACTTGCTGCACAAGATCTGTCCCTAAAGATCCCCATCCCTGGTGGCTGGTGGTCACCTAGGACAGTTGGTCCCCCTTGAGGTGTGTGTGTGGCGGTGGGGTGGTGGGAGTGGATTCGGTGGGTACCCCAGGACTTGGACAAAGCAGACTCAGGGTTGGGCCAGCTCAGTAGGCGGGGTCCTGGCTTAGAGCCACACCATCCCCCACCTCCGAGAGTCAGCCCAGGTCTGAGCCATGGGGTCTTAATAGGATTTACCCAACAGGACCACTTCAGGGGCAGCCAGAAACCCCAAATTTAGGGTTAAGCTAACTTGGGAACCAGAGAAATGTCAGGCTGTCAGAGGTGAGAGTAGGTGACTTGACTGCATGAGGTGCCGCAGGGGAATTTTGTCAAATGTTTATGGACTCAAGAGCATCTTTTCTCCTGGGAGATGACGCTGGAGTGACAATACATAGGGCCAACTCCAAAGTCCCTTTACCTGGCCCACCTGTAAAAAATGAAAGATTCAATACCCTTCTTTGAGAACCTAGCGAGAGGGTGGTAGCCATGGTGGACAGATGTCCCATCCCAGTGACAAGGCCGAGCTGTGACGTGGCAGCTGAGAGTGGCCCTGGGAGGGGTGGCAGGGGCAGCCCCACGCTGAGGTGAGACCCGGGACAGCCACCGAGGACAGCTCGGCTTTGCCCTCGGGGTCCTGCGGGGGCGGGGCTGCTCAGGGGCCACTTGTCGCTGAAGGAGAGAGAGCAGGAAGAACCCCAGGGAGAGAGCGAAGGGGCTTGCCCTTCCTGGAGAAGCCTCCCCTGCCAGCCATGCCTCCCGCCAGGTCGCCTTCCACCCTGCTGGGGACATATTTCCGAGGAGCCACAGCTCTGCCCTTCCAGACGGAGCTTTATGCATCATTAGGAAAGGACTGAGAAGTCAGCATGACTTGCCCGGATTCCACTGCTGAGGCTAATAAACCTCGGAGAGCCTCGCGCTTCTCGTCTGTAAAGACTTTTTTTTTTTTTTTAACAATTTCCTCACAAGTTTGCTCGGAGGATTAAATGCGATAAACACAGTGTGTGACACAGTGTCTGGCTCACAGGGATTCCACATCCACTGAGCTCCCATCTCCCACGTTTGCCTTAGAAATCTCAGCCCTTATCCACGCTTCAAGGTCACATTTCTAATCACCTGCTGGCCAGAGTTCACCTCCACGGCCCCTGCCCTCCCCTGCCCAGCAGGACCAGTGTCTACACTCACAAATGTTCACGAATGTGTTGATGCTAGGAATAAATGGCCATATTTCGTATTTGTGGGGCTATTTTACAGTGTTTTCACATCCATTAGTCTAACTGAAGCTGCATTAACTCTTTCCTGGAACAAAGGCAAGGTATAAGCTAACTCTAAAACACATCCACTAATACAATCTTTACAGTAACCTTAGTAAATAGTATCCTTATTTTGTGGATAAAAAACATTGAGTCAACCATAAAACTGGGTGTGGTCTTATAGTCACCCCTCTTTTTTTTTTGAAACTGTAGGACTATTTTTTATTTATTTAACTTTTTAATTAGTTGCAGATTTACAGAAAAATCATACTTAATGTACAGAGTTCCCATCTACCGCCCATCCCTCCCCCACTTTTCCCTATTATTAACATTTTGCATTAGTGTGGTACCTTTCTTATAACTGATGAACCAATATTATTATAGTTATATAATTAACTAGAGTCCATGACATACAGAAAGTTCACTCTTTGTGTTGTATGTTCTGTTGTTTTTAAATTTTTATTGTGGTAAAATATAGGCAACATAAATTTCCCCACTATAACCACTTGCCAGTATACACTTGTGTTCACGACATTGTGCTCCCATCCCCACCAGTCAGTACTAAAACTTGTCAACCACCCATTCCCCCTCTTTCACAGTTTCTCTCTCTCTAGGCTTCTCCCCTTCCTTTGCCTCTGTCCGTGCCAGGCTGCCTAATTTGTCATTTGGAGTATTGCTCTAGTCTCTTTTCTGTTCTCCCTGCCTCTAATTTTCCCCGTCTCAGAAAGACACAAACCAGCCCCACGTGCTCCTGGTGAAGTCCAGATTCTTTCATGTGACACACTAGACCCTGCATGGCCTGACACTTGCGTACCTTGCCAGCATCGTCTCTTGCCACGTCCTTCTTTGCATCTCACTGGTTTTCTGTCAAATATATCTGGGTGGACTTTGCTTGCCTGCTAGTATACTGCTTTGTCTATTTTATCATTAACATATTTTGAAGCAATATAATTAATATATTGGAGCTTTAAAAACTTAACGGGTTCTGCTGTTTTCCTACTCTCAGATTCATTAATTTCTATTCCCTTTAGCTATCCCTTCTGTCCCCTCTGGTTAGAATTATTCAGTTGTGTTGACTATAGTCCCCCAAATGTTTAAAACCTAGAAATCTGCTTTTGCACATTTACAAAACTGTGAATACTCTTTCCTTTGATCCTGTCATTTTATCACTCCGTTCAGGGTCCCACCTGGATCTGTGCTGGGGGTCCTCCGTGCCCCTACCTGAAACCAAGTTAGGCAGGCACTTCCTAGATTTATTTATTCATTTCCCGCCTCCCCCCCCCCCCCCCCATTGTCTGCTCTCTGCATCCATTCCCTGTGTGTTCTTCTGTGTCTGCTTATATTCTCATTAGGCTCTGGGAACCAATCCTGGGAAAGGGAGAGAGGCAAAAACTCTCTTGTGCCACCTCAGCTCCCTGTTCTGCTGCATCTTATTGTCTCTCTTCTGTGTCATCTGTTGCATCATCATGCTGTGCCAGATCTCTGTGTCGGCCAGCACTCCTGTGTGGGGCAGCACTCCACGTGGGGTGGCACTCTGCGTGGGCCAGCTTGTCATGTGGACCAGCTCACCGTCACCAGGAATTGTGGGGCATCGAACCCTGGACCTCCTATATGGTAGATGGGAGCCCAACTGCTTGAGCCACATCCGTTTCCCTTTAACTTTACTTTTAAAAAAGTTTTAGATTGAGGAAAAATTACTTTGAAAATATAGAGGACTCCCATATACCCCACCCCTTTTCTGCACAGACTTTCCCCCATTAACAACATCTTTCATTAGTGTAGTACATTTGTTACAACTGATGAACAAATATTGAAGCATTGCTCCTAACCATGGTCTATAGTTTATGGTTGCTACTAACCATGGTCTATAAATTATGGTTTATAATTTGCACTGTAACAAATTGTAACAAAATGTACAATGACCTGTATCCCTCATTGCAAAATCGTACTGAACAATTCCTATGCCCTAAAAATGCCCTATGTTCCACTTATTCTTCCCTGCCCCTCCCCTCAGAACCTCTGGTAACCACTCTCTTTATACCAATGTTCTAAGTTCTTCCTTTCCTACAATAATAATAATAAGTCCACTTTGGTCCATGGTTGCATTCCTCCTTATGTTTGCTCATTCTTCAGTCTTAAGGATTTGGGGATGGTGATGCCTGCCCTGCTTCAGATTGAGAGGGGGTTACATCTTATGGGGTCGACGCTTGTGGTTTTTGGGATGAAGGTTGTCCATCATCATCCTTTTGTTAGTTGTCCTGGGTGAGTCCGACAAGCCAAGAGTAGGTGTTGGCTGCAACTCTGCTGAGATTCAGGGCTCAACTGGCCCATGAACAGTCGGAAGATTTACGTGTCTGGGACATACATTTAATGGATATGATGCTAATTATAGGTACAGATGAAAGGGGTAAACGAATCATGTGTAGAGAAATTATAAATGAGTTAACTCTGTTATACTGGGGAAATAGATTATCATATATTCCAAGGTAAGGCCTACAGAGAAAACTACAAACCCTATAGTAATACTTGTTTAAGTGGGCAAGATTGATGAGCAAGGATGTTTCCTGTAGCAGTATTTGTCATATACGTAGTTAGAAACAACCTACAGAAACATCCATCCACTTAACTTTATGTAGCCATTGAGAGAAGCCCATGTGTACCAATATGGAAAGTTACTATTTATATGGTTAAGTGAGAAGAGTGAATTTTATGTAAAGTATGAAAGTATAATTCCATATCTGTAATTATCTGTGATAATTATATACATATGTACTCTGGCTAATAGTCAGAAAAAATTTTGCGGAATATTCACCTATCTCCAGCTCCAGTTGAGGGAGTGGTGGTGGTGATGGGGGGGATGGAATTACAGAAAACAGAGGATTCTTTTATCTAAATTACACATTATTTGAGGGAGGCTTCAATCCCACAGGGCAGATGGATGGGACTCTTTTGCTTGCTCTGCAGTTGTTGGCACTCTCAGATCTTTAGTATGTTGTTCGTCTATCATCTCTTCCCTGTTAGTTGTCCTGGGTGAGTCCATTGAATTGGAGAGTAGCTGCTGCAACTCTGTTGAGATTCAAGGCTCAGCTGGCACATGGACAACCCAAAGATTTAAGTCTCTTGGATGTACACCTGCCAACCTTAGTACTAATCATAGGTTAAAATAGAAGGACAGAAGAGTCATGCATAGCGAAACTACTGGTGAGTCTAACTCTGTCACACTGGGGAGCATAAATACCGCTTAAGAGAATACAAATTAGTTTTTTCCTATATCAACAAAATTTTTTCCCCTGTTTTAAAATAATTTTTAAAGAAGCTTTAGATTACACCAGATGGATCCAGAAACTTATAGCAAGAAGGAAATCTATCCAGTTATGCATCTGTGGAAAAAATAAAGCTTTCAACAGATTGGATGAGACTTCTCTTATTGTTGAAGGCAACCTTCCCAAATGATTGTAGATGTAATTAACCATAGATGCAATTAACTCACTGATGATTTAAGTCAGGAAATACCCTCACAACAACAAACAGGCCAGTGTTTGCTTGACCAAACCACTGAGCCATCAGAGTGTCCATATTTTCATTGTAGTATAAAACTTTTGTTATAAATTGCTTACTTTAGATTTAGTGTGCACTTCTTTTTACAGTGTCATAAGATGAAAGGTTTAGGTTATTGATTTGAAATATTCTTTTTAAAAATATAGTTGTTTATAGCTATAAGTTTCCATTGACTTCTTTTTGTTTGTGTATATATATATATATATATTTTTTTTTTTCCCGTTCATCTTTTATATTTTTAACCCTTGATTCACTTTGTTTTAGATAATCTCTGGTACACAGCTATTGTTTTATTTTTGTGGGTGTTTGTGTATTGTGAGTCTTTTTCCTTTAATAGGTGATTTCATTTCATTTACATCTATAATTATTTTATTGTAGATTTGTGAGTTTTTACTTAGGCTGTTTCATCTTTTTTCTGTTTTCTACATTTTTTGCCCCCCCCCTTTAAAAAATTGATGTACAGTCTATTTTTAATTGTACATTTGGTCACCTTTATACTTTTAAAATAATGTCCTGAAGCTTATATTCTAAATTTATTAACTTTGGAAATGAAAAAATTCCCTAGTGAATTGCTTCTAATGAAATATGAGAAAATTTGTACATTGATATTTCCTTCCTATTTTTATCTTTACCTTCTCTTCTCTACTAGTTACCCATTGCCCTGTAACCCAAAACAAAAGCATGTGTGACTTAAAATAACATAAATAGTTATTATCCTCCCAGTTTCTATATTTCACAAATTTGAGAGTGGCTAGCTAAGAGGTTCTGACTCAAGGTCTCCCATGATGTCAGGATGTTGGTTAAGACTGTGGTCATATGAAGACTTTTGACCACTTGGAAGGATCTACTTCCAAGACAGTTCATTCACATGAAAGGCAAATTGCTGCTGTTGGTCAGTTACTCTCCATGTGGACTTCTCCATGGGCTGTGTGAGTGTCTTCATGACATGCAGGTGGCTTCCCCCGGAACCAGTGATCCAAGAGAGCAGAGGAGAAGCACCAGTGCCTTTTTACTTTTTTATTTTTTAAGATTTATTTTTATTCATTTCTCTCCCCTTCCCCCCTGCCTCCCAGTTGTCTGTTCTCTGTGTCCATTTTGTTGAGTGTTCTTCTTTGTCTGTTTCTGTTGTTGTCAGTGGCACGGGAATCTGTGTTTCTTTTTGTTGCATCATCTTGTTGCGTCAGCTCTCCATGTGTGGGGCGCCATTCTTGGGCAGGCTGAACTTTCTTTCACACTGGTCAGCTCTCCTTACGGGGCACACTCCTTGTGCGTGGGGCTCCCCTACATGGGGGGACACTCCTGCATGGCAGGGCAGTCCTTGCGCGCATCAGCACTGTGCATGGGTCAGCTCCACACGGGTCAAGGAGGCCCGGGGTTTGAACTGTGGACCTCCCATGTGGTAGGTGGACACCCTATCCATTGGGCCAAGTCTGCTTCCCATCAGGGCCTTTTCAGACCTAGTCTTGGAGTTCACATGCCAAATTCAGCTGCCTTTTATTCACTAGTAGTGAGTCCCTAAGTCTGGCCTATATCCAAGGGGAGGGGAGTGTGGAGCCACCCCCTGAAGGGAGGTTGTCAAAGAATTTGTGTACATATTTTAAAATTATTTGTTAAAAGTTTTTGTTCGACAACCAATCCAATGTCCACATAGAAGAGGTGGCTTTGGATTGGGAAAAGTGGACATGGTGGACGATGGGTATGGGGAAAGGCAGGAAGAGATGAGAGGTGGAGGCGTCTTTGGGACATGGAGCCGCCCTGGATGGTGCTTCAGAGGTAATCACCGGACATTGTAAATCCTCACAGGGCCCACTGGATGGAATGGAGGAGAGTATGGGCCATGATGTGGACCATTGACTATGAGGTGCAGAGGTACCCAAAGATGTACTTACCAAATCCAATGGATGTGTCATGATGATGGGAACGAGTGTTGTTGGGGGGGAGAGGGGGGGTGGGGGGTGGGGCTGAATGGGACCTCACATATATATTTTTAATGTAATATTATTACAAAGTCAATAAAAAAAAAGTTTTTGTTCGTACCTTGCCTCACTCGCTGTCTTCCTTTTGATGGAATACTGTGGGCTTTTATCACAACTGGGGTCTGCAAACTCTCTGGCCCATCACCTCTGTTTAGTAACTAAGGATTTTTTTTTGCATTTTTTAAACAAATACATTTTATTGATACATATTAATAAAGCATACAATTCATCCAAATTGTACAATCAATGATATTTTATATAATCACATAGTTGTGCATTCATCACTTCAATTGTTATTAGAGCATTTTCATTATTTCAATAATAATAAACAAAAAGAAGACAAACAAACAAGAAAATTCCTCACCTCTCAATCTTCTCCCACTGTACATAGCTGGCTATTCGATCCAAAGTGTATAATCAATGGCTTTTAGTATAATCACAATGTTGTACATTCATCATCTCAGAAATTCTAGAACAATTTCATTACTCCAAAAAAGAAGATTCCACACCTCTTAGCATTCCTTCCTCATATCTATATAACTGCTAATCTCATTTCATCTTTATAAATTGATTTATATTTACATTTCATATAAATCGACTCATGCAATATATAGTACTCTGTGTCTGGTCTCCTCTACTTAGTATAATGGTTTTCTTTGTCTGATACTAACATTTTGTAGTATTAACTTAACGTTTGTCCAGCTTCCAAGAAAAACTGTCTTATATATGCAATTCTATCCATACTCATCTTTCACATAATATGTTTATATGTCGCATAATATATTTAGCTCATAATAGAGCAATCATAGAGTATTTGTCCTTTTGTGTCTGGCTTGCTCTACACAACATAATGTCTTCCAGGTTCATCCATGTTGTTATATGCTTCATGACTTCATTTCTTCTTATTGCTGCATAATATTCCACGTGAGTATACCCCACAATTTGTTTATCTGTTCATCAATTGATGGACACCTGGGTTTCCATCTTTTGACTATTGTAAATAATGCTGCTATGAACATTGGTGTGCAGATGTCTGTTCATGTCTCTTCTCTCAGTTCTTCTGGGTATATACCTAGCAGTGGTATTGCTGGGTCCCAAGACAAGTCTATATTCAGCTCCCTTAGGAACCGCCGACCATCCTCCACAGTGGTTGTATTATTTTACATTCCCACTAACAGTGAATAAAGTGTTCCTATCTCTCCACATCTTCTCATATATTTACAGTTTTCCAACTTTTTAATAGTGGCCAGTCTAATAGGTGTGAAATGATATCTCATTGTAGTTTTTTTTTTGTATATTCTTTTTTTTTTCTTCAAATTCTACTCAATTTATTCATTTTTAAAAAAATATTACATTAAAAAAATATGAGGTCCCCATTCACCCCCACCGCCCCCCCCCCCACCACTCTCCCCACAGTAACACTCTCCCCCATCATCATGACACATCCATTGCATCTGGTGAGTACATCTCTGGGCATCGCTGCACCCCATGGCCTGTAATCCACACCATAGCCCACACTCTCCCACGTTCCATCCAGTGGGCTATGGGAGGACATACAATGTCCGGCAATTGTCCCTGCAGCACCACCCAGGACAACTCCAAGTCCCGAAAATGCCTCCACATCTCATCTCTTCTTCGCATTCCCCGCACCCAGCAGCCACCATGGCCACTTTTTCCATACCAATGCCACATTTTCTCGATTATTAACCACAATAGTTCATGAATAGAATATCATTAAGTCCATTCTAATCCTTACTGTATTCCTCCTTCCTGTGGACCTTGGCTTTGTTGTGTCCATTCCACATCTATGTCAAGAGGGGGCTTAGATTCCACATGGATACTGGATACAATCCTCCTGCTTTCAGTTGTAGGCACTCTAGGCTCCATGGTGTGGTGGTTGATATTCTTCAACTCCATGTTAGCTGAGTGGGGTAAGTCCAATAAATTAGAGTGTAGGAGCTGAAGTCTGTTGAGGCTCAGGGCCTGGCTATCATATTGTCTGTCCAGAGATTCAAATCCCCTAGGTATATCTTAAACCCCAGCACCAACTTCAATTCCAGTAAAGTAGCATGAAAGTCTTGTGAAAAGAGATCACATCTGAGTCCAGCTCCATCACGCAGAAACACCAGCTCCAAAGAAGGGCCAACTGACATGGCAGTGAACTCCATTTGTCATGACCATAGAGCCTGTGGGTCTCTATAGCCCTCAAAAGAACCAATACCTGGGGTTGTATCTACTTTGTCTCTGAGACTCTGCTCAGGTGTGCATAAGGGCAATCCTTCTGACAACCTCCAGACTCTTTTTTAGAGACTCATAGCCATATAAACTCATTTGTCCTTTCCATTTTCCCCTTACTTTAGGTCAAACAGCATTTTTTTTTTTTTAAAGATTTATTTATTTATTTAATTTCCCCCCCTCCCCTGGTTGTCTGTTCTTGGTGTCTATTTGCTGCATCTTGTTTCTTTGTCCGCTTCTGTTGTCATCAGCGGCACGGGAAGTGTGGGCGGCGCCATTCCTGGGCAGGCTGCTCTTTCTTTTCACGCTGGGCGGCTCTCCTCACGGGCGCACTCCTTGCGCGTGGGGCTCCCCCACGTGGGGGACACCCTTGCGTGGCATGGCACTCCTTGCGCGCATCAGCACTGCGCATGGCCAGCTCCACACGGGTCAAGGAGGCCCAGGGTTTGAACCGCGGACCTCCCATAAGGTAGACGGACGCCCTAACCACTGGGCCAAAGTCCGTTTCCCTCAAACAGCATTTTTAACTCCTGTTATTATATGTAGACAGAGATATTCTGCTGGTCCATGTTGAACCTTTAATTCAAGGTCATTTTCTAGTTATGTCATCAGCTGGTACTTGGTAGTGATCCCTCGGTGCCAGGGAGGCTCATCCCCGGGTGTCATGTCCCACCCTGGGGGGAAGGAATTGCATTTACATGCTGAGTTTGGCTTCAAGACTGGCCACATTTGAGTAACATGGAGGTTGTCAGGAGGGAACTCTTAGGCACAGTGCTGCTCTAGGCCTTGTTCTCATTGTAGTTTTGATTTGCATTTCCCCAATTGCTAGTGATGTTGAACCTTCTTTCATGTGTTTCTCTGCCATTTGTATTTCTTCTCTGAACATTTGTCTTTCCAAGTCTTTTACCCATTTTTTAATTGGATACTTTGTCTTTTTGTTGTTGAGTTGTATGATCTCCTTATATATCATGGATATTAAACCCTTATCAGATATGTGATTGCCAAGTATTTTCTCTCATTGAATCAGCTGCCTTTTCATCCTTTTGACAAAGTCTTTTGAGGTACAAAAGTGTTGAATATTGAGGAGGTCCCATTGGCTTAACAGCCTTGTCAAAAATCACTTGACTGTAAATGTGAGGATCAATTTCTGAGTTCTCGATTTGGTTCCATTGGTCAATCTGTTTGTCCTTATGCCAGCACCATGCTGTTTTCACTGTAGTAGCTAAGTAATGTGCTTTATTTATTTAAAGAATTTAAAAAAAGAGATTTATTTATTTATTTTCCCCCCTCCCTCCATTTTCTGCTCTCTGTGACCATTCACTGTGTGTTCTTCTGTGTATGCTTGTATTCTCATTAGGTGATTCTCGGAACCAATCCCAGGACCTTCCAGAGTGGGAGAGAGGCGATCATTCTCTTGTGCCACCTCAGCTCCCTGGCCTGCTATGTCTCATTATTTCTCTTCTGTGTGTCTTTCTGTTGCATCATCTTCCTGCACCAGCTCTCTGCATGGGCCAGAACTCCTGCATGGGGCAGCACTCCTGCACGTACTCCACACAGGCCAGCACTCTGCACCTGAGTCAGCTTGCCTTTACCAGGAGGCCCTGGGCATCGAACTCTGGATCTCCTATATGGTAGATGGGAGCCCAATTGCTTGAGCCACATCTGCTTCCCGCTAAGTAATATGCTTTAAAGTCAGGAAGTGGGAGTCCTCCAATATTTTTCTTTTTTAAGACATTTTTGGCTATTCAGGGCCCCTTTCCCTTCCAAATAAATTTGGTTATTGGCTTTCCAATTTCTGCAAAAAAGGTTGTTGGGATTTTTATTGGGATTGCTTTGAATCCATATATCAGTTTGGGTAGAACTGACATCTTAATGATATTTAGTCTTCCAATCCATGAACATGGAATGTCCTTCCATTTATTTAAGTCTTTTTTTTTTTTTTAAGCAATGTTTTGTAGTTTTCTGAATACAGGTCCTTTATGTCCTTGGTTAAGTTTATTCTTAAATATTTGGTTGTTTTAGTCGCTATTATAAAAGGAATTTTTTTCTTATTTCCTCCTCAGATTGCACATCAGTAGTGTATAGAAACACTATTGAATTTTGCTTATTAACCTTGTATCCTGCCACTTTGCTGAACTCATCTATTCTAACAGTTTTGTGGATATTTCAGGATTTTCTAGGTATTGGATCATGTCATCAGTGACTAGTGAAAGTTTTACTTCTTCCTTTCCTATTTGGGTGCCTTTTTTTAAAAAAAGATTTATTTATTTATTTCTCCCCACCCCTTCATTGTTTTCATTTGCTGTGTCTGTTTGTTGTGTGCTGGTCTTCTTTTTTCAGGCAGCACCTGGAACTGAACCTGGGACCTCCCATGTGGGAGGGAGGTGCCTAATAACTTGAGCCACCTCTGCCCCCTTCTTTGTTGTGTCTCTCTTATATTTTCCTCTGTGTGTCTCTTGTTGCATCATCTTCTTGCGTCAGCTCACCATTTTACTCTTTTCTTTAGGAAATGGGAACTGAACCCAGACCTCCCATGTGGTAGGAGAGAGCTCAATTACTTGAGCTACATTTTGGTGCCTTTTATTTCTTTGTCTAGCCTAATTGCTCTAGCTTGAACTTCTAGGACAATACTGAATAATAATGGTGACAGTGGGCATCCTTGTCTTGTTCCTGATCTCAGTGGGAAAACTTTCAGACTTCATCATTGAGTACAATGCTAGCTATAGGTTTTTCATATATGCACTTTACCATATTGAGAAAGCTTCCTTCTATTCCTATTTTTGGAGTGTTTTTTATCAAGAAAGGGTGCTCTATTTTGTCAAATGCCTTTTCTGCATCAGTCAAGAGGATCATATGATTTTTTTTTTCTTCAGTTTATCAGTGTGGTTTATTACACTAACTGATATTTATGTGTCATACACTCTTGCATATCTGGGATAAAACCTGCTTGATTGTGGTGTACAATTCTTTCAATATACTTTTGGATTCTGTTTGCAATTATTTTGTTGAGAATTCTTGCATCTGTATTCATGATATACGTCTGTAATCTTTTTTCATAGTATCTTCATCTGGTTTAGAATGAGTTTGGTAGTGTTCTTTCCTGTTCAGTTTTTTGGAAGAGTTTGAGCAAGATTGGTATATTTGAACGACTGGTAGAATTCTCTGGGGAAGCCATATGGTCCCAGGCTTTTCACCTTTGGAAAGTTTTTTTTTTTGGTCTTTTTTTTAAAAAAGATAAACAGATCACACAAACTGTTACATTAAAAAACATGAGGTTCCCATATACCTCACTCCCCAACCCCCCCGCTCCTCCCACATCAACATCCCCCTTCATCAGTGAGGCACATTCATTGCATTTGGTGAGTACACCCTGGAGCACTGCCACACCGCATGGACCATAGTTTACATTGTAGTTCACACTCTCCCCCAGTCCATCCAGTGGATATGGCAGGATAAGCAATGTCTTGCATCTATCCCTGCAACATCGTTCAAGACAATTCCAAGCCCTGAAAATGCCCCACATCACACCTCTTCCTCCCTCTCCCTGCCCTCAGCAACTCCTGTGGCCACCGTTTCCACATCAACGATACAATTTCTTCCATTGCTAGAGTCACAACAGTTCTATAGTAGGATACCAGCAAGCCTACTCCAATCCACATCTTTGGAAAGATTTTGATGACTGTTTCAATCTTTTCACTTGTGATTGGTTTGTTGAGGTCTGTTTCTTCAAAAGTCAATATAAGTCATTACTAAGAGCTGACCCTTCTGTGGCCCTGAATGCAGGGCTGGCTCCTCCCTCCTGCCTGTCCTGGCATGGAGGACCACCCAAGCTGTGCCCGGAGCTGGGGGGCTGCCTGCACCCCCTTTCTGGTTCCCGTGGCTGCCTTTTGGTTTATTTTCAGTAAAAGGGAGAAGAGATTTCTGGCCCATAAGCTGTTGACTCTCCCTGTGTCAAACCCACCACTCAAGCAACCGTATTCAGCTTTATCACTTGTTATTTGTTGGTGGAAAGGAGATTTTTAAGGAAGGGAAAAACAACAGCAATAACATAGTGCGGTGCAGCTAACTTGTGCACACCTGTCCATCTCTTATTTGGAACCAGCTGATGTATAAACAAACACATGTAACTACTTCTGCTCCTGTTACACTGTATGTCCTATGTGTATGTGGTGGTTCCTTTCCCAGACTCTCTTTTCTTACCTGGTAGCTGTCTTGTTTTGAGTCTTTTTTTTTTTTAAATTTTAAAAAATTTTATTGTCTTTTTTAAAAAAGATATATGGATCACACAAAACGTTACATTAAAAAATATAAGAGGTTCCCATATACCCCATTCTCCACACTCCCCACTCCTCCCACATTGACAACTTCCTTCATCTGATGAGTACATTTTGGAGCACTGCAACACAGCGTGGATTATAGTTTACATTGTAGTTTACACTCTCCCAGTCCATTCAGTGGGTTATGGCAGGATAGACAGTGTCCTGCATCTGTCCCTGCAATATCATTGAGGACAACTCCAAGTTCCCCAAATGCCCCAATCATCATTTTTAATGGAGGGAAAAGTCAAGCCTGGCCAGTGGGGGAGCAGAGCCCCTTTGCCATCCTGTCTCCACCTGGGGCAGGACTCCGGCTGGCCTGTGCTTTCTGATGGAGGTCTGACCCCTGCTTGCCTCCCGCACCCCCACCCAACAGCCACACAGAGTGAGGGAGGGGCTGGTTCTTGCTTTAAGTCAGAAGTGACACTTTTTTCAATTAAGAAAAAAAACACACCTTGACTTTTGTAATCCTAGGAGTGTTTCTGTGCATCCTGTTCTCTCCTGTGCTGCTGCTAATTACAATGCGACTTACTCTACTATTTGAAAACTTTTTATTTAATTAATATATGCTTCCTTGTTTATAAATGCCTGATTTTAAAAGAAAAAAGAAAGAAAAAACTTGACCTATTCATCTATTCCTCTGTGTACCTGGCAGTCCCTTGGCACCTGCTGCCCTCTGAGTGGACGATATTGTGCAATTAAGGCCTTTGAGAGTAAAAAAAAAAGTCAATGTAGGTGGTTCATGTGTTTCTAGGAATTTGTCCATCTCGTCTACATTTTCTAAATTTTTGGCATACAGTTGTTCATAGTATCCTCTTATGATCTCTCTGATTTCTACTGAGTAAGTGGTAATGTCCCCCCTCTCATTTCTGATTTATTTATTTGTGTCTTTTCCCTTTTTATCTTTATCAGTCTAGCTAAAGGTTTGTCAATTTTGTTGATCTTCTCAAAGAATCAACTTTTGGTTTTGTTGATTTTATTCTTTTTTTTTCTCGATTTCATTTATTTCTGCCCTGATCTTTACTATTTCTTTCCTTTGGCTTTGTTTGGGATTATTTTGCTGGTCTTTTCTAGTTCTTCCAGTTGTGTAGTTAGATCATCAATTTTAGCACCGTCTCCCCCCCCTTTTTTTTTTTTTTTAGTAGGTATTGGAGATCAAACCTGACACCTCATACATGGGAAGCAGGTGCTCAACCTCTTGAGCTACATCCACTCCCCTCACCCTCATTTAAAAAAAAATACACTAGTAGCTTTTTATTTTGAAAATTTTTCTTCCCCACCCTCTCCCCCTTCCCTGCCCTGCTGTTTTTGCTGTCTGTGTCCATTTGCTGTGTGGTCTTCTGTATCTTTTTTCTCTTTTTTGTCTCCTCTTCTCATCTTTCTCCTCTAAGATTCACTGGGATTCGATCCTGGGGACCTCTGATGTGGAGGGAGGTTCCCTGTCAATTGCACCACCTCAATTCCTGGTCTCTGCTGTGCTTCACCTTGACTCTCCCCTTCATCTCTCTTTTGTTGCATCATCATTTTGCTGCGTGACTCACTTGTGCCGGCACTGGTTCACTGCACAGGCACTTGGCTCACCACACGGGCACTGGCTGGTCATGTGGGAACTGGCTTACCACGTGGGCACTCGGCTCATCACACAGGCACTTGGTTCGCCACATGGGCACTTGTGCAGGCCTTTGACCCACTGCATGCACACTGGCTTGCTGCATAGGCACTGGCTCATCATGTGGGCACTCACATGGGCACTTGGCCTTCTTTTTTAATGTAAGCATTGAGGGCTATAATTTGCTGAATTCTCTTGCAATTTCTTCCTTGACCCATTGATTGTTTAAGAGTCTTGTTTAATCTCCATATATTTATGAATTTTCTTTTTCCATCCGTTATTGATTTCCAGCTTTATTCCGTTATGACCAGAGAAAATATTTTGTATAATTTCATTCTTTTAAAATTTATTGAGACTTGTCTTGTGACCCAACATATGGTCTATCTTGGAGAAGGATCCATGAGTACTTGAAAAGAATGTATATCCTGCTATTTTGGGGTGCACTGCTCTATAGATGTCTGTTAGGTCTAGTTCGTTTATCACATTATTAAAGCTCTCTCTTTATTAAGCCTCTGTCTAGATGTTCTATCCAATACCAAGAGTCGTGTATTGAAGTTTCCAAATATTATTGTATAGACATCTATTTCTCCCTTCAGCTTTGCCAGTGTGTACCTCATGTATCTTGGGGCATTGAGGTTAGGTGCATAAATATTTAGAATAGTTATTTCTTCTTGGTGAATTGCCCCTTTTATTAATATATAATGACCTTCTTCATTCCTTATAACAGTTTTCATTTTAAAATTTATTTTGTCTGATATTAGTATCACTACCCTAGCTCTTTTTTGGTTACTGTTTGTGTATCTTTTTCCAACCTTTCACTTTTGATCTGGTTGTGTCCTTACATCTGAGTTAAGTCTCTTGTAGACAACATATAGAAGGCTCATATTTTTTTATCCATTCTATCATTCTGTGGCTTTTGGAGCGTTCAAGCCATTAACATTCGATGTTATAACTGTAAAGGCATTACTTGCTTCATCCATTTTGACCTTTGGCTTTCTGTTGTCGTATTGTACTATTGTCTGTCTTTTTTACCCTTTCTAATCATCTTTTTTTTTTTTTAAAGATTTATTTACTTATTTATTTCTCTCTCCGGTTGTCTGTTCTCTGTGTCTATTTGCTGCATCTTCTTTGTCCGCTTCTGTTGTTGTCAGCGGCATGGTAATTTGTTTCTTTTTTTGTTGCGTCATCTTGTTGTGTCAGTTCTCTGTGTGTGCAGCACCATTCCTGGGCAGGCTGCACTTCCTTTTGCGCTGGGCGGCTCTCCTTACGGGGCACACTCCTTGCGCGTGGGGCTCCCCTACGTGGGGGACACCACTGCGTGGCATGGCACTCCTTGCGCGTATCAGCACTACGCATGGACCAGTTGCACATGGGTCAAGGAGGCCCAGGGTTTGAACCACGGACCTCCCAGCTGGTAGACGGATGCCCTAACCACTGGGCCGAGTCCGCCGCCCTAATAATCTTTATTTCTACACTTTTCTCCAAGTTTCTTGCCCTTGTTTTTTCCTTTTAGGTTGCAGGACTCCCTTTAGTATCTCTTGTAATTCTGGTCTTTTGGTAACATATTCTATCAGTTTTTGTTTGTCTGGGAAGACAGAACTCCCTTTCATTTTTGAAGGACAGGTTTGCCAGATACAGACTTCTTGGCTGGCACTTTTTCTCTTTCAATATCTTAAATACATCGTAGCACTTTCTTCTCTCTTCCATGGTTTCTGATGAGAGGTCAGCACTAAATCTTACTGAGTTTCCCTTGCATGTGATGCTTTGCTTTTCTCTTGCTGCTTTCAAAATCTTCTCTTTAGCTCTGATATCTGTTATTCTCTTTAGCTCTGATATCTGTTATTCTGAATATCTGTTATTCTGTCTTGGGGTAGGTTCATTCATTTTTATTCTGTTTGGGGTACTGATCTTCTTGGATATTGATATTTATGTCTTTCATAAGGGTAGGAAAGTTTTCAGTCATTATTTCCTCAAGTATTGTTCCTGCTCCTTTTCCATTTTCTTCTTCTGAGACACCAATAATGCATGTTTTTGTGGTTTGTGTTGTCTTTCAATTCCCTGAGACCCTGTTCCATTTCTTCCATTTTCTTCTCTTTCTGTTCTACTTTTTTTTTTCTAGTTCAGATGTTCTGTCTTTGAAATCACTAATTTGGTCTTCAAGCAATTAAAATCTGCTTTTATGTGCCTCTAATATATTTTGAATCTCATCAATCATGTCTTTCCTTCCCATAAGGTCTGTTACTTTTCTTTGAGATTTTCAAATTATTCTTTGTGTTATCCAGTGTCCCCTGAATATCTTTTATCTCTTTAGCCAAGATTTCAAAGCAGGCTCCACTGGCCAAATTTACTGAAGAAAAACCCCCTGACTCCCCTTCTCCTTTTCCTTGTAACAACTGACAGGGGAGGAAGATGTCTGCTCCGCTTTCAGTCAGCTGAATTGAGCCAGGGATTTTACCCCCAATGAATACCTAGGGGTGTATTAGGGGAGCTCTTCCCAGCAGCTGGGAGGTTTAGTAATTCACAGTTTGTTGTTTTGGCCTCTTCATCTCTCTGTCCCTCACTTCCTGGGAGTTGTAAAGCACTGTCCTGGACTGCTGACCCCAGAGCAGGTCCCTTGAGCAGCTTTTGACTCTTTCTCTATTGTTTTGTGAGAGATCAGAGCCTTATCTGTTCAGATAATGTGAGAGATCTGATGCCATCTTCCTCAGTCCTCCAGTCGAAGTGACTACATTTTAAATGGTTATGTAAATACCCACATAATACCCGTGATTTTGCCTCTTGGCTCACAAAGTCTAATATATTTAATTTCTGGCCCTTTAATAAAAACTTTGCTGACCCTTAAACTATTGTATGTAGCATTTCTTTCAGAATTTAGATTCTTTCTTTCAACATGTTTTATAACCACAGTTACCACAATTACTTAGACTTAATTTTGTTTAAATGAATTTTTTCTCACTTATCAAAAGTCCTTTCATACTTCTCATTTGGGGTTCTTTAATTTTAATTCATTTCTTGGTTGGCTGGATTACATTTTAAAGAATTAAAAAAAAAATCGCGCATATTCAAATACTTTCTGAATTCTTGCAAGTTTAAGAATGCCTTTCTAGTGCTTTTACAGATGAGGGATTCCTTGTTTGTTTTCGGATCCCACCTCCTTCTTCCTTAACAGAATCCTGATTTTGTTCACATGGACCTCATCCCCTTTAGGTCACATGCCTGGGGAAGCTGTCCCCACTCCCGGATGCAGGGTGGTCCTGATGGTCAGGGTTTTAACTGCATTCTTTTTGTCAGTGTTGTTTGGGCATTGGCAAGTAAACTCATTTTGACACAGAGACATGAAAGAACGTCAGTTGGGTGATTTTGCTTGCTTTTAAAAGAGAAGCTTCCAGGAAGCAGATGTGGCTCAAATAGTTGGGTGCCCACCTACCACATGGGAGATTTCAGGTTTGGTTTTCAGTGCCTCCTAAAGAAGATGAGCAAGAGAGCGAAATGACATGACAGGCTTGTATGGCAAACTGACGCAACAAGATGATGCAATGAGATGACTCAATGCAGAGACACAATGAGGAAACATAATGAGATTCACAATAAGTGGGAGTGGAGGTGGCTCAAGTCATTGGGTGCCTCCCACCTACATGGGAGGTCCTGGGTTCAGTGCCCGGTGCCTCTTGAAAAAGAAGACAAGCACACAATGAACAGGCACAGAGAGCAGACAGTGAGTGCAAACAATGAGGGAAGGGGAAGAAATAAATTTTTAAAAATCTTTAAAAAAAAAAAAAAGAAACTACCACAAAAGGTGGTTTATTCTTTCCTTGGACATTGGTCCAGATTTGATTGTAGTCATTTTAAAAAACTTTATTCTGAAATACTTTCAAACTTTTAGGACAATTACAAAAAATAATGCAAACCCCATACAGAGAGCTCCACCATACTCCTAATACCCCAGATAACCAGATCCACCAATTTTAATTACTTACTTTCGTTCTTTCTTTCTTTCTCTCTCTCTTTCTCTCTCTCTCTTTCATCTATCCATTTTCTGAACATTGATTATAAAGTATATACATAATGCTCCTTGAAAACTGTTTAATATTCCATGTACATTTCCTAAGAACAAGGATATTCACTTATGTAACCACCTTAAGTGCAGTTATCTAGTTCAAGAAATTCGACATGGATATAAAGTCTATATTCCATTGTTTTCATGTCCCAGTAATGTGCCTTTGAGCCTTATCTCCTTTGCAAGATCCCATCCATGATCATGTATTCATTTAATTGTCATTGCTCTTTTTTCTTTTTTTTAATTAGGTAAGCTGTAAGTTTACAGAAAAATCATGCATAAAATATAGACTTCCCATATACCACTCTATTATTAACACCTTGCATTAGTGCGGTACATTTGTTACAATTGTTGACAGAACATCTTAATAATGGTGCTATTAACTATAGGCTATGGTTTACATTAAGGTTAACTATTTGTGTTGTATAGTCCTGTTTTTGTTTTTTGAAAATTTTTATTTTAGTAACATATATACAACCTAAAGTTTGTTGTACTGCCATCACCATCATCCATTTCCAAACCTTTTCCATCAACCCAAACAGAAACTCTGTACAATAAGCGTTGACTCCCCGTTCCCTACCCCGACATTGGTCCCTGGTAATCTATATTCTAGTTTCTAACTCTATGAATTTGTTAACCCTAATTATTTTGTATCAGTGAGATCATACAGTATTTATATCTTTGTGTCTGGCTTATTTCACTTAACATGATGTTTTCAAGGTTCATGCATGCTGTTGCATGTATGAAAACTTCATTCCTTTAATGACTGAATAATTTTTCATTTTATGTAAATACCACATTTTATTTATCTGTTCATCTGTTGATGGACACTTAGATTGCTTCCAGCTTTTATACCAAGAGTGGGGTTGTTGGGTTGTATGATAGGTCTATATTTAACTGTCTGAGAAACCGCCAAACTGGCTTTCACAGTGGATTCCCCATTTTACATTGCCATGAGCAAAGAACGAGTGTTCCTATTTCTCTGCATTCTCTACAACACTTGTTATTTTCTTTTTCCTTTTCAACGGCAGCCATTCTAATGGTGTGAAATGATATCTCATTGTGGTTTTGATTTGCATTTCCCATAATAGCTAATGATGTTAAGCATCTTTTCATGTGCTTTCTGGACATTTGCATATCTCCTTTGGAGAAATGTCTATTAAAGTCTTTTGCCCATTTTTAAATTGGGTTGTTTTTGTTGTTGAGTTGTAGGGTTTCTTTACATATTCTAAATATTAAACCCTTATTGGACATGTGGTTTCCAATTATTTTCTCCTATTATGTAGGCTGTCCTTTTCCTCTCATCATAAAGTCCTTTGATGCAAAAACATTAAAATTTTTTTTTTGTAATCATAGCTTTATTTTTAGAGAAGTTTTAGATTTACAGAAAAATTACACAGAAGGTATAGGAAATTCCCATGTAATACTTCCCCACACACAGTTTCCCCTATTATGAACATCTTACATTAGTGTGGTACATTTGTTACAACTGATGAACCAATATTGAAGCATTGCTACTAACTAAAGTCTATAGTTTACATTATGGTTTACACTTGGTGTTGTACAGTTTTATATTATATGCTTTGATAAATGTATAATGTCATGTGTCCATCATTGCAGCATCATTCAGAACAGTTTCACGACTGTAAAAATGCCCTGTGCTCCACCTATTCATCCCCTCCCCCTTTCTGAGCCCCTGGCAACCGCTATCTTTATATCAAAGTTACAAGTTTTTTTGTCAACACAAGATGATAACTACAATAACAATAAGTCTGCTGTGGTCCTGAAGATGCTTTCATAGATTTTCTTTTAGGAATTTTATACTTTTGTTTCTTATATTTAGGTTTTTGATCCATTTTGAGTTGATTTTTGTGTATAGTGTGAGGAAGAGGTTCACCTTCTTTCTTTTGCATGTGGACGTCTCATTTTCCAAGCACCATTTGTTGGAGAGACTAATTTAGTAGACCTGGTACTCTTGTCAAAAATTAGCTGGCCATAAATATGAGGGTTGATTTCTGGACTCTGAATTTGATTTCACTGTTCTGTATGTCAGTTCTGAAAACCATGCTGTTTTTCAGGATTTTCTATTATCTGCCAATAGGAAAAATAATACCTTCTTCCATTCCAGTTTGGATGCCTTTTATTTCTTTTTCTTGCCTTATTGCTCTAGCTAGAACTTACAGTACAATGTTGAATAACAGTGGTGACAGTGGGCATCCTTGACTTGTTTCTGATCTTAGAGGGGAAGTTTTTAGTTTTCTACCATTAAGTATGATGTGAGCTGTGAGTTTTTCCTTTCTTTTTTTCTTTTTTTGTCTTTTCTTCTTTGTGTGAGTTTTTCCTTTATGCCCTTTATCATGTTGAGGAAGTTTCCTTTATTTCAAATTTTCTTAGTAGTTTTGTCAAGAAGGAGTGCTGAATTTTGTCAAATGCCTTTTCTGTGTCTATTGAGATGATTTTTTTTCCTTCATCATGTTAATGAGGTGTATTATGTTAAAAGATTTTCTTATGTTGAACCACCCATGCATATCTGGGATAAATCTCACCTGATCATGATGTATTATTCTTTTAATGCACTATTGGATTCTTTTCTTTTGTTATCTTTATCTGTTTTTGGTATAAGGGCAATGTTGGCCTCTTACAATTAGTTGGGAGTATTCCCTCCTTTTCAAGTTTTTGGAAGCGTTTGAGCAGGTTTCATGTTAATTCTTCTTGGGATGTTTGGCAAAATTCACCTGGGAAACCATGTGCTCCTAGGCTTTTTTTGTTGGGAAGTTTTTGATTACTTATTCAATCTTTTTACTCTTTATTGGTTTGTTCAGATATTCTAATTCTTCTTGAGTCAGTGTAGGTAGTTTTTGTGTTGCTAGGCATTTCTCCATTTCCTCTAGGTTATCTGATTTGTTGATACATAGTTGTTCATAGTGTCCTCGTATAATCTTTTTATTTCTGTGGGGTTGGTAGTAATGCCCACTCCCCTCATGTTTGAATTTATTTGTACCCTCTCTCTCTTTTTCTTTGCCAGTGTAGCTAAAATTTGTCAATTTTTAAAAAAGATTTATTTATTTCTCTCCCTTTCCCACTGTTGCCTACTCTCTGTGTCCATTCGCTGTGTGTTCTTCTGTGTCTGCTTACATTATCTGGCGGCACTTGGAAACTGCGTTTCTTTTTTTTTTTTCTTGCATCATCTTGCTGCGGCAGCTCTCCATGTGTGCATCGCCACCCCTGGGCAGGCTGCGCTTTTTTCACATGGCACGGCTCTCCGTACTGGGTGCATTCCTTGCCCTGCATGGCATGGCACTCCTTGTGTGCAGCAGCACTGCGCGTGGGTCTGCTTACCACATGGGTCAGGAGGTCCTGGGGATTGAACCCTGGACCCTCCATATGGTAGATGGATGCTCTGTCAGTTAAGCCACATCCACTTCCCAGGTTTGTTAATTTTATTGATCTTTTCAAAGAATCAACTTTTGGTTTGGTTGATTCTCTCTATTGGTTTTTCTTTATTTCATTTATCTCCACCCTAATATTTGTTATTTCCCTCCTTTTGCTCACTTTGAATTTAGTTTGCTCTTTTTTCCTAAGATCCCCCAGGTTTGAGGTTAAGTCTCTGATTTGAGATATTTTTTCTTTTTTAATATAAGAATTTAGAGCTATAAATGTCTCTCTCAGCACTTCCTTTGCTGCATTCTGTAGGTTTTGGTATGTTGTGTTTTCATTTTCATTTGCTTCAAGGTATTTTCTAATTTCCCTTGTGATTTCCTCTTTGGTCCATTGGTTGTTTAAGAGGGCATTGTTTAATTTCCACATATTAGTGAATTTTTCAGTTCTCCCTCTGTTACTGATTTTTAGTATCATTCCATTGTGGTTGGAGAAGATACATTGTATGATCTCAATATTTTTAAATTTATTGAGACTTGTTTTGTGACCTAATATATGGTCTATCCTGGAGAATGATCCATGTGCAGTAGAAAAGAATGTGTATTCTGCTGCTGTGGTTTAGCAATTGTTCAAGCCTTGTATTTCCATATTGATCTTCTGTCTAGATGTTCTATCTATTATGGAAAGTGGTGTATTGAAGTTCTTTACTATTAATTTAGAACTGTCTATTTCTCCCTTCAAATCTGCCAATATTTGCTTCATATATTTTGGGGCTCTGCTGTTAGGTGCACATATATTTATAATTGATATGTCTTCTTATTGAATTGACCCCTTTATCATTTATATAATTATCTTCTTTGTCCTTTGAAACAGTTTTTGATTTAAAGTCTATTTAATCTGATATTAGTATAGCTACCCCAGCTCTGTTTTGGTTACTACTTGCATGGTATATATTATTTTCCACCTCTTCACTTTCAACCTACTTATGTCCTTGAATTTAATGCAAGTCTCTTGTAAACAGCATATAGTTGGGTCTGTGCCTCATAATTCTTGACTGAATACTACACATTGTATGTAGACCAGGAAAGACTAAGGTAAATAGTACTTATATCTGAACATAGGCATGCCTCTTCTTTTGTTAGGTCCTTGAGTCAACCTAGTCAGGAGTTGAGCTGGGTTTGGGTTTTGTTGCTCTATCATTTCCTTCAGTGCATCACAGCTTTCAAATTCCTCTAGTGGTGGGCTGCCCTTTCCTTGTGCTTAGGGTAGGGACTGGATGTCAGAGGACTTTTCTTACGGTTAGAGCTCTACCCCTAGCTTTCAGCCACTCTTGTCCCAATCCTAGGGGTAGACTGTTGCTGCTTGTTACTTGATGCTGGGCTTGCTGTGGTGGGCAGAGGAGTTCTCTGTACTCTTGCTCCAGGTTGGGGCTTCCTCAGCATTCCTGCCCCTCCCTCTTGTGGCAACTTAAGACTGTTTTCTGTCTGTGATTGGACTTGGGTGGGAAATTTCTGACCCCCTCCAAGAGGTAGCAGACTTCTGTGTGGAATCAGTGTAGGATTATAGGTCCCAGATGGTCCCCTCCCTTCCCCCAGCATGTTTCTTCTTGTGGGTCTTTACCTGTGCCCTGGGGCTTGCTGCCCTTCCCTTAGCAGCTTAAGGTCTTTGCTTTGTGTGAAATTAGGGTCCAGGTAGGGGGTGGGTTTTCATGCAGCATCTTCTCATCACCTCCTGTAGGTTGCACCTCCCCTGTCTTTCTCAAGAGCACCTGGTGGTAGTAAAGTTCCTGTCAGTAAGTGTAAATGCCTGTAGCAGTTGGAATTCATATTGTTTATGAATTCCAAAATAGATATTGGATTGTGTTTGCAAACTGGCATGTTCCTTGGGGCATATTTGATTGTATTAAATCCAGAGGTTTCACTTTTACTTGACTAAATTATGATTAAGACTTTGATTCAGCCATGTCAGTAGGACTTTGAGTTCCTTGGCGGGTGGGGACTCAGAGAAAATGGTATGGAGAAGGAGAACTGAGGAAGAGACAGCTCATTAGGCAGGATCCTGAGGCCAGGGGAAGAGAGATGAGCCTGATAGTCTACAGCTGACCTTGTGAAGAGAACAGAGCAGCTGAGCCCAGATGGAGCTTTGAGAGGAAGAGGAAGGCTGAACCCTGCAGAGACCGGCAGTCCTCTTCCTCTAAGATGTGGCAACAGACTTTGGTGAAGGAAGTAACTTATTCTTTATGGCCTTGTGACTGCAAGTTTCTATCCCAAATAAATACCTTTTATAAATGCCAACAGATTTCTGGTACTTTGCATCAGCACCCCTTTGGCTGACTAATACAACGCCCTTTGTGTCTTAGGTCCCCAGCTCTTTCAGACTAATGTGCTAGGCCTACCACACCTGACCTCCAGCAATTTGTTAAAATTTTAGCTGCTTTCTTCTTACCTGTATGTGTGGTAGTTGTACCTTCCTCCTGTGCTCTGCCAGAGACAAACCAACTCTAGTTTCCTATCCCTCTTTGGAGGGACCTGTCCATCTTTGGAATTCAGGTTGCCTAGTTGCCCTGTGACTTCAGCTTTCTGATGTGCTAAAGGAAAGTTACAACTTTGTATTTTATTGACATTTTCATAATTGTTAAGGTGGGAGTAAGGTTCTTTTTACTTTTCTGCATCCTAGGTGGAAGAAAACTTATCTATACTGCATTTTATGTGTGCTTATGTACTCATTTTTTTATCAGGGAAATTTTTACTCTGGACTACTTTCTATGTAAACTAGCAAGTGTAGAATTGGCTTAACTTTCCTCTTTGCTTAAACAGCATAACTGGGGTGTTCACTGTAGCCTGTGGGCTGGAAGAATGTCTGTTCATGTTTATCATACCCATGTTTATTATACCATTTCACCCGTATAGTTACCTGGGGAGAGTTGGGAGGGATTGACCAACTGCAGTTAAAACCATTGACCTCCTAATATACGGAGGGGCAGTATGTTCCAAGGGAAGTGCACCCTTCAAGTTTCTCAGCCATTTAGATGTCTTTCTTCCAACCGGAGGAAGACCCTGTGGAATTTCCTTCGCTTGCTACTTTCCTTACTGTAACACAGGGTTTCTTAGCCTTGGTACATTGACATTTTGTGCCAGATAAATCTTCATTATGGGGAGCTATCTTGTGCATTTTTGGGTCTTTAGCGTCATTTCTGGCCTCTTCCCACTAGATGCCAATAGCATCCTGCCCCACAGTTATGAAGTTTCCAAGTGTCTCTTGGGGAGGGAGGCAAAATTTCCCATGGTCGAGAACCACTGCTGAAACAGGTGTTGTCTAAATGAGGTTCTAGACTCCAAGCAAAAACCTTCAACTTTCTGTTCACTGTCTATAGCAGATGTTGTTGGTGGCATCCCAGACCTCCTTTACTGGGGCTTCCTTCACCCAGTTGCTGTGCCTGTTCCTGCTGACAGTTCACAGCTGCACCCTTCTCCTGAGAATCATCCTTGGCTGGTGGGAGTTGCAGTAGCCTCTAATTGCCCAAGATGTCCCGTCCTTCCCCCAGGGGTGGCCTACAGCCAATGACTGACCACTGTCGGGTGCAAAAGGCAACCCTGTCTCAAGGCAGAACAGCTCTTTGGTGCTTTTCATGCTCCAGAGAGCCCCGTGGGATTATTTTAGGCTAGACTTTAGGTGGGCACACATCTTTGCTTATAAATTTTACCTGAGAGCTTTCCAGCTCCCATCTCCCTCCCCTCCCCTCCCTCCCTCCCTTTCTCCCTCCCTTCCTCCCTCCTTCCCTTCTTCCCTTCACTTCCCTTCCCTTCCCAAATGGAGCACAATGGGGCAGATTGCCAAGGCCTACGCCTAGGACCAAAAAAGACCCTGTTCACTTTTCCTAGGCTCAAGAAAGGCTTCTTCTAAGTAGAAGAAACCACCAATATGTTTGCTTTTTCTTATGCCACTATATTAAATCCTTATTAACTCACTCTGTTATATTAGAAAGATCAAGAGTTAACCAGCTATTTTTATCTTTTGTGAATTTTTTCTCCCTGTTCTTTGCCAATTTTTTTTTCTTTTGGAAGTGCCCATTTTCCCCCTTACTTTTGGTAAGAATTTTCAGTTTCTATGAGTAAGGGTAACCTTTTGTCCGTAACATATGTTGAAAATATTTTTTTCCAAGTTTATTTATTGGTCAAACAGAAGGTTTACATTTTTATGTAGTGCAATCTGTCAGTCTTTCCTGTTTGGCGTCTGTTCTTGGCATCATGTTTAAAAAATGTCTTCCCCACCATGGAATTATAAATCTATTTACCTAAATTTTCTTATGATAGTGTTCTGGTGTCCCTTTTTATGTTTATATCTTTGATTTGACTGGGTTTTATTTTGGTGTAAGGGGTGAGATAGGCAGCCAGCTTAATTTTTTCTCAAAGGAATAGTTGGTTGAGGAAGGTCTAGCCAGGATGTTTTCCTTCAATAATCCCAGTTCTGCTGCTTATTAGCCATGTGAACTTAAATAAGTTACTTTTCTCCTCTGAGCCCCATTTCCTTACTTGCAAAACGCAGATAAAATAGCACTTATCTCATAGGGCTGTTGTGAAGATTATATGAAGAACTGCATGTAAGTCACTTAGAGCACTGCCTGTACAAGGCAAGCACAGGGTGTTAGCTATTTTTATCATGTGGTCCTGGACACTATGCACATATCAGTGTGAAAATCGGTCCTCTTGCTCTAAGAGTTTTGATGATTGAAAGAGTTCTTCGGAATATTTGTTCCCTAATTAAAAATGCACAGTTGTTTGTGCAACTTCAAATACCCTGAAAACAAATAATGATAATAATAATAATAGTAATGTACACTGGCTATTTCACATGCCATCTGGAAATATTGGGAACAAGAGAAGTGGGTCTACACTGTTTCCTTGACTACAAATTGCAAAAGCCAAGAGACCTCCTGAATAGATCTAATCAACACCACACTTTGCTCAATTGTAAATGCAAATTGCAAAAGGAACTGCGTTGGAAATCCCCCAAGTGTATGCTCAGATAATTTCCAAAGTTCCAAATCTCTACATTCAGCAAGAGGACGAAACTTTGTGAGAATCTTCCTGCTCATTCAGTCCTGATCAGCAGCTTCTGGAGCTGGAGGCTTCTCGTTTACTCTTTCTCGTCCACTTGGCCTATAGCGTGTTCAATAATCAATTCTCCAACACATTTCCTACTGCTTTCTTTTCACTTTGAAGTGTCCCTAAGTCAGCATGAACAAAAACTTCTTACCTAAAAGAGCTGAATTTGCCATTATTCTATATTAACACCATATTGATGCTAAGATAGAATCCATGCTTCTTGCCACTGGATAAGGTTAGCTCAGAAAAAGTCTGGACTTGATGGTATATTAGAAATTAATTCTAAGGCAGCAACTGATTCTCCCCCAGTTGGGACAGGGAGGGATGTTGTGCAGTAGAGGCTACCCCATCCTGGGACTGGAGATGCCAGGAAGAAATACCATTGCCTATTGTATGCAATAGGGGGTTTGTCAGTGTGTTTTGTGACTGTGTAATGTGTAATATGCATTGTGAGTCCTTGAGTGAAAATACTGTCAAGGAGGGCTGATGTGAGCTAAAGAACAGAAAGAAATGTGGGGGGAAATGGATGTGGCTCAACCAATTGGGCTCCTATCTACCTTATAGAAAGTCCAGGGTTCAATGCTCAGGGCCTCCTGGTAAGGGCAAGCTGGCCCATGCAGTGAGCTGGCCCACGTGGAGTGCTGGTCCATGCAGAAATGCAGCCCTGTGCAGGAGTGCCACCCTGCTTGGGAATGCTGCCCTGCACAGGAAAGCTGCCCCACACAGGAGTGTCAGCCAATGCAGAAAGCTGGCACAGCAAGATGATGCAACAAGAGACACAGAGGAGAGAAAATAAGACGACGTAGCAGAACAAGGAGCTGAAGTGGCTCAAGAGAGTAATCACCTCTCTCCCACTCTGGAAGGCCCCAGGATTGGTCCCTGGAGCTGCCTAATGAGAATACAAACAGACACAGAAGAACACACAGCAAATGGACACAGAGAGCAGACAACAAGAGGAACGCGGCAGGGGGTGGGGGGTGGGTGGGAAGGGGGGAGAAACAAATAAAATAAATCTTAAAAAAAAAAAGAAATGTGGGGTGTGTTTTGTGTCCAACTAGAGAAAAGTTGGTACATAGGGAAATGATGAAAGAAAGAATAAAACTGGTGTCAGGCAGGAGGCCAAGGCTCTAGGATTGTATTAGTCAGCCAAAGGGATGCTGATGCAAAATACCAGATATTGGTTGGTTTTTATAATAGGTTTTTATTTGGGGTAGGACCTTGCAGATACCAGGCCATAAAGCATAAGTTACTTCCCTCACCAAAGTCTATTTTCATGTGTTGGATCAAGATGGCTGCCGACATCTGTGAGGGTTCAGGCTTCCTGGGTTCCTCTCTTTCAGGGTCTTGCTTCCCTCAGGGTTCAGGGTTCCTCTCTTTCCAGGGCTTGCTTTTTCCTAGGCTCAAAGTTCTTCTCTTCCTGGGGCTTGCTTCTCTTTCTTCTGTGTGCTTACTTCCCAGGGCTCCAGGTTAAGACTTCAGCATCAAAAACCTTCCAACTCTGTCTTTTGCCACGTCCTTCATCTGTGAGGGACACCCACCAAGGGGTGGGAACTCAACGCAATGCCCTAATGATGTGGCCCAATCAAAGCCCTAATCATAACTTAATCATGCCCAGGTACAGATCAGATTACAAACATATTTTTGGGGGAAACGAACTTTGGCCCAGTGGTTAGGGCGTCCATCTACCATATGGGAGGTCCGCGGTTCAAACCCCGGGCCTCCTTGACCCGTGTGGAGCTGGCCATGCGCAGTGCTGATGCGCGCAAGGAGTGCCGTGCCACGCAAGGGTGTCCCCCGCGTGGGGGAGCCCCACGCGCAAGGAGTGCGCCCGTGAGGAGAGCCGCCCAGCGCGAAAAGAAAGAGCAGCCTGCCCAGGAATGGCGCCGCCCACACTTCCCGTGCCGCTGACGACAACAGAAGCGGACAAAGAAACAAGACGCAGCAAATAGACACCAAGAACAGACAACCAGGGGAGGGGGGGAAATTAAATAAATAAATAAATAAATCTTTTAAAAAAACAAAACAAAACAAAACAAAACATATTTTTGGAATTCATAACCATGTAAAAATGCTACAAGGACATAGTGCAGGGTTGAAAAGGCATGGCAGGGTTCTGGATGACGCAGTTCAAAGACCCTGAATGGATATGGGCACATTGGCAACCTGGGTAAAGGATGCTGACTTAGAAAGCTCTTCCTTCCGTCCTTTTCCAAGACCAGAAGGAGTGGGTACCAGTTCAATCTGGGATTAGAACAAGGGAACAAGAGTTCTTAACCTGGAGCCCCCCTGAGGGTCTGTGGATAGAATTAGGGGAGTCTCTGGATATAGATGGGAAAAATCACATTTTTATTTTTCACTAATATCTAATTGAAACTTAGCATTTCCTTCATTTATTGAATGTAGGCAACAAACTATAGTGCTATCAGTAGTACTCACGGCTTTCTTACCATTCAAATCAGGTACAGGCATACCTTGTTTTATTGCGCCTCGCTTTATTGCGCTTTGCAGATATTGCGTTATTTACAAATTGAAGGTTCGTGGCAACTCTGTGCCGAGAGCAAGTCTATCGTTTTTTTCCAACAGTATGTTCTCACTTCATGTCTCTTCGTCACATTTTATTTATTTTTATTATTTATGTATGTATTTATTTATTTATTTTCAAGAGTTACCAAGAATTGAACCGAGATCTTGTACATGTGGAGCAGGTGCTCAATCATGGAGCTACACCTGCTCCCCTCTCTGTGTTACATTTTATTTAAGGTATGTAATTTTTGAAGACATAATGCTATGTCACACTTAACAGATAATGTTTACATGCACCAGTAAAGTGTGACCTGTTTTATTGTTGTGGTGTGGAACTGAGCCTGCAATATCTCTGAGGTATGTCTGTATTCTTATTTCATGTTGTAGTTATTGCAGATGTATCAAATATCATTCATGATCATTACTTTGAAATTATGAAAATTATCAGACCTGATAGATCTTATTATTTAATGCATTAATAAAGAAGCACATATATTCCTATATCACATTTTAAAAGTATTTTGATAACTGTATTTCAGGGCATTTGTTTTCCTTTGAAACCAAATGTATTTTATTTTATGCATTTAAAAATATTGTTCTGAGAAGCGATTCATAGGCTTCACCGGATTGCCAAAGATGTTCCGTGGACAAAAAAGATCAAGAAACTTTGGATTAGGATTCTGGAAGAGGATAGGTAACTAGAGAACTCTCACCCTCTGAGCCTAGGAGGGGGCTTGTGGCCAAAGTGAAAAGTGAGAGAATGCTTTGGGAAGTATGAGGACCCAAGTGCGGGACTTCAGACCCCTTGTTGCTCCTGCAGTCTGTTCTTGAGTGGTCCTCTGCTTTGCCTTGGCCTTTAGCACAGAAGATGGAGCTGGACCAACTTGGGTCCCAGGGGCTGTTGCTCAAGGCTGGTGGACCTAGGTCTGGGAGGATGAGCTGGGGCCAGGACACTGGCAGCCTCCTTGATTTCAGATTCTTCATCTGAGAAATGAACTGTCAAGTCGGAGATTAAGGGCTGGCTTTGCCCAGATAGCCTGTATCACCTTGGACCAGCCGTGTAACTTCTGAGCTCCAGTTTCCTCCTCTATGAATTGCCATTCATTTAACTAATATTGTTTAAGGTCCAAGCACAGTGAAGAAGGAAGATGCTTCTATAGCCCTTGAGTGCATTAAGTGAGATGCTGAAAGTGTCTGCTATGTGGTCAAGTGGCCCTCTGAAGAGGAGAGGATGGAATCTTTCCTACAAGGATTCAGCTTTAAGGGTTTGGCACTCCAGCCAGTTGACCCTTCCATTCTTCCTGACAATGTAGTATAAAGTGTCAGGACCAAAATTCAGTGATTTTTACCAGATGAGACCAGACTGCTGGATTCAATTAGAGCTGTCAGCTTGGCTAACAGCATGTGCATGGTTATTTATGCATTGAAGTACCCTGATAATTAAACTCATTCAAAGCCATGATGATTGGTTACTTAAGAGGCCTAAATAATCATAAGCGAGGGCTGTCATTTGAATGTATGTCACACTGTTTGGTTTAGATGTACAGCACAGTTTGCTGCAAAAAGTGCAAAGAAAACAATTCATGTATCAGAGGTGAAGCAAGAATATTAGGCCAGTGGGGCGAACCCTGCTGGGATCCAGAAGGTCCCCCAAGGCTTAAGGATGCCCTGTTCTCTTGGTAGAATACAAGAGGGTAAACCAACCTTTACAATCCAGCAGGGTTCCACTGGCCTCAGGGAGGTGGGCCTTCTAGAGACAAGATTCTAGGTCAGCTCTGAAGAGCACTTTTGCTCGACCTCACTTTTTACGTTATCTACCTTCCAGCCTCAGCTACCAGCTCTACTTCTGGGAGTTTTACAGCTGAGCCCCTCCAGAACCTGTGAAGACACCTCTGTGTGGTTGCAGGCATGGAACAGTCTTCTCTAATTGTAGAGACAACTGAAGGTGGTGCTCCTCAAATTCTATCTCTTCCATCGACTGGCTGGGTCTCTCTTGGCTAGTTGCTTAGCCTCCCTGAGCCTCAGTTTCTTTATCTGCAAAATGGGGACAACAGTAGCTATTGCATCACATTTTCTGAAGACTAAATGAAAGAATGCTTGTAAAGCACCTGGCACGGTGCCTGGCCTACAGAAAGTATGAGATCAGTGTTTCTGGACGATTTTGCTGTAGATAGAAGCAAACTCGTGAGGCTCTCCCTGGCTCTCTCCTCTCCACTTCTCCTCTGGCATCCTGCCTTCTGCTTCTGCTGGCTCCTTCTCTCTATTTCCTGGAAAAATTCTAGCACATTCTTTTCTTGGCCCTTCAGTTAAAAAACTTGGCTTGTGTTCCTCCCAGGAACAGAACACGCGAATGCCTGCATATAGGAGTTTATAGGATACTGATAGAGAAGTTCTTCACAATCTTGGGGCAGGTCAGGAAATGTCACTTTCTGACCTTGGGGGTTGGAACATTAGAATAAGTAAGAGCAGGGGTGGGGAGGAACTTGACCCCACAACCCTCTGTTTGTGGTCTCTTCTTAGAGTGAAGGGACAGTCGTGCCACTTGTGAGGGGCATATTCTTGGATAATTGGCTTAAACTTTCTGAGCCTCGGGCTTTTTGGCTGTAATAGCTATAGTCCCTCGTAGTGTGATGTGTCACCAGGAGGTGCCAACCTAGACAGAAATTCCATTTCCCAGACCACTTGTGTGGAAATGAGGCCATGTGGGTAGGTCTTACCAATGAGAGCTGTGAGTGGCATTTCTGAGCTCAGGCTTTGAAGAAGCTGGTGGGCTTCCTAATTCTCTCTCTGCTTCTGTGGGATGAAGACAAAGGACTTCCAGGCCCTATGGGATGGTGGTGCCATAAGACAGGAGCCTGGATCCTTATATCAACACGTACAGGAAAGCTGCCACCATGCAAGAAAACTTGCGTTGGAATTTTATTAAATTTCTATTGTGTAAAGCCATTGAAAATGTTGGGTTTATTTGTTACAGCAGCTGGTGTCATTCTAACTAACGAAACCCTCACATGTAAAATGGGTGTACTGGTTTGAAGTGCTCCACAACTGGGGTTGCAAATCCCCATTCATTTATTTATTAATCTGTCCGTTTTTAAAAACAAAGTAATTGAAGAAAATGTGGCATTGGTGTGGAGGAAGTGGCCATGGTGGCTGCTGGGGGTAGGGAGTGGGAGGAAGGGATGAGATGGGGAGGCGATTTTGGGACTTGGAGTTATCCTGGGTGGTGCTGCAGGGACAGTTATCAGACATTGTATGTCCTCCCATGGCCCACTGGGTGGACTGTGGGAGAGTGTGGGCTATGATGTGGACCATTGACCATGAGGAGCAGTGGTGCTCAGAGATGTATTGACCAAATGCAATGAATGTCTCATGATGATGGAGGAGGTTGTTGTTTTGGGGGGAGGAGTGGGGTGAGGGGGATGAGGGGTATATGGGAACCTCATACTTTTTGAATGTAATATTAAAAAAATAAAGACAAAAAAACCAAAAAACAAAAAACAAAGAAAAAACACAAATGCTTATGGCACACCTAGGATACCCTGTTGTAGGTGCTGGAGACACAGCAACGGACAAGATGGACAAGAACTCTGCTCTCTTTGGGAGCTTATATTCTGGTTGGGGATAGAGAGAGAGAAGGTAAACAAATAAACCAGTAATGAGGGTGATTGTGTATAGTGTTAAGTGCCAGGGAGATTGCACAACAGGGTGATGTGTTAGAAAAATGATGTTTTTTTTTTTTTTTTTTTTTTTGTTTTGTTTTGTTTTTTTTAATTTTTTATTTTTTTAATTGATTTTGTAAAAATATTACATTAAAAAAAATATATGAGGACACCTTCAACCCCACCACCCCCATCCCACCACTCCCCCCCAACAACACTCATTCCCATCATCATGACACATCCATTGCATTTGGTAAGTACGTCTTTGGGCATCTCTGCACCTAATGGTCAATGGTCCACATCATGGCCCATACTCTCCCCCATTCCATCCAGTGGGCCCTGTGAGGATTTACAATGTCTGGTGATTGCCCCTGAAGCACCATCCAGGGAGCTGCCTTGGAAAAATGATGTTTTGATAGGATGCTCAGAAAAGGCCTCCTTGAGGAGGTGACATTTGAGCTGAAACCTTTCTAATGATAATAATCGTCTCCTCTCCCCTTTCCACGGTGGCTTCACTTTGGTCACATCAAATGACTTGCCCAGCTCCAGACAGACCATGAACTTTCCTGCCTTCCTTCAGTGACTCATACTGTCCTCTTCCTGGGAGCCTTTCTCCCCTGTGAACTGCTTGTCCTTACAGACCCAGCTCCCTGGTTGCCAGCCCTGGAGGAGATGAACTCAGGCAGAAGAAATCATTCCCTTCTATGCATGTTCCTGCCTCTACAGCAGCTCAAGCTGTTTTCTATTTACTCTTTCATGCATCAACTTCCTTCAGCAGTCCATGACCTCTTATTCATCTTTGTATTCTAGAGCATTGCACAGTGCTGGGCACACAGCAGGTGCTTGCTGAATATTTATGGAGTTGATCTGAATCTAAAACTACCAAAAGTGAAGATCTGGTTCTGTCAGGAGCTTGCATAATGCATTGTGATTTGAAAGTGACTTTTATTTAGTCTCGGTGTCTAGAACACCAGCCCATTTTTAAACTGTGTGCATATGGCGACTGTACCAATTTCAGTTAGCATGTGCATAAATACTTGTATTTATCAGATAACTAGGTAGAACCTCTTTATTTTCTTGTTTTTTTTTTAATATTCCCTCTGACTCTTTTTTTTTTTAATTTAAAGATTTACTTATTTATTTATGTTCCCCCTTTCCCTTCTTCCAACGTCCTGTTTTTGCTGTCTGTGTGGTCTTCTCTTCTCATTTCCTCTCTATGATTCACCAGGATTTGATCCTGGAGACCCCTGATGTGGAGAGAGGTTCCCTGTCAATTGCACGACCTCAGTTCCTGTTTCCTGCTGCACTTCACCTTGACTCTCCCCTTGTCTCTCTTGTGATGCATCATCATCTTGCTGCGTGACTCACTTAGACAGGCACTGGCTCACTGTGTGGGCATGCTTTCTCTTCTTTTTCACCAGGAGGCCCCAGAGATCGAACCTGGGTCCTCCTACATGGTAGAAAAAAGCTCTATCACTTGAGCCACATCTTCTTCCCTCTCTCCTCTGACTCTTGATGAGCCAACCTGATAACCTTTCTTCAAGTGGATGAAACAACAGCTACTACATCCTTCGAAGGGGGGCATGAGTGTTCAAGGACAGGGGAAGGCAGGTAGTTTCCATCTGTGGCTGCCTAAACTTTGATCCCCTTCATTGAAATCTGGTTGGATTGGCAACCAGTGATGCCTGGATGAAGATAAGACCATATTGGCAATTATTTTCTTCTGTTAATGACGGGGACCATCCTGTTGTTTGTTCCCTGGGGAAACTTGCTGTAGGAAAGTGGGGGGTAGGGAAGCGAAGAGGGCTCTCATTTGATGAGCACCCCTTTCTCTAAAGGGTTCCCAGTCTCTCCAGTTATTGAAGAGAAGAGGGAAGGTGGTTGCCTACAAAAGAAGGATGTTGAGGGAGTCCCTTGGAAGGGGAGAGCACGAGTGGAGTAGACTCAGGAAGGATAAGGAGGTTTGGGTGGAGATAAATGAACAAAGCCATTTTAGAGACTGGGTTTTTCAGAGGGTGAGGGGCAAAGAAGAGACCATCACACTTTTGAGTGGGGAACTGAGCAAGGGTGGAGGAGCCCATGTGTCCTGGGATAGGAGAATGAGGCGAGAAGTCTTAAAACCAGTGTTTTCTGCTTTGGGATTCTGAAGGATGTTTTATACATTTAAATGGTGATCAGATTTGGGAAAGAACATAATCCATGAAGCCGCTCTCAAGAGTGTGGTTCTAAAGCTCCAGGAGCTCTCAGCATGTCAGAGTGGCCCTGTTACTGGGAACAGCAGCCCTGCTGAGAATCCCAGTGTTGCCTTCTGCAGTGACTGCTCTTGGTTCCCTGCCCAGACCCCCTCATTCAGCAGGTGCAGCCACCATGCCCAGCTACTGGGAGTGCTGGAGCTAGTGGCTAGAGACCTTCCCAGAGAATTGCCCTTGAATGACTGGAGCTATCTCACCTGGAGATTCCTGCCTGGGGGTTACTCCATTCCCCTACCCCACCCCTGAGGATGGCAAGGTAAAAATGTCAGCCCCTTGCCTCAAGGCAGGCCAACACTGTGGTGTAATTTATGTTCCAGAAACCCCTGTGCATCAGGCCAAGACTGGGCTTTATGCGAGATTCCATCCTTGTCGGGCTTTTTCCTTCCCTCACCTGCTTCCCTCTCTCCTTGCAGATTTCTCCTGAGAACATTTCCTCAAATGTCACATGCCTCTGAATCCCTGTCTCAGGCTCTGCTTCCAGGAGACTCCCCCCAAGACACCTACTATGTGACAGGTGCCATAGTAGGTCCTCACCACAACCCGAGGAGTGACTGCTTCCTTCTTGCCCCCTGTTGCGCCTGGCCACTGAGGATGCCTGCGCTTCCAGGCTCTTCTGCATCCCCTTGTTGGTTGTTGACCCAATTGGCCAGAGCCTGAGATTCATTGAGCCACATCTCACTAGTGATCTCTGCTTTGCCTGACCCTGGGAAGGTGAGATGGGCCATCCTTGTCCAAGGGGCTGGTGGTGTCTGCTCTGAAGACTTGATCACCTTTTCTTCCCATAGGTATGCCTGAGCTGGTGGAGCCCAAGATTTCGATTTTGAACAGGAAGCAGGAGGCCTCGCTCAGACCTTGGGACTAGTGTGTGTTCTTTAATCCTCCTTTCTCCAGTTAGCTATGCATTTAGATACTGTATGTGAGCTCAGCCATTTACAGAGCCAGGACTTTGCTTCTTTTCTGCCTACAGATTCTTATATGATTAGCTCCATGGCAGAAACCTAGAATGGGAAGAGGAATGAGTGGTAAGTTTTAAGTACCAAACTACCCTGAACCTTGGGAAAACCCTACAAAGTAAATATAATGATTTTGGCAGGTTTTCCTTTTGTAGTTCAAGGAGCCCAAGACATTGAAGGGTGGAAAATTGCCTGGTTTGCAAATCGCAAACTGTAGCTGTGCAGCCCCAATCAGGTAATCTATTCTCTTTTAGCTGAGTTTATTCATCTGTAAAATGGAAATAAGAGCAGTCACAGTGCAGTTTTGTTTTGAGGATCAAATAACAATGATATTATAATTATTTATTAGGGTCTTAGGGCTGCTATGACAAATTGCCACAAACTGGGTGGCTTAAAAAGCAGAAGTGGGAAGCGGATGTGACTCATGCAGTTGGGTGCCTGCCTACCACATGGGAGGTCCTGAGTTCAGTTCCCAGTGCCTCCTAAAGAAGACGAGCAAGACAGCAAGCTGATGTGATAGGCTGGCCCGGGGAGCTGACACAACAGGAGGCACAATGAGAGACACAACAAGCTGGGAGCAGATGTGGCTCAAGTGAGGGGCACCCACTTGTGTGCCTCCCACCCACGTGGGAGTTCCTGGGTTCAGTGGCTGTTGCCTCCTAAAAACAAGATGAGCAGACATAGAGCACACAATGAACAGACAGAGAGCAGAAAGCGAGTGCAAACAACAAGGGGGGGGGCAATAAATAAATAAAGTAAATCTTTAGAAAGCAAAACAAAACAAAAAACACCCCAGAAGTCTATTCTCTCACAGTTCTGGTGGCCAGAGTTCGGAAATCCCAGTGTCAGCAGGGCCAAGCTCCCTTTGAAGTCTGTGGGGAGGAATCCTTCCTCACTCTTGTAGTTTCTGGTGGTTGCTGGCAACCCTGCCTCCGTGTCACACGGTGCTTTTTCTGACTGTCTCTCCGTGTCTTCTTATAAGAACAGCAGTCATATTGGATGAGGGCCTACCCAGAGGATCATGCATATCCAATATGATCTCATCTTAATTTATCAGATCTCCAAAGACCCTGTTTACAAATAAGATCACATTTGCAGTTACCTGGGGTTAGGGTTTCAACATATCCTTTTAGGGGACACCCACAATGATGATTTTAGTTAAATTTTATTGAGTGTTGCTCTATGCCAAGTCCTTTACCTAGATTATCTTTTTTAACCTTTCAAGTGTCTGGCACATGGTGGACATTCAGTTTATTGAATGAATGGGGTAGATACTGTAATTCCCATTTCTCAGATGATGAAACTGAGGCTCAGAGAAGTGCGGGAATTTCCTCAGGGCTTTCCTTCCTGCAATGCTGGGTTCTAGACAGGCATAGAGGAGAAGTGTTAGGAAGGGAGGAGTTCTGCTGGGGGCTGTTCTCCTGCAGGGAAGACTTTTGGTCTTTGGGGCTGAAGGCAGTGAAGGTTGTTTCATCTCAGCTTGTCTTGGTGGAAATTCTCCTTAATTCCCCCTGCATTTTCTAATGACTGGAATTATCTGCAAACCCATCATCCTGCTGTTGTTGATGTGTATCAGTAAAACAAAGATTAGCTGCCTCAGAAAAGTAAACCCTGGGAGTCATAATTATGGGAATCATCTGTAGTTTAGGCCCATTTGAGTGAGTTTGAGCCACATGACAGGCAAACAGTGCATTTGAGAACTTTTCTAGTTGTAGCGTTGGTTTGATTGGTCATGTAGGAAGATGTGTGTGGCAGTTTGATATAATTTGTGAATTCCAAAGATAGATATTGGATTGTGTTTGTGGACTGGTCTGATCCTCTGGGCATATTACATTGTATTGGATTCAGAGGTTTCACCTTTACTTGATTAAGATTGAGGCTTTGATTTGTCCACATCAATAGGATGTTAAGTTCCTGCCCCCTTGGTGGGCAGACACTCAGAGACATGGCAGGAAGAAAATTGAGTTTTTGGATGCTGGAATCCAAGGGAGAGAGCCAAGCCATTTGCCTGATAGTTTGCAGCTACAGAGACCAGAGCCCTTGAGCAGCTGAGCCTGGGAAAGAGATGAGCTCTCTAGCCTACAGTTGGCATCAGAAGAAGCTGGGCCCCCAGAATCTTAAGAGGAAGAGGAAGGCTGAACCCTTGCAGATACCACCCGCCATCTTGCTTCAATATGTGGCAAATGACTGGGTGAGAAAGTACCTCTATTATTCCTTAAGTTGGACTCTTTAGGGCCTTGTGACTGTAAGCTTCTACCCAAATAAATTCCCTTTATAAAAGCCAACAGATTTCTGGTACTTTGCATCAGCACCACTTTTGGCTGACTAATACAATGTGGAACTGTCACTTTGCCTTCATGGGGCAGATAAACTCACTTCTGTTCATAAGCTGCCCCTTAACTTTGTGGACGCTAGTGGATGGAATGAATAGAATTCCTGAAAGGAGCTTTAGGAATTTCATAACTTTAGCGAATAAAGAATTGCAGTTCTAGGAAAAGGAAACGAATTGAGTTCATTTGAGGAAAGGTCATTGTCTTAGTTTGACAATCCACGGAGTGTTTGAGTTCCCCTGGAAGAAATCTCTGGGGCATAAATTTGAAAGCAAGTACTTTATTTAGGAGAAGATTCCTGGAAACATTGAGAGGAAACATTGAGAAAAGGGGAGGGAAGGAAGCCTGTACAGGGTACATTATCAAGGAAATCACTACTGGGGAAACTCTGAGGACCAGAAAAGAACACATCCTTCAGAGATATCCCCTCAAGTGACAAGAGAGCTGAGGTATTTATATATCGACTCCCACCATTCGTTGTCTGAAGTCTGGAAGTTTTAGTTTGTTTTATAGGCTGACCACCTGGATGGAAGTTGGCGGGCATATCCTGAAATGGTAAGGCTGGAGGAGACATGGGTGGGGCACTTATAGAATCCGCTACAAGACCACACCCTGAAGTCTACCGAGCTTCAGATCTTGAATTCTCTTTCTTATTTGCTGTGTGACCTTGGGCAAGTTACTTCACCTCTCTAGTGTTACCTGTTGGGTGAGAATTATGACAGCCCAAACTTTCCCAAGTGGTTTTGAAGATTAAAGGAGATAAAACGTGATATATTTACAAAGTGTCTGACACAAGCTAAACATTCAAAAGATTTTAGCTACTGTTATTAATAAATAGGTTGAAACTGAAAGGGGGGCACATTTAGAAAACTTTATGAGGGAAAGAGAGAAGAAATGACCCAAGGCTATATCCAAGAACCATGCGGTGTAGAATGAGATAATTAATAAGCCCCAGGGAGCCAGTCCCTGCAGAAAGCAGGATGTTTAGAAAATGGCAAACAGGAACTAGCCACGAAAGTAAGGGCAATGGCATCATATGGAGTGTTTCAGGACACATGCAGCTTCAGCATATCATTTGCCTGCTCAAATGTGGAGATCTCTAACTCCCCTAACCCCTGCTGAGAGGGGCTGTGGAGTCCCATTGCACAACTCTTCACACAGAATCTCCTGTGCTGCATGGAGCCAAAATTGTAATATAGGACAGAAGCCCTCTACTCAAGGCCTTCAAAGATATGAGCAAGGCCACGTGGTCCTCCAAGTCACATCAATTTGTCACCAGTAGACAGCAGTGCGTTGACAGTCTCACTCTGGGCCTATAAGTTGTCCTGTAGATTCCAGCTTGTTGGTAGGAGCATCTCTGGACAGCTGATGAAGCCCACGTAGCTGGAGTCAAAAGTTTCTGTTACTCATGACCTGAACTTATAGGAGCTATAAACTGACCAGTGTACTGGAACTAAAAGCAAGATGATGAAAACCAGTCGGGATGCAGGTCAGATGATAACAAAGCGGTAACATTTATTGGGGGTTTTCTATGTGTCAAACAATATGCGAAACCCTTCACAGGATGATGCCATATTCCCATCATAACAGTTGCAGGGGCAGCCCTGCCTCCCTTCTATAGTACATATTCAAATAACCTCTCTGCAACCCGTGGGTTTTCCAAAGCCTTTTTTCCCCTCCTGGAGTCTGGCCTTTCAGAACAAGTCCCCAGGTGCATCTACCTGGCAGGGCTGGGATGTTGCAGGAGTTTTCCCCGAGCCTTGCTCTTTTTCCTGAAGAGCAAACATCCTGCGCTACAGGAGAACAACTGGCTCATTGTTACTGGCAAAGCCGAGGCAAAGGGGGAGGACCATTTTGTCTCCACATTCAGCAAACTTCCTAGTGGTTAGCAGACAGCAGCATAATGACCAGCCAGTGTGAAACTGTGCAAATTGCCTCATAAATAACTCGTAATGCAAGGCAATGGGGAGAGGCCATAGCCCATGGATAAATGACTCCCTGCCATTTTGGGGGCATTAAACCAGGGCTAATCCGGACCTCTCCGTGGGGATTCATTAACCTCTCTGGGTTTCCCACATTCCTGGCCTGCTGGGACGCGGGTGTCCTGCCTGGCACTTCTTGCAGTGTTGTGGTGGGGGAAACACACTTCTGAGCAGGGCCATTAGAAGGGGGAAGTAACAAACAAGCCTGGGATGAGCCCTGCAGGAGCAATATATTTTTTTCTGGGCAACTTGATTTCTGAAAAAGTCTCTTTGTGGGGCAAAAAAATATATAATAATAATAATAACAGTTAACATTTCTTGAGTGTTTACACTGTGTCAGGCATCGTGCTATCTTCATATCTCCTTATATATTATGTCATATAATTCCCACAAAAACTCCATTAAGTAGGTACTATTATTATTAGTGCTATTTTTAGAGGGGAGAAAGCTAAAGCTCACAGAGGATTGGTTACTTGTCTTAGGTACCAAACCTGTGATGGTTAGGCTATTGTGTCAACTCAGCCAGGTGATTGTGCGTAGTTGTTTGGTCACTCAAATACTGGGCTAACTGTAATTCAGGGGCATTTATGGACTTTAGTCACCATTGACTTTACTGCAGTGGTAAATCATAGATAGCTGACTACAATTACATCAATCAGGGAGATTGCCATCAGCAATGAGTGACGCTTAACCCAATCAATTGAATCCCTTAAAAGGGGAAGTGATTCTGGCATTGAGAGAGAATTTCCCAGCTCATCTTTAGACAGCCAGCATCTCCCAGAACTCATCAAGAATCTTCATTGGACTTTCATCAGAGATCCTGGTTGCAGCCTGCCTGCAGAACTTGGACTTGTGCATCCCTACCGCTGCGTGAGAGACTTTGATAAATCTCTTACTATCGACGGATATCCCTTGTTGATTCTGTTTCGCTAGAGAACCCTAACTAATACAATACCCAGTACATAGTGAGTGCATTGGTCAATTTTTGTTATGCTGTGGTAAAAAATGGGCCCCATAATCTTGGTGGTTTAAAACAACGAAGGGTTTTCATTCTTGTTTTATGTCACCCATGGATCAGCTGCTCTGCTCTAAATGCCTTTATTCCAGGAACTGAAGGAGCAGTCCCTATCTGGAACATGGTATTCTATGGCAGAAAAAAAAGGCAAGAAAACTGGTAGAACCAGTCATGCTTGGAACTGGCATCTATCATTCTGGCACATTTCCTTGGTCAGTGGAGGTCACATGACCAAGTCTTCCGTCAGTGGGGCAAGGAGGCTTTCACATGGAGGTACTGCAATTAACGACAATGGTCAGGGGTATTTAATCCTCTCCCCAGGGAGGGTGGAGAATGGAGACTAATAATATAATCTACCCAGGTGATTGAGCCCACACTTTTGTGCTACTATATTTTGTGCGTCATTGAATTTTGTGATGGGCTTTGATGGTGGCTCTGCACTGAGGAGCTGTGAGGCTAAAGGCAAACCCCTTCCTGTCTCCGAGTCTCAGTGTCCCTCTTTCAGTTGGTTTTCCCCAGAGGCAGAGCCTGAGACAATAATTTGAGTGCAAGTAGTTTATTTGGGAGGTGACCCCAGGAAGAAGTGATGGGAACAGGAGAGTAAGACAGGACAAGGAAGGAAGTCAATAGAGTGCCGTTTTGCAAGTTATTCTCAGGGCAACCAGGGCACAATTCTGCTGAGGAACCTTGGGGGATACACACCTCAGAGTCATCCGACCTGACAGGCGAGGAAGCTGGACTAAATATACCCACTCCCTGTCTGCCTTTGGTTGAGGGATATTTCTGGGAGGCATTGACTCTCCCACAATTTGGTTTTCCAGCATGGCTCAGATATGTTCCTGCAGCCAGAGCAAACCTTCAGGTAGAGCTCTAAGTATCTAGTAAGCATCCCTTGGTGTGCTGAGGTGAGCTAAAGTCCCCATCTATAAAATGAGTAGTGTTGACTAGACCAGCTTTAAGAGCCCTTCTATTCTTTTTCACCTGTTCTACTGCTCTGTCTGGCAAGGGGCCAGGGCCTTGGTTATCTGGTTGAGTGTGGGGATAATGGGCATTTACGTTTCCCCTCCATGCTTCTATGAAACAATATGACTTACCACTGGCCCTTCCTTTTCCCTTTATGCTGCATGCAAATCTTCTGTTGCTTTGCAGGGTGCCTCATCCATCTCCTGCCCTTCACAATCCTGGCCCTTCCCCAGGATGTTGCAATTCTTGCTGCCTGCATGAGTAGAGGATACTCTTTCTCCCACATACCATGCTTTAGGGGCACGAGGATGCAGCATCAGTGACATCCTTGCTTTCAACTGCCACTTGCAAACTAAGTCTCTCTCATTTTATGAAAAATGTCCCTTAGTTTCGAAGCCCTGCCACTCCATTTGCTTCCACCTCTTATTGTCACAACTATTCTCCCACTGTCCATGCCAAGACCCATTTACCTAAGGTGCTGGCTCCCAGCCCACCTTTCCCCTCAAGCTATCACTGTGGGCCTGTTTGTCTTCAAGGAAGACCTAGACTTCTTACTCCAATGTTTCTGCCTGGTTCTTCCTCCAGGACAATTCAAAACAGCCTCTGCACCAGTCCTCTCCTGTATTACCTGGTGTGGTGGTTTGGAAGTATATGTACCCCAGGAAATCATGTTCTTAAGGCTCATCCATTCCTGTGGGTGTGAACCTATTGTAAATAGGGCCTTTTGATTAGGTTACTTCTGGAAGGTATGGCCCAGGGCGGGTCTTAGTTCTCTTAATGGAGTCCTTTATAGGTAATGAAATTCATACAAAGAGAGAGAAAGCCATGGAAGCAAGAAGCTGAAAGCCACGAAACCCAGAAGAGAACGGAGAGACCAGCAGATGATGCCATGTGCCTTTCTATGTGGCAGAGGACCCAAGGATCAGCAGCAGTGAGTCTTCAGGAAGAAAGCATTGCCTTGATTTGGACTTTGTTCTCAGCCTCAAAACTGTAAGCTACTAAATTCCCATTGTTAAAAGCCAACCCATTTTATGGTATCTGCTTTCGGCAGCTTAGGAAACTAAAACACTCCCCACCCCATTTTCTGCCTTCCAGTCCATCTTCTACTCTCTCACCAAAGCAACCTCTCTAAAATATGAGTGGGCAGAGAAGTAGCAAAGTGTGGTGGTTAAAACAGTAACTCCAAAGACGGGCTCAGGTAGATGGGCCTACCTCCTAAGGCAATTATGATGATTAAATGGGTTAACATTTCTAAAGAGCTGAGAACAGTGCTTGCCACTTAGTGATTACTGAATGACTGTTAAATAAATCGAATCTGATGATGTCTTTTCCTAGCCTCAAAGTCTCCATGTCTTCAGTAATCTCAGAGTCTGAGCTTTCCAGTCTGGCTCTTGAGACTCTGGCTAATTGACCTCTACCTTTCTTTCCAAAATTAACCCTGAGTTTCTTTCCCTTCCCAGTTTATGACATAGCTGTGTCATATCTGAGTCACTGCATGTGCTAATCCCTTTGTCTTCTATGCTGAGCCCTGCCTGGTACACTTGCCCATTGGCAACTGACCTGTCAGGAGCCTCCTTAGACTTTGCATTCCCTAGAAAGTGTTTCTGGGTTTACTTGGACAGATTTAATTGCCTTTCTCCTTGTAGTGATTGTTCATTGCCCTTGTTTCAGGGCCAGGATGAGGTATAGGATGTAAAGATGTATCAAACAAAACAAAACAAAACAAAAACCCCACCAAAAACCCCTCAGAAATCAAGACAGGTAATATTTTACTGTAATATTTTTAAAAATCAAAATGAGTACAACAAATCCATATTGAACAGGATATCAAAATTTTAAATAGACACAGGGTCTGACTGAGTACTTGTCCCACTCCGATCCTGGTCTTGTTGGATCTCAGTTGAGGCCATCCTAGACTAGTCTATATCTCACTAACCCCAAAGATGTGGGATACCCCAGCCAAGATCAGCAGAGCCACCAGCCTGACCCACAACTGACATCAGACACATGAATGAGCCCAGCTGAGCCATAGCATTGTGAGAAATAACAAATGCTTAGGTTTTAAACCAGTGAGTTTGGGCAGTTTGTTACACAGTGATAGCTAACTCATATAGTCCCTATAGCCATAACTCTCTCCTGGCCCCCTTCATTCTTTAGACCTCAGCTTAAGTGTCACGTGTCACTGTTTCAGAGAGGCTTCTTCTGATCTTCCTTATTAGGTCCGAGCTCCTTCTTAGAGACTCTCATTCTATGGTGTAACTTTCCATCTTTGCCCTTAACTACAGTTATAATTCTGTATTTATTTAGGTGATTGTTTGACTGATGTCTGTCTCACATGCTGGAAAGCAAATTCCATGAGGGCAAGAACTGTGCTGTTTTAAGTCTCCATTGTATCTTGACACATAGTAGGTGCTCAATACATGTGCTGAGTGAATGAAAAAATGAATGATTTAAAAAAATTATTTTTTTAACAGATCAATTTTATTGATACATAATGACTTATTTGTACTACAAAATTTGAAAGTGCTGACAAAGCTCCATCATTTCACTGCTTTCTACCTAGTGGTATAACAGTTAAAATGGACTCCTGATGCAAAGGCTAATTGCCTCTCCCAGGGTTCCCTCCAACACCATGCATTGTAAAGATCTCTCCTTTCTTCTTGTGAGCAAGGTGGGCTCATTGCACAATATAAACTATGATGTGAATGGCGCCCCCTGGAGTTGAGCAGTGGATAGGCTCTATGACTGTAAACAGCAGCCCCACCCCTAAGAGTAATGGAAGCAAGTCTACCTGAGCCGAGACCAGAACAGAGCAGAAGAGGGTGTGTATGACTTGAAAAGGGGAGCAGTCACAGATGGGCCAAAGGAGTCTTGGGGCCTTCACTCTGGCTCACCTGGTACCCAACAATCACCCTGTCCCAGCCTTCCCAGCCCCTGCTCTCCTTACCTGTGAAAGGAGCCCAATAGCTGCCACTTCTGGCAATTTGAAGTCCTGCTCCAGGCCCTTCGCTGTAGCCCTGGTGTCCTTGTGGGACCCTCATGGAGTATGGGATCTGACACCTGGTTTCCTAACCTCTTCATGCCTTGTCTCCTAGCTCATTCTTTTTTTCAATTTTAATTTTATCCCTCCCTTTCCCCTGCTCTGCTGTTTTGCTGTCTGTGTCCTTTCGCTGTGTCATCTTCTGTATCTATTTCTCTTTTTGTCTTCTCATCTTTCTCCTCTAGGATTCACCAGGATTTGATCCTGGGGACCTCTGATGTTGAGAGAGGCTCCCTATCAATTGTACCACCTCAGTTCCTGGTCTCTGCTGTGCTTCACCTTGATTTTCCCCTTTGTCTCTCTTTTGTTGCATCATCATCTTGCTGCATGACACACGGGTACTGGTTCACTGTGCAGGCACTTGGCTTGCTGTGCAGGCATTCAGCTTGCTATGCAGGCACTGGCGTGGGCACTCAGCTCACCACGTGGGCACTGGCTTGCCATGTGGGCACTCACGTGGGCACTTGGCTTGCCACACGGGTATTCACACGGACACTTGGCTTACTACATGAGCACTCGGCTCACCACGCAGGCACCTGGCTCGCCACACAGGCATTTGCATGGGCACTCAGCTCACCATGTGGGCACTCAGCTTGCCATGCAAGTGCCCACATGAGCACCTGGCTCACTGAGAGGGCACTCGGCTCACCGCATGGACACTTGGCTCACCACGTGGTCACTAGGCTCACACACACGCAGGCACTCACGTGGGCACTGGCTTGCTGTGCAGGCATGATTTTTCTTCTTTTTCACCAGGAGGCCCCAAGGATTGAACCTGGATCCTTCCATATGGTAGGCAGAGGCCTTATCACTTGAGCCATGTCTGCTTCCCTCCTCACTCATTCTTTTTTAAAGATTTATTTTTTTATTTATTTCTCCCCAATTCCCCCTTCCCTCTCCCATTGTTTGCTCTCTGTGTCCATTTGCTGTGTGTTCTTCTGTGTCCGCTTGCATTCTTGTCAGGTGGCACTGGGAATCTGTGTCTCTCTTTGTTGTGTCATCTTGCTGCATCAGCTCTCTGTGTGTGCGGCGCCACTCCTGGGTGGGCTGCACTTTTTTCACGTGGGGCGACTCTTGTTGCAGGGCACACTCCTTGCATGTGGGGCTCTCCTACACGAGGGACACCCCTGTGTGGCATGGCACTCCTTGTGTGTGGCAGCATTGTGCATGGGTCGGCTCACCCCATGGGCCAGAAGGCCCTGGGTTTGAACCTTGGACCTCCTATGTGGTAGGCAGACGCTCGATCAGATGAGCCACATCTGCTTCCCCCTCACTCATTCTTGTTTCTCAGTCTGGGAAAGCAATATAGGCCAAGACTGCAAGCCATGCTGCCTGGGTTCAAATCCAAGCAGTGCATCTTAGTAGCTGTATAACTTTGGGTAAGTAACTTAACTTCTCTGTGCTTCAGGTTCCTGTTGTAAAATGGGTTCATACCTACATCATAGGTTGTTATGAGGATCAAACTGAGTTGGGGTGTGTTAAGTACAAAAGGGCCTGCTATATGGGAAGTGCTATATCAGTGTCACTCTTTTCCTCCAGCGTGACTGGCCTGATGCCTGATGGGAGACTGACTGCCGCAGCACATGTAGCCAGGCTGAGCGTCCCGTTTCTTGCCAGGGAGGACCGTGAGGCTCCGGCTATATCTTGTATGAGCTCCTATCTGCTCTTTTTTTTTTTTTTTTAAAGATTTATTTATTTATTTAATTCCCTCCCCCTCCCCCTCCCCCCGCCGTTGTCTGTTTTTCTGTGTCTGTTTGTTGCTTCTTGTTTCTTTGTCTGCTTCTGGTGTCGTCAGCGGCATGGGAAGTGTGGGCGGTGCCATTCCTGGGCAGGCTGCACTTTCTTTCGCGCTGGGCGGCTCTCCTTACGGGGCGCACTCCTTGAGCATGGGGCTCCCCTGCGCGGGGGACACCCCTGCGTGGCAGGGCACTCCTTGCGCGCATCAGCACTGCGCATGGGCCAGCTCCACACGGGTCAAGGAGGCCCGGGGTTTGAACTGCGGACCTCCCATGTGGTAGATGGACACCCTAACCACTGGGCCAAGTCCGTTTCCCCCTATCTGCTCTTTTAAGGACTGGTTCTGAAAGAGAATTGTCCTTGGGCACTGGTCTCCCAGTTGGGGAGAACCCTCTCTCACACACACACTTACATGCACACATGCACACATGCTTCCATCCAGCCCACTCCAAGCCTCTCTCTTAGCCCTTCACTCCTTCAGCCTCATCAGCACTTTATTATAAAATCATTTCCAGCTCTCTGTCCAAAGGTTATCATAATTGCAATCACTGCGGCAATCATGTCCGCCTTAGCCCCCAGCGAGAGGAGTGGGAGCGACCCTCCGCGCTAAGAGGCCAGTTCTCCATGATGGAAACAGCACGGCCGCCCCCCTGGATGGATGGTGGTGGTCGTGGGCCTCGCCCTGCACGCTCAGAGATGCTTCCTTTATCTGAGCCTCCAGGGTTGCGAACGCGATGCTCGCTGGGTGCTCCCTGTCCCTGGGTGGCCGCCCTAAGGCTGGTGCTCACGCCAGGCAGAGGACGGCAGTTTTTCTCACACTCTTTTGTGATGCACTTCAGCTGCTTCTCCCACTCCTGACATGAGCGCGGGGGGGCAGAAGTGAGGCGAGACAGGGCTTTTGACAAGAGATGAGAGCAGCATGTTCTGAGTTGAGACGGCAGAATCAGACAGGCCGACAGTTCACAGCGGCCCGCAGGGAGGGCTGTGATCTCCAGGGACCCTCGCCTTGCCTCTGCCCATCTTGTTTGTTTCTCGATGACAGTTGGTGACCCACACGAGCCAGTCTCATAAGAAGCTCAGTTACGAGCCAGCGACCACTTGATTCATTTTTGGATGTGAGATTTTTTTTCTGGTGACCAGAACATCCAGCCCTTCGTTCAAGATGCCCTCTCAGATTGGAGGGTTCCTGCGGGCAAAATTAGCAATTTCTTGCTTGTATAGCAAGTTAATAATAATCATTATCCATTAAGTGCTTTCTCTGTCCCATCTCTTCACGAGCATTGTCCTAACAGCAAACCAATGAGGCAGGCTCTGGTTTGAGCCCCGTTTTATAGAGGAGGAAACTAGAGCTTAGATCTTGGGGTGACATGCCTGAGATCACATATCTAGGGAGTGTCTGAGCTGGTATTTGAACCCAGCTTTGTCTGATGCCAGAGGCCTGGTGGATCATGAAATTGGACCAAAGAGCGGTGGGTCATGTAAGAGGATAATTCATGGGGACTTTGAGAAGTCTGGGTGGTCAATTATGCTCCCCACAAAAAACTCCATTTGGATGTCCCACCTGCCTAGTTTTGCTTTTCTTTCCCTGGGGCCACCCAGAGAAAGGCTCCTCTTGGCTCTACCTTCTGGCCTCTTTGTAGACCACTCTACATGTGAAGATGGCCCCCAAGGATCTCTGCCTCCTGGTGTTCATGCCCTTGTGTCATCCCTGCCCTTGCAGAGGGGCCAGTCCTGGTGCCTGGCTTCTAACACACAGAGCATGGCCAGAGTGAGATTAGGTTATGAAAAGAAAAGACTGGCTTTCATCTTGTTTTTTCGCATTCTCTGAGGGAAGCGAGTCGCCGCATTCTGCCCTATGGAGCAAGCAAGGGCCTGAAGGAGGTCTCTGACCAATGTAAGCAACCAAATCCTGCCAATGACCTGTGACCAAGCTTGGAAGTGAATCCTCCGCAGTTGAACCTTCAGATGAGACCACGACCCCAGCTGGCAGTTGATGGCAGCCTCATGAAAGGACCTGAAACTTAGCACCCAGCTAGGCTGTGCCTGGGTTCTTGACCCACAGAAACTGTGAGTTAATACATTTTTGTTGTTGGTGATGCTAAGTATTAGCACAATTTATTATACCGCAATAGATAACTACTGTAACTCCCTTCCTTCAAATCTCCTAATGAGACTGAGGAGGTTGCTGTTTTGTCCCTTTACCACCTTATAGGTTTGAGTAACTTTGATCATGGGGTGACCTGGGGTGCTTCCAGGGTGTCTCTGCCTGATCTGCTAAGACTGGCCAGAAGTGGGGGATGGGGGCACTGGGAAGGGAACTGATATCTATCCCTCGGTGGTGATCCATGCTAGTCCATCTCAAGTTCTATTCCACAATGCTCACCATAGAAGTGTGTGCTGCCTCATACACCCATGTTTTATTTGGGAGGCACACTGCCAGGGAGTCAGCAGAGCCCACCGAGGCAAGGGTGGAGGTGTGGACAGAGCATGGGCAGGCTGCCCTGAAGAGGAAGCCTCAGCTAAACCCTAGGGGGTGCTGGAAGTGATGGGTGGGTCTGCCAGGGGCCTGCCCGTTAGCACGTGGCCCAGGGGTGAGGCCGCAGGAGTCTCTTCTACGTGAGGAAAGTTCTGTGCCGGTGCCTTTAGCCCTGGGGAGCACCTTGGCTCTCACACATGTGGCTTCCAGGCCAAAGTCTGTGTCAATAGTGTGGTGAATCCCCTCTGTGGGGCTCTGCCCGGCTTGGAAGTTTCTACATCAGACTCCATCCTGCAGCCAGAGCTTCGAGGGGAGGAAGCTGTGTGGACTGGGAGTAATGCCTGGGGGCACCCCCAAATACAGGAAAGAATCTGAGGGACTAAAAGCCCTTCAGTAGTCCATTTAGCCAAAGTAAGAAATTTTCTGTGTGGCTGAGAGTGTTACCAATGCTTTACTCTAAGGCAAGTGTGGCCTGGAATTTTGGCAAATATTAATAATGGTTGTGACATTTAATCCTCATAACTCTATGTAGGAGACTCTTACAGAGGCTTAGAGCATTAAGTAACTTGTACAAGTCACTGAACCAGGAAGCAAGTTGAAATTTGAACCCAATGCCTGGCTTCAAAGTCTACATTCATAACTGCTTTGCTGCATCTATAATAAAATGTTTCCATGAAGCCTTTGTCTTGGTGTGTTGGTGAACTCATGGTTTCTAATGATAGTAATACGCCTCCTATGTGCTGGCATGATGCAGCGCATGTATATTAACTTATTTAATAATTGTACCAGCCTTCGAGGTAGATGATAATAATAGACCCAAACAGATGAAGAATTACGACTCAGAGAGGTTGTCACTTGCTTGCAGTCAATTCTAGTGAACAGCACAGCCAGCATCAAATTCAGGCAGTCCAACACAGAAGCCCATTGTTTCAACCTCATGTTAGTGGAGACAGAGAGGGAGTCTGTTGAGAGGCCCGCCAGGAGCCCACATTGCTGACTGATTGCAGTTTCTTTCCAGCAGAAGCTGGAGGTGCACGGTGGGCTCCAAGGCTGGAAGTCTGGGCATCCTGCCTGAGGCGTGGCGGTCCTGAGAGTGCACGCCCAGCCCACACCTGGGAGGGCTGAGCCGTTTCTCTCCACTTTATTGATATGGAGTGAGTTGAAGGTTATTGCAATGAATAATAAATGAGCTATCACAGCGGAGCCGCCGATTATTCCGAAGTGTTACCGATGTTTGTGTTGATAAAAATGAATAAATGGCTAAGTGTTTGCAGGGAATGGAAGAGAAAAGGCATAAAGAGGAAATTCATATGTGCCTCTGATAGTTAGAAACAATGAGTCTTGAAACAGAGGCAATCAAGAAATGGGATAAAGCAGCTTTGTGATTTGTTATGTAGGGAAAATAATGACAGAATCTTTCATCTCTGGCCACATTGACTGCAAAGCGGTAATAGACACTGGCTTTGAGCAAAGGAGATAAGAGACCAAGAGAAAAATAAAGTTCAGAACAGTGAATACATGAGCCAAACTGTTGCTTGGTTTTCTCACAGAGAGGCAGAAGACGTATAAAGGAAGGACAAGGATGCAGCCATTCCTGGCTTCTCCATAGACGGAGGAAGGAGCCTGACAGGCTCTCCAGTGAGGGATACTTCAGGACTGGGGCCAAGGTCAAACATAGGAGGATTATGAACAAATTCAGGGGATGGGGTCAGCCATGGAGATGCTCCTTTACATAGGTGATGCTAATCTAAACTGTTCATGACCTTTTTTTTTTCTCCCCTGAGGAGACATTTCCAGGTACAATTCCTATCAAGCTTGCCCTAACTCCTCGATTTCCTACTCATGTTAAGCATATCAGAATGCAAGAGAGTGAGAAGCACTATGTACATGATTCTCAAACATTGTGCCAAGTTGCTGCAGGGCACCCCAGCAACTCAGGGAGCTCCTGTGGGATATTTTAAATGTCTGAGGGAAACTTGACATCCTCTGACCTCCATGCTCTTATCTCAAGTTTGTTCCTTTTGATGATGTCATACATCTGCAAAGTCATGTTTTCTGTTGTTGCTGGAATAAAAAATAAGTATGGTGTATAAAAATGTGGAACCAGCAACAAGGGTGGTGATGTTCAGTCTGTTTCCCAGGTTTGAGAAGTTGTGCAGTGTCCCATGGGCATATATATCCCATTAGTAAGTAATTCGAGAGTGAAATAAAAATATTATTTTTTCTTTCAATTTGTGTGTATTATTTTAAAAATCAACTACTAAGTTTTAGTATAGAAATACAAATTAAATTCTTTGGAATAACTACTTGATAAATAACACAGCAGTTAGGCATTTCTTTTGACCTAGAGGATCCATGAAAAGGTTTGCAAGACACTAAGAATGCTGGGAACAGAGAAAGTCTGGAAACCTCTGTGTTATGTATCATCAGGGTTCTATAGGGAAGCTAATGGCATATTCAAATCAGGTAATTTGAAGAGAGTTTAATAGAGGAACTCTTTCCAAGATGTGGGCAAGGTGTAGGAAACCCACAAGGCAAAGGACAGTATCCTGGGGTTAGTAACAGGATGGCCTGAAGGGGATAGTGGAGAGCGTGGTTACCAGACCTGGAGATGGAGCTGTGGGGAGAAGCCTGCTTGAGGGAAGCTGTGAACATCAGTTACAAAGCATGGCCAGCTCCAGCTCCCTCATGACGGGAGGCAGGGAAAGAAATGCCCTGACCTCACTCTTCTCCCTTCCTTCCAACTCCTGCAGGTGGTCCTCACTGGCCAAACCCAACCGGAAGCCAGAGGCAGAGGCCCTCTTGATGTAACCATAGGAGTCAACTTTCCTGGCACAAAGATGGTAGAGAAGGTTGGAGAAGACAAAGAGGGCAAATAGGAGTGTCCAGTATATGCTAATACAGGGCTAAATTTGAATTTGCTCTTGTTTATAAAAATACCGGTAAATCCTTCTCAAAAATTTGGAATCAATAAAAACTATAACAAGCATTTATCAAACACTTTTCTAGGTGCTCTGCTGAGTTTGGCCCTTTACATGCATTGTCTCTTTAATCAGTAAACAACCTTATCTAGGCTGTTCCAGTGTTTTCTCCAAAATGGAGTATGTCATAAGTACAACATAGGGTTGTTGGGAGGAAGAGAAAATGCATTAAAGCAACTTCTATTAGGCAAATAGTGGGTAACAATAAATGGAAAATATTTTTGCTGTAATTATTTAGAGAAAATTTTCAGTAGGGAAGAGTAAGTGTTGGCAAACCAATATAAAGATTTTACCTCCCTTGGCAGTTGCATTTCCCAGTGGAAATTAATATATAAAATAAATTAATTAATAAAATGGCATCTAGCCCTTGTGAGTAACATGTCTTCCAGAATTCAGAATCTTCTGAATTCTTCATCCTCTAGGGCCAGGATCAAACCAGCATCATAGTGTCCTTCCCAAGTTTCCATGTCTCACAAAACTCATCCTAGAATACTGACATGGCATAGCTACATGGTGCCATTGCTCCTCAAACAATGCTTTCAGGGAACCCTGAGTTGTCTGTGCTATTCAAATTCAATACCCAGAAATCATGTTACTGTGGCCTTTCCCCCTTTTCTACCATGGCTCACCAATAACATCAAGTTCTTGGGATAGAACTTTTTCAATTTTAAGTTTTTCCCTGATAAATTTTCTTTCAACGGTGCCAAAAATGAATGAACAATAAATATTAATGGGGAATTAAAAAATGTGATTTTAAAGGAGGATTTTATGTATTGTTATTTTTTTGAGATGCAGAAACCTGCATGCATATAGTATAGTGATATTTTCTGCTAGTAAAATTGTTCCTGACTCTTGTGACAGAATTAAGTACATCAAGTTTTTTCATGTGGTGATGCAGAAAACATACTACCTTCTTGATGTCTGAATGAGTTTGAAAACTATTTTGCTAGACAGCTTGCCTATGGTATAAATTACAAATTTAAGTTCTGGAAACCTGATGAGTATTAATATCATTACTATCATCATCATCATCATCATCATCAGTTCTTAAAGTGAGGTCCCTCGACCAGCAACACCAGTATGAGCTGGGAACTTATTGTCATGACTCTAGATCCACTAAATCAGAACCTCTAGACACAGGGTCTACCAAGCTGTGTTTTAACAAAGGTTCCAGATGAGAAACATTGCTCTTAAGTAAACCTCACAAAAAACATTGAAATAGAGACCACTGTCCCCATATCACAGCTCTGGACCCAGAGGGTCAGAGGATATGGCCTAATGGTTAGGTAGCAAAGTTGGAGGTTGAGTTCTTCCATCTCTAGGATGAATACTTATTCTTATGAATACACTAATGAATCAAAAAACTCTGTGGAAGATGTAATATGCAAGGCACAGTTGCCAGAACGCACCCTCTTAAGAAGACAAGGCTAACTTGCAGGAAACACTTGGGATTCAAGTGCAAAATGGCATCATTATCGTATCACAATATCTCAGAGATGGGGGAGGTCAGTGTGGGCTGGGCTCCATGTGCATGTGTCCGCTGGAGTTGTGCAAAGTGATTGCCTAGGTTCCTGCTCAAGTGTCTACGGAAAGAGAAGGCCGTCAGTTAGGTCTGGAAGGACACGGGAGATGTGGGTGTGTGGAGGAGGAGAAGGTCAGTAGTTGATTAGAAAATGGGCAAGAAGGGAGCCACTTTCAGATGGTGAAGTCAGGTTAAAGCTGAGCCTGCAGAAGCCTTGACTGAAAAATGAGTGTTATGGGACTTCTTACCACAAAAATAAGTGCAGTGGTTGGCATCGACACCCATTGGTTGGGAAACCAATTCCATTCCACAATGAGGAGACAGCCATGCTCTTCTCGCTCCTCCCCCCATTTGCAACTAGTCCAGGGGTTATCAAACTTTTCTTTAAAGAGGCAGGCAGTAAATATTTCAGACTTTTTCATCCATATGGTTTCTGTTGCAATAGTCACCTCTGCTGCTATGCAAACCAGCCAAGAGAAATACTTAAATGAATGGGCATGGCTGTGTTGCAATAAAACTTTATTTATGGGAAGTGGACTTGGCCCAGTGGATAGGGCATCTGCCTACCACATGGGAGGCCTTCGGTTCAAACGCCGGGCCTCCTTAACCCGTGTGGAGCTGGCCCATGCGCAGTGCTGATGCACGCAAGGAGTGCCGAGCCACGCAGGGGTGGCCCCCCGCATAGGGGAGCCCCACGCTCAAGGAGTATGCCCCATAAGGAGAGCTGCCCAGTGCAAAAGAAAGTGCAGCCTGCCCAGGAATGGTGCCACACACACGGAGAGCTGACGCAGCAAGATGACGGAACAAAAAGAGACCAAATTCCCGTGCCACTGACAACAACAGAAGTGGTCAAAGAAGAATACCCAGCAAATGGACACAGAGAACAGACAAATGGAGGGGGAGAGAGGGAAGGGGAGAGAAATAAATATTTTAAAAAATGACAGCAACAACAACTTTATGGATACTGAAATGTACATTTCATATGATTTTCACATGCCATAATATATTACTTTTTTTGATTTTTTTCACCAACCATTTAAAAGTGTAAAAACCATGCTTAACTTGCAGGATGTACAAAAACAGGAAGTGGGCTGGATTTGGCCTTCAGGCTGTAGTTTGTTGACCCCTCTACTAGACAGTAAGCCTCAGAGGGCAGCGAGAATCTGTTTTGTTCATTATCTTACACCCAGAACCTAGCACAGTGTCTGATACAGAATGTTACTCAAAAAATCTTTTGAAAGAGTGAACAAATATAGTGCATTCTCCATTGTTTTATCTTTTGCTTTTATACAAAGAAAATATGGGGCAAGAGCACTGAGAGGGAGTAATCAGAAGATATTTAATGTCTTCTCTTGTCTACATTTTAAGTAGGAATTAAAAAACTTCTGATTTTAGCAAAAGGAAAGATTAAATAGAAGTCTCCAGGAAGGGCTTTGGTTGTCAATCTGCTCCAAAGCTCTGAAATGCTAGACCTAGGCCTCAAACGTGCCGAGAATGTCTTTTAAACCTACGAATGAATCCAGAATTATAAAGCTGTTTTTCTTAAACCCAGGGGAATTTTCAGATTATATTAAGCAGGATTGTTCGTAAGCAAAAGTTAATACAAATGTATTCAATTAGTACTCAGAATTGTGTGACTTCAAATGTTCTAAGTTGTGAATTACTTTAAAAAATTTAAAACATTTTTTATTGAAGTATATCATTCATACATGAACATGCATAAACAATAAGTGTATAGTAAATATTGTGAACTTACAAAATAAACATGCATAACATTACACAGGGGTCTCATGCATCACCCCTCTACCAACACTTTGCATTGTTGTGAAACATTTGTTACAAACTGTGCAAGAGCATCGTCAGAATATTACTACCAACTATAGTCCTTATCTTACAGTTGGTGTATTTTTCCCCAACCCACACTATTTTTAAAAAAATATATTTTTGTTACAGATATTGTGAACGTGCAAAACAATCATACAGATGTGTAGATTTCCCATACAACACCACACCATTATGGGACATTTGTTTACAGATTTTGAGATAATATCAGACATTATCACCTACCATTTTTCCATACACCTCCATTATCAACACAGTACAACTTTGGCATTGATGCAAGAATATTATAGTATTGCTGTTAACCACAGTCTATAGGTCACAAAAATTGTAGGTTTCCCATGCTTCTTCATATTCCTGTGGCCCTGTAGTAGTGATGTACATATCTCTTACCTCACAGAAGGACTCTCTTGCATTTTTACCCTTAAACATTATTCTCATCCACTTCTGGGTTCACGGTGTTATTCAGTCCCTAGATTATTCTTAACTTTCTTTCTATTGACATTTACTTCCTCAGACTACTGTTTTCAGCCACAATCCCACTTATAAACCAGTTGCTGCTCATAATGTGCTACCATCAACTCTATCCATTTCCACACTTTTACAGTCAAGTTAATTAAAACTTCTACATACATTAAACATCAGCAGTTCTTCTCAAACCTTCTTTTAACTCCTAATAACCTATGCTCTAGGTTTTAATTCCATGTATTTATTATTCATATTTAGTTCATATTAATGAGACCATGCGATATTTGTCCTTTTGGGTCTGGCTTACTTCGCTTAGTATAACGTCTTCAAGACTCATCCATGTTATCACATGTGTCCCAATTTCAGTTCTTCTTACTGCAGCATAGTATTCCATCATATGTATATACCACATTTTGTTTATCCATTCATTGGCGAATGGACACTTGGGTTGTTTCCACCTTTTGGCAGTTGTGAATAATGCTGCTATGAACATTGATGTGCAAATGTGTGTTCGTGTCATAATTTTCAGTTCTTCTGGATATATTCCTAGTAGAGGAATTGCTGGATCATATGGCAGTTCTATATTTAGCTTCCTGAGGAACTGTCAAACTATCTTCCATAGAGGCTGCACCATTTTACACTCCAACCAACAGTAAAGGAGCGTTCCTATTTTTCCATATCCTCTCCAGCACTTACGGTTGTCTGTTTTTTTTTAAATAATGGCCATTCTATGTAGTGTTAGATGACATCTCATTGTTGTTTTAATTTGCATTTCCCTAATAGTTAGAGATATGGAAATTTTTTCATGTGCTTTTTGGCCATTTGTATTTCCTCTTTGGAGAAATGTCTATTTAAATCTTTTGCCCATTTTTAAATTGGATTGCTTGTTCTTTTATTGTTGAGTTGTATGATCTCTTTATATAGAATGGAAATTAAACCCTTATTAGATAAGTGGTTTCCAAATATTTTCTCCCATTGACTGGGCTGCATTGTCAGACCTTTTTGATGAAGTCCTTTGAATCACAGAAGTGTTTATGTTTGAGGAGGCCCGATTTATGCATGCTTTCTTTCATTGCTCATGCTTTTGGTGTAAGGTTTAAGAATCCACCACCTACCACCAGGTATTGAAGATGTTACCCTATATTTTCTTCTAGGATCTTTATTGTATTTCCTTTTATATTCAGGTCTTTGAGCCATTTTGAGTTAATTTTTGTATAAGGTGTGTGATAGGGGTCTTTTTTCTTTCTTTTGGCTATGGATATCCATTCTCCCAACACCATTTGTTGAATACACTGTTCTGCTCCAATGGGTGGGCTTGACAGACTTGTCAAAAATCACTTGGCCATAGATGTGAGGGTCTGTGTCTGAACCATCAGTTTGGTTCCATTGGTCTATGAGTCTATCTTTATGCCAATACATGTGTTTTTACCACTTTACCTAGGTAATATGATTTAAAGTCTGGAAGTGAGAGTCCTCCAACTTCACTTTTCTTTTTTAAGATGTTTCTGGCTATTTGGGGCCCCTTACCCTTTCATATAAATTTGATAATTGTGTTTTCCACTTGCTTAAAATATGCTGGTGAAATTTTTATTGGGATTGCATTGGATCTGTATATTAATTTGGGTAGAGCTGACATCTTAATGATATTTAGTCTTCCAGTCCATGAGCATGGAATGTTCTTCCAACTATTTAGGTCTTTTCTGATTTCTTTTAGCAATGCATTGTAGTTTTCTGAATACAAGTGCTTTGCATCCTTGGTTAAGTTTATTTCTAAATATTTGATTCTTTTAGTTGCTATTGTAAATGGAATTTTTTTCCTGATTTCCTCCTCAGATTTCACATTATTAGTGTATAGAAACACCACTGATTTTCACATATTGATCTTGTATCCTGACACTCTACTGAAATCATTTATTAGCTCTAGCAGCTTTGTTGTAGATTTTTCAGGATTTTCTAGATATACAATCATATCATCTGTGAATAGTGAAAGTTTTAATTCTTCCATTCCAATATGGATGCCTTTTATTTCTTTTTCTTGCCTGATTGCTCTAGCTAGAATCTCTAGCACTATATTGAGTAACAGTGGTGACAGTGGACATCCTTATCTTGTCCTTGATCTCAATGGGAAAGCTTTCAGTGTTTCGCCATTGAGTACAATGTTTGCTGTAGGTTTTTCATATATGGCCTTTATCATGTTGAGAAAGTTTCCTTCAATTCCTATTTTTTGTAGTATTTTTTATCAAGAAAGGATGTATTTTCTCAAATGCCTTTTCTGTGTCAATTGATAAGATCATGTGATTTTTCTTCTTTGGTTATTGTGGTGTATTATGCTGATTGATTTTCTTGTGTTGAACCAGCCTTGAATGCCTGGTATAAAACCCACTTGATCATGATGGATAATTCTTTTAATGTGTTGTTGAATTCAATTAGCAAGTATTTTATTGAGGATTTTTGCATCTGTATTCATTAGGGAAATGGGTCTGTAATTTTCTTTTTTTGTAATATCTTTATCTGGCTTTGGTATTAGGGTGATACTGGCTTTATAGAATGAGTTTGGTAGCATTCCTTCTTGTTCAGTTTTTTAAGAGCTTGAGTAAGATTGGTATTAAATCTTCTTTGAATGCTTGGTAGAACTCACCTGTGAAACTGTCTGGTCCTGGGCTTTTCATTTTGGGGAGCTGTTTGATGACTGTTTCAATCTCTCTACTTGTGATTGGTTTGTTGAGGTCTTCTATTTCTTCTAGCATCAGTGTAGGTTGTTTGTACATTCCTAGGAATTTTTCCATTTCATCTACATTGTCTAGTTTTTTAGCATAAAGTTGTTCATAGTATCCTCTTATGATCTCTCTTATTTCTGTGGGGTCATTAGTAAAGTTCCCCTTTTCATTTTTTATTTCATTTATTTGCATCTTCTCTCTTTTTTTCTTAGACAGTCTAGCTAAGGGCTTGTCATATTTTGTCAATCTTCTTGAAGAACCAACTTTTGGTTTTGTTATTCTCTCTTTTGTGTTTTTGTTCTCAATTTAATTTATTTCTGTTCTGATCTTTGTTATTTCATTCCTTCTACTTGCTTTGGGATTAGTTTGCTGTTCTTTTTCTAGTTCCTCCAGCTGTGTAGTTTGGTCATTGATTTTAGCTCTTTCTTCTTTTGTAATGTAGGCATTGAAGGCTATAAATTTTCCTCTCAACACTGCCTTCATGGCATCCTATAGGTTCTGATATGTTGTATTGTCATTGTCATTTGTCTCAAGATATTTATTGATTTCTCTTGAAGTTTCTTCTTTGACCTACTGATTATTTAAGAGAGTGTTGTTTAATCTCCATATATATGTGAATTTTCCCATTTTTTGCCACTTGTTGAATTCCAACTTTATTCCATTATGATCAGAGAAAGTGCTTTGTAGAATTTCTATTTTGTTGAATTTATTGAGATCTGCTTTGTGACCCAAATATGGTCTATCCTGGAGAAAGATCCATGAGCACTTGAAAAAAATGTATATCCTGCTGTTTTGGGGTGCAACGTTCTGTATATGTCTATTAGGTTTACTCCATTTATCATATTATTCAAGCTCTCTGTTTCTTTATTGATCTTCTGCCCAGATGTTCTGTCCAATGCTGAGAGTGGTGTATTGAAGTCTTCAACTATTATAGAGATGTCTATTTCTCCCTTCAGTTTTGACAGTGTTTGCCTCTTGTATCTTGGAGCATTCTGGTTAGGTGCATATATATTTATGACTGTTATTTCTTCCTGGTGAATCATTCCTTTTATTAATATGTAATGTCCTTCCTTGTCTCTAATACCAGTTTTGCTTTTAAAGTCTATATCATCTAAATATAGCTACCTCAGTTTTTTTGTTTGTTTGTTACTGCCTGTATGGAATATCTTTTTCCAACCTTTCACTTTCATTTATTGGTATCTTTGGGTCTAAGATGAGTTTCTTGCAGACAACATAGAGATGGCTTATATTTTCTTATCCATTCTGCCAGTCTGTGTCTTTTGATTGGGAAGTTTAATCCATTAACATTCAATGTTATTACCGTAAAATAATAGTTATTACTGTTCTTATTGCATCCATTTTTAGCTTTGCATTTTATCTGTCATTTTATTTTTGACACTTTTAGTTACTGTTACTGATACAATTGTCATTTCTAGACTCTCTTCCAGGCCTCTCTGTCCTGTCTTTTCTTTTCAGGCTGTAACACCCCCTTTAGTATGTCCTGAAAAGTTGGTCTTTTTGTTATAAACTCTCTCAGTTTCTGTTTGTTTGTGAATATTCTAATCTCACCTTCATTTTTAAAAGATATAATCTTGGGAAGCAGCTGTGGCTCAATCAGTTGGGTTCCCATCATGGGAGCCCCTGGGACACATCCCCAGGCCTCCTTTTGAAGACAGGCTCACTGGCAAGTGCCACAGAGTGCTGCCCGGCCACCAGTGCTGCAGAGAGCTGACTCAGCAAGATGATGCAACAACATCAAAAAAAGGGAGACAAGCAAAAACACAGAAGAGTGCACAGTGAATAGACACAGAGAGCAGACAACAAGCAAGCTGCAAGGGAGGGATAAAAATAAATACAGATACAGAAGAAAGCACAGCGAATTGACACAGAGAGCATACAGCAAGCAAAAAGCTGCAAGGAGATGGGAGGGGGGAGATAACCTTGCTGGGTATAAAATTCTTGGCTGGCAGTTTTTGTCCTGCAGTATCTTAAATATATACTACCACTGTCTTCTTGCCTCCATGGTTTCTGATGAGAAATTGGTACTTAATCTTATTGGTCATCCCTTATATGTTATGCATTGCTTTTCTCTTGCTGTTCTCAGAATTCTCTCTCTGTCTTTGGCACTTGAAACTCTGATTAGTATGTGTCTCAGAGTTGGTCTATTTGGATTTATTCAGATGGGAGTACATTGTGCTTCTTGGACATGGATATCCATGTCTTTGAGTGGGGTTCAGAAACTTTCCACCATTATTTCTTCTGCCCCCTTTCCCTTCTCTTCTCCTTCTGGGACACCCATGACATGTACATTTGCACATCTCTTGCTGTCATTTATTTCCCTGAGACATTGTTCAATTTTTTCCACTCTTTTCTTCATCTGTTCTTTTGTATATTCACTTTCAGAGTCCATATCTTTGAGCTTGCCAATCTTCTGCTTCCTCAAATCTGCTGTTATATGCCTCCAGTGCATTTTTAATTTCATTTATTGCACCTTTTATTCCCATAAGGTCTGCTATTTTTCTATGTATGCTTTCAAATTCTTCTTTGTGCTCATCCAGTGTCTTGTTAATATCCTTAATCTCTTTAGTCATTTCATTGAATTTATTAAGGAGATTTATTTGAACATCTAGGATTAGTTGTCTCAACTCCTTTATGTCATCTGTAGGCTTATCTTGTTCCTTTAACTGGGCCATAACTTCCTGTTTCTTGGTATGGACTGCAATTTTTTGTTGGTGTTTCTGCACCTAGCTTGCTAGATGTATTATTCTGGGTGCAGTTTCTCCCTTTAGTTTAGGGATTTCTTGTCTTTTCTTCCTTGCTGGTTGTGTAGTAGGAGCCAAGGATGTAGTTGGTGCTGTAAACTATGGAGGCTGAAGCTGCCCATGTTGCCCCAGGAATTATTTGAAGTTCCTCCCTCCTTTTTCCTCTATCAGGGGTAGGGACAGAGCTGCAGCCATGTATAATATCCAAGCTGGGCAAGCAAGACTGTCTGTAGTCTCCTGGAGACACCGATGAAGCTTCACACCCCTTCCTTCCCTACCTTAGGCAGGGATGGAGCCATAGTTGTGGTCAGAAATCTATGCTGTGTGAGTGCAAAATGACCACAGTTGCTCAGGTAAACTGATGTAGAACCAGACCCTCTCCCTGCTGGGGGTGGGAATGGACTCTCTGGAATGTCCAACAATCTAATCTCTGTGGGCCAAATATGCCTGCAGTTGCCCTGAGAGGCTGAGGGGGGACTGTCCCTTCTGCCCTTTAGGAGGTGGGAACAGAACCACCAATGCACAACAGTTTAGTCCTGTAGGCTGAAAGTACCCGCCGTTGCCCCAAGAGGCTGAGGGAGTACCAGCTCCCTGCAATCCTATTGGGTGTTGGGGGCGGTTCTATGGGTGCTCAACAGTTCAGTCCCTTTAGGCTGAGTATACCTGGAGAGGCTGAGGAAACACCAGCCCCCTTCTATCCTCTTAAGGAATCGAATTGGATCCATAGGTACCCAACAGTTCAGCCCCTGTTGGCTGAAACTATCCGCCATTGTCTGGAGAGGTTGTGGAGACATTAGCCCCCTCCTATCCTATTGGTAGTGGGAGTGGATTCATAGGCATCCAATAGTCCAGTCCATGCAGGCTGAAGTTCTGCCATTGCCCAAAAAGGCTGTGGAAACACCAGCCCCCTTCTTTCCTACTGGGGGGTGAGGATGGGTCCACAAGTACCCACCAGTCCAGGCTGAGTGGGCCAAAAGCACCTGCAGTTACCCAGAGAGGCTGGGCAAACACAGTCCATTTCTTGTCCTATTGGGAATGGAGGTGGAGACACAGGTCCCCAATGGTCAGGCTTGTGCAGGTCAAAACTGCCTGAAGTTGCCCTGAGAGGTTGAGGGAACACCAGCCCCCTCCTGGGTTGTGGGGGGATAGAGGTGGAGATGGGCTCAAAGGCACTCAACAAACCTGTTTGTGTGGGTTAAAAACTCCTGCCATTGACTGTAGAGGCCAAGGATACCCAGCTCCTTTCCTATTCTCTTGGGGAGTGGGGATGCAGCCCCAGGTGTCCGACTATTCAGCCTGTGTCAGCAGAGAGCACTTGCAGCTGCCTGGAGAGCCTGGTGCAGGTCCTGCCAGCTACCTCTCTGCTGGAGGTGGGGCTGGAGCCTAGGCTAGGGCTGTAGTCAGATCTTCGTGGAAAGAAGCTGGTCCCTAACTCCGCTCACGCTGGGGGTGGAGTAAAAATGGTGGCTACTGGACTCTTTCCTGCTTGGACAGGCTCAACTCCTAGCTGTCTCTAGGATTATATAACCAGCCAAGTTCACTAATCAGTAGCTGGGGTCAGTGGACAACTGTCTGTTCTTCCACCGTTTATGGGAAATGGAGTTTCCAACTCCAGCCACAGACAAGCTCCTGAAGCAGCTTGCACCCCTAGGGTAGGATGGGCACCAGCCTCTGCAGCATGGCTTTTAGCTCCCCAGAGAGGTGGTGCAGGTCCCCCCAGCTTCCTCCCTGCTGGATTTGGGACTAGGGTTTAGACTAGACCTGCAATCCAACCTGGGTGGAAAGAAGCTGGTCCTTACAAGTACTGTCATTTTCAGTCTGCCCCACTTCCACTCATGCCCAGGGCAGAGCCAAAATGGTGGCTACCGGCTTCTCTTTGATCTGGACAGGCTCAAAGTTTAGTTGTTCCTAGGAATCTACTTCAGCCCCCGGAATCCATTAATCAATAGCTGAAGTTGGTGCCACACCGTGTCTTCCTTCCCTGGTTTTTGAGGGAAATGGAGCTTCCAACTCCAGCCATGGAATAGCTCCCGAGGTGGCATGCGCACCATGGGGACCAACTTTCGTGGCGTGGAGGGCCCTACTCATGAATCTTTGTGCAGATGGGCAGTCTCCTCCTTCCACCCTCCTGAGGATGGCGCAGGATACTCCTCTGGTCTCCTGGGTCCTCCAAACAGGTGCTTTAGGTAGCTCTGGGTGACCACCAACTGCCCTGTATCACGAGCTGACTCCAGAAGCTTCTCACTCTGCAGCTGTCTTGACTTTCCCCTGGATTACTTTTTAATATATGGTAACTAGGTATAAATAATTGGTGTTGGGGTGGGATTGGGGGCTTCTGTAAAATCTGTTTTAGTCTGTGCATTCAAGCTGTAAAGGTGCAGTACCCTGTAAAAGTCATGCAGGAGGGCGGGGTAGGGGTGGGGTGAATACCAAGCTGGTGCTGAACTTCTGAGGACCACGTGATGCTGATGAACTTCAACCAGTGAAGCACCTTGGACACAGTTGAGAAATTAAAAAAAAGTGTTTCAAAGAGTGATTATGACATGAGAAGAATAAATAGGAAAGCGGCTCAAAGGTTGGCTCTTCCTTCTGGGATAGGAGACATGCTGTAACCCACTCATGTGAAAAAAATAGCCCAATTCTGGCACATCAGATTTGATTTGTGGATGCCCACGATAAATCTGAGTTACTTGGAACTTCCCACTGTCCAAAACCTTCCCTTTCTGGCTCGATTCTAACAATTATTAATACATTTGAATAATTCAATGCAGAGTGCTCATGTGTGTGATTTTTTTTAATCAGAAAGAGCTTAACCAAACAGAATGAGTCGCTCATTGTGTTTCCAGGATTCCCTTTTGTTCCCAAGAGTAATGGAGACCTTTTTTCTGTTCTTCGAGCATCCATTCCTTCCTCCATGGCTAGCCACACCCCTCCTCCTCCCTCCATTGAACTGGGATGGAGCTCTCATGAATTTGGCCTTGCAATCAAAGAATTACACTCCCCTGGCCATGGTGATTGGGCCAGGGATGAGCCTGTGACTTAAACTAACCCCCAGGTCTTTCCACCAACTGTTGAAGAGTTCTCTCTCTAGTAAGCTACTAGACTGCTAGCACGAAACAGCTCCTGGTGGTCTTGCCATGACTGTGTTCTTCTGTCAATGCCTTTACTGTGAGGGACTTGTGCTTCCTAATCTTTAAAGTGGTAGAAAATAATATCTATCACATAGAGTTGCTTGTGGAGTAAATGCCAAATACTTAGCTGGTATTTGAAAAGCATTTCCATCTTCCTTCCTTCCTTCTTTTTTCCTTCCTTTCCCCCCTTTTCTCTCTCTACCTTCTTTCTACTTTCCTTCTCTTTCTTCTTCCTTCCTTTCCTTCCTTTCTCCCTTCTCACCTTCACTCCTTTCTTTCCTTCTTTCCTTCCTCTCTTCTTTCCCCTTCTCTAATTTCTTCTTTTTCTCATCCCCCACCCTCCATTAAGACTGCCTTAACCATCCTTTAGTTTGACTATACTTCAGCAGGTCTCTCCTGACTTGGGGTGCCTGACCTCTCTCTCACTCTTACACCATCAGGCCCCTGACAGGCATCAAGCTGGAGAACTCCAGGGGGTCTGAATACCACAGAGACAAACATCCAAATCAAGTGGTCCCTACTGCAAACCTCAATAAATCACTCACCCAGCTTGCAGATGCCAAATGGTTCTTATTGCAACTTCCGTAAATCAACCCCCTACCACCCTCTGGTGCTTTGTCATCAACTCACTTCAGCCCTGAAAATGCCTGCTGCCCTTTGTTTCCATGGAGTGGAGTTCAGACTTGATTTCTGTTCTTTCTCCCTTGCTATAACATTGTCAGCTACAATTTTTCTTTGACCCTCCCTCTCTTTTTTCCTCCTTTCTTCCTTCTTTTAAGAAGCCCCAGAAAAGAAAGTTATTTGGGTAGAGGCTGGAAAATTTTATCAATTACTCTTCCATAACACTGGGAGCAACCATCTTAGTGGCCTCTGTGAAGGTCAGGTTTGCCAGGACGGTGTGGCCACCTGGGGTGGGCGGTGAGGGAAGAACTGAGCTAAGTGGAGGGTTGTGGCTATGGGAACAGATCTTGGTAACCACGAGGAAGAACTTTCTAACATAATATTAATAGCTTTCCAATAAAGGCAAGAGCTTCTTAGAGAGGTGTGAGTTTCCCGTCCTGGGGATATCCAGTTAAAGATGGATGACCATCTGTCAGGGTTACGATAGAAGGGACTTCTTTCCAGGGGACCAGTTTGGATGAAGTTTCCAAGTGCCTTCTGTCTTGCACACTCAGATCTATGATTTATTCCTCTAATGTTGGGAAAAGATGCTCCCTTCAAGCTGGATTGAGAAAAACATCAGGATAAAGTGAAGTAATGTTTCCCTAAGACAGTGGTTTTCAAACTTTTGAATGCATTAGAATAATCTAGAGGACTTGCTAAAATACAAATTGTTAGGCCACACCATCAGAATTTTTGATTCAGTGAGTCTGGGATGGGGTCTGAATATCTGCGTTTCTAACAAGTTCCCAGGGCATGCTTGAAACTGCTGGTCCAGAGACCACACTTTGAGAACTGTTGTCCTAAGGGTTCATTAATTTTATGAATGGCAGCTGGTGCATTGTTGAGAAAGCCTCAGGCTGGGAGTTAGGGGACCTAAGTTCTGGTCCTGCACATGCTATTCCATTCACCTGTGAGTCCTTGGGCAAGTCACCTACCCTTTCTGGGCCTTGCACTCCTCGTCCCTAAAACAAGAGGTTAGACTACATCATTGGTGTCAATCTTTTCAACACCACGGGTCTCCTTCAGTCAACTTTCTTTTTTGTGGGTGCCATATTCTTCCCCCAGAAATACAATGTGTATTTAAATAATAACCTCATTAGCTTTATTTTTGGGCATATATCTGATTTTCCTTGGTCTTTTTAAAATAATGACAGTAGCTTGCGGATGTCTGAGTCTATAACCACTGAATTAGATGATATTTAAAGTTTTCTCATAGCACAAAAAACATGACATTGGGAAGCAGATGTGGCTCAAGTGATAGAGCTTCCACCTACCATATTGGGAGTACCTGGGTTTGATCCCTGGGGCCTCCTGGTGATAAAGAAGGAAGAGAAAGTGTGCCCGTGCGGCGAGCCAGTGCCCTCACTGAGTGCCTGTGTGGCAAGTCAGTGCCCACGCGAGTGTCCGTGAGGTGGCCAGTGTCCACTCAAGTGACTCACACAGCAAGATGATGACGCATCAAAAGAGAGATAAGGGAGAGTCAAGATGAAGCACAGCAGAAACCAGGAATTGAGGTGGCGCAACTAACAGAGAACCTCTCTCCACATCAGGGATCTCTAGCATCAGATCCTGGTGAATCCTAGAGGAGAGAAAATGAGAAGAGGAGACAACAGAGACAGCAAAAACAGCAGGGTGGGAGGAGGGGAAGGGGGAAGATAAATAAATCTTAAAAAAAACCCAACACATGACATTCCAGAATATTCAGGATACAATGCCAAACCTGTGGGAGGGCTGTGAGCCTTGGCTCCCGCTGAGGTTGGTACCTTGTCTTGCTCGGGATGCTAAAGAGGAACTTATAGGCATTAGCTGGAAGACTAATGAGGTGGCCTCTGATGTCTCTGGTTCAGTTCTAAGACATGATTTTAGGCCCCCATGACCTCCCCAGGTCATCTCTTGGCGCTCCATAATTGAGAATTTGGGGATGATTCAAAGGTGCTGGGGTTCACGGCCCAGACATCTTTTCCGTGAGTGTCATTTGCTCACTAAAGAAATGAATGAGTTAAATGAGTTAATGAGTTTAGATGCTTCCAGAGCTGATTTTGTTCTTGTTAAACTGAATGAGTTCAGAAGTGTCTTATGTTGATAAATGTATCACCTATGCTTCACACACCCAGAAGGGATGGATACCGAACATCTGGGCCTCTGCTAGCTGCAGCAAACCCTGCCAACGCTGACTGGCAACACCTGCATACCCACGTCTTTTCCAGCGAAGTGAACTGTTAGCTTATGCTTAAAACATGTGTGAGCTTCATCATTTGTGTACAGTGCTTGGCGCTGAACTGCTAACCTTTGTTTGGGGTGGGGAAGGCTCACTCTTTTGAATGTCTTTGTCTCTTTTGGAACATAGAAAACCCAATGTGTTTGTGAATTGGATTGAATTTTAGAGATTTCCCTTACATGCCCAAGTTTATAAGATTACTTTTTATGCAGGTGTTTCCCAAGACTCTCTCCCAAACTCAAGGTGAGGTTCCAAGAATACACCATTTTGGCCCCCAAGTCCCTCCCAGTTGAATAAGGCTGTTAGTCCACAGACAATTTAAGCTTTAAGGGAAATACAGAAAGCTAAGTGGGGACTGATGAGAAAGAAAATGACCTCCCTGGGCTGTCAGGGGAGGCTGCTCTTCACACCAGCTGAACAGTCTACTTTGGGAATGATACAAGCAAGGCAGGCCCTTCAAATGGGAAAAGCAATTAATGTTTTAATTGCTTTTTGAAGGATGTAGTCCTCACAAAGCAAAAGAGGGAGGGAGGCCTTCCTAGAAGAGGGAATGGCTATGCAAACCCTTAGTCTGTTTTGAATAGGTCAAAATACTATGTGGTTATAAGTGAATATGCTTGTTCTTCGGAAATATACATGGCAGAATGAATGGAGCCAGGACAACCTATGCTCAAGCATTCAGAAAATTATTGATAGATCGCTAGACAGACAGATAGATGAATGAATGGGTAGAATAGTACAGAAAATATGACAAAATGTTAAAATTGGTGCATTTGGATATCTGGAGGGATAGGGGTGTGTTGAGTTCTCTGTACAAGGTTTATATAATTTTTGTAACTATTCTGTAAGTTTGAAAATATTTCAAAAGAAAAGTTTTTTTTTTATATTAAAATTATGTGGTTGGATAGAGATAGAGAGTGGTGATAGGGATAATAGTGGAGTAGGGATAGGAAATCAGGAAAGTCAAGGCCAGACTGCAAACTTTCTTCAGTGTCCTGCTGTATAGCAATAGTTTTCAAATTTCAGTGTGCATCAGAATGACATAGAAGGCTATTAAAACTCAGATTGCTGGGCCCCTCCCTTACAATTTCTGATTCAGTAGGTCTTGTTTGGGACCTGAAAATTTGCATTTCTATAATAGCAAATTCCCCCATGATGCCTTGGTCTAGGGTCCACTTTGAGAATCACTGCGATAGAGTTTGTATCTTTGAGCAGTGGGTTGTTCCTGAAAACTTTCTAGGCAGGTGGGTGACAAAGTCAGACTCATGTTTTGGAGGGAATATTCTGGTAGAAATTGTGTTGGAGCAGTAGTCAGGGCACAAGGAGATAAGTTGAAGGATGGTTGGAGTAGCTGAAGCAATAGAAGATGAGGCAGGAATGAGGTGGGCTTAAGGGGTGGACAGGTGGGAGAGGGAAATGCATGCTGGGCTTGCGGCCTGGCATTGGGGTCCTGTGTTATCAGCCCCACGCTGGCATTGAGTTCAGCCCTCTTCTTCTAGTGAGTCACACTACAGGTGGCATCCTTGAGACTCTGAGTCACATGCCAGTTCTGTCCCTGGCTACACAAGGGCATAGTGCTGCTTTGCATTGACAGGAAATACATATTATTTTTAGCCAAATTCTGCAGGATGATCTATTGCAGTTTTCATTTTCTCAGCACATTTTATTCAATTTTATTAGGTCATTTAGCAAATAATTTTAATTTTCTGCTTAGATCAGAATTTCAGAAAGTAATGTACTGTTGTACTGTTAATGAGTCTCCTAATAAGCTCCAGGAGATTGCGATTTGCAAATCATTCCCGAACATAACTGTCACTCAGCCTGGTTGCCTATTAGCACACTCCTCAGCTGTTCTCCCAGCGAGGGTCTGGAGATTTCTGGGAGATTCTTCCCGAGAAGTGTTTGTGAGAGGGGAAGGCAGCTCAGGGAGTCAGAGCTTATCTGGGTGCTCAGCTGTGGCACCTGCTGTATTCTTGTTTCCCTCCACAGGCAGCTGGTTCATAAGCTCAATACTCAATGACACACAGGGACCTAGTCCTTGTAACAACTTGGCAGGTTGACCATGAAGGCATTTTGGGGTTTCATTTGCAGGATGGTGGTGGACAGAGCAGGGGATAAGAAGAAAAATGAACTGAATACCACTATGTGCCAAGAGTTGGATTACGGCATTTTGTCTATTCATATTGTTTTTAATACAATCATACATTAATAAATTTTTTTTGGTAAAATGTTTTAGCAGCAAACCATCATTTACATGTTGTCTATGGCTATTTTTCTGCTACAACAGAGTTAGGTAGTTGGGACAGAAACCAAATGGTCCCCGAAGCTGAAAATATTTAGTATCTAGCCCTTTTCAGGAAAAGTATGTAGTCAACTGATTTAGGATAGAGATTCTCATACCTTTTAAACAATTATTTATAAACTAAGCATGTTCATAGACTCTTTACTTTGTACATAATTGGGATTGCCCATATGCATTATTCTATGACTTGATGTTTTTCTCTTGATTATAAATCTTGGGGATAATATAATGGCAGAATGTGTAGGTCTCCACATTTCTTGTTGATTTGTATTTTGTGGCTATGTAGAAATCTACAATACAAACGTCTCATATTTTGTCTATTCTTTTTTATATTTTAGTCAATTATGTCACTGATTTTAAAAATAAATTTTTGCAAAATGATAAAGTTCCTGTATACTCTTCCTCTACTTGTTCCTAATGGCGACATCCTACGTTACTGTGGTCTATTTGTTAAGCTAAGAAACTAACAGAGGAACTACTTAAAATTTTTTAATTATACAAATAAAGCATAAAAGTATTTCCTTGTAAAAATAAAACCAGCACAGATTAGCTTCAAGTTCCCTTTTGCCTTCTAACCTAATCTCAGGACCCCCGCCCTGGCTCCTGCCCAACTCTTATGTGTTTGCTGTTAACAAGCTTTTCTCCATGCGTTCATTACCCACACAGACATGCAGAGGTAATATTGGAAATTTAATACTGTTTTGTGGTTTAAAAATATAAATAGCATCACACCATGCATCTCTTTCTTTCAACTTGTTTTTTTCCTTTCAAAAGGTCTTGGACGACTATTCAAGGTCATGTACAGAGATCTGCCTCATTCTTTTAATTGCTGCATAGCTTCTCCATAATATGAATGCAATTTTGTGTTTTGGAGGGAACAGTCTATTTAGCCATTTCCCTTTTGGATGGCCGTTTAGGTTGTTTCTATTTTTTCACTATTACAAACAATGCTGCAATCAGCATCCTTGTATATTCAACCCTTTTTGCACGTGTGAAATTATTTTTTTTGAAGGATAGATTCCTGTAATTAAAATCGCTGGGTCAATGGCTCGTGTGTGCATTCTTCTATAGATAATGCCAAATTGCCCTCTAAAAATCTTTACTAATATATACCTCTACCACAGTATAAGAGATTGCTTTTCCTAATCATTTCCTAATTGTCACCAAAAACCCTTATTTGACTTTTTGCCAGGCTGATGGTTCAGAAATGACATCTCATTGGATTATTAATTCGTATCATCCTGGTTATTAATGAAGTTAAGCATGTTTCTTTCCACATATTTGCTGGTGAGGGGCTGCACATATTTTCACCAATTACTCATCTGAGCAGCCATCTGAGAAAGGTGCATTTTCCCCATTTTACAGATTAGGAAACTAAGGCTATAGAAGTGAAGTCACCTGGTTGAGGCCTTAAAGGCATAAGTGTTGAAGTTGGGATTCTATGCATGTTCTGAAGTAGAGGAAGCTGGGAGAGACTGGGATGGACTTAAACTTTTTTTTTTTAATTAGGTAAGTTGTGAGCTTACAGAACAGTCATGAATAATGTGCAGAATTCCCACACATCACTCGTCCACCAACACCTTCCATTGTTGTAGAACATTTGTTACAGATTACGAAAGAACATGATCAGACTATTACCACTAACTATGGTCCATAGAGATGCTTTGTTTATTTTTTCCACACACCCCCTGTTAGTAACCCCATGTATTAGTATTGTCGTTTGTTACAGTTCATGAAAGACTGCTCATATATTTGTACTGTGAACCACAGTCCATCTTCCACCACATGCTTCACTGTGTTCTATGGTCCCATGCCGTGCACATTCTATCCAAACTGTACACTCAGTGGCTCTTGCTTGCATCACAGAGTTCTGCAGTCATCGTCCCAGTAAACCTTTGGTCATTTTCCTTCGTAGAGGCTGGAATGGACTTTTGGGGCAAGGATGGGTCTGGTGTGGTGGGCTCAGTACACATGGCTGACACGTCTGAATGGCACTGGGATTTGGGTGGTGGGATGCAGCTGCAGGAGACGTGAGCTTGAGGCCAGACATGGAGTCAGGTGTGGTGGCTGAGATAAGAATTTGGCCTGGGTTGCCATTTGGTTCAGGAAAAAATCCATTGATCCTTAAGATTTGTGTCCTTTATGTATGCTACATCTTATTAAAAAGAAAAAAAATCAAACACTTACAAGACAAATCCTGACTCAAGAAGTATTAATTTCCTGCTTTATGTCATATAATGTTGTCATCTCCTGAGCTGAATTCTTTCCTCTTCTATAGTGCTGGCACCTGCCTCAGATTTCCTTCTGCATTCTCCTTCCTGCTGGATCTGGGTCTTTCTCAGCTTTGGCCACTTGGCTGGGCTCAGATGCTCAGCCTTGTAAGTGCCCCTTCTGTGGAGGGTCTTTGTGCCTTACCTCTGCTCACGGACTGGGCTCCTGCTCTTTTCCTGGTCAGTGCCTCAAAGCTTTCCTCTTTGCTCCTTTCTGGTCATGGATATGGTCTCTGAGATGTCTGAGCCATCACTAGAGATTGCACAGACCACCAGGGCTACTCAGCCACCTCAGGCAAGACCCTCGACCCAGCCTGCTGTTCCACCATCTCTCCTTTCCACCTTCTCTGCCTCTAGGGCCCTCACAGCCTAATCCCCCTCCCCACCACCGCTGGACGCCCCTCTAAATGACTATAAATACCTCTTTATGCCCCCCCCCCACATTTTTTTTCAGTGATAGGTGCTAACTCGAGTACAGATGAGAGCTGCGGCAGCCCCTCTCATGTTGCCTCTAACTTCCCCTCTAAAGAGCCTCCCTGATTTTAAAGGTGCTGTTTCTGGGTGGTTAAAAGAAGATGAGATTTTTATCAAGGGACATGCTTGAACATCACTGTTGCCATCTGAGAATCTTGGCTGAAAATGTGCCTGTTTGTCACTTCATGCCTTACTTGGAGCTCTGACTTTGCTGCCAGGAATGATCAAATCTCTTCTTGCTAAGCCAGTGCTGGAACAGATAGCCGGGAAGATGACCCACTGACAGCTCATTACCATACAAATTCAAACGGTGTTCGGCAGTTCAGCGACAGGAGCTCTGTGTGGGCACAAAACGTTCTCAGGCTTGGCTGTGGTGCAGATGGGGTCTTAGGTAGGCAACGCCAGGTGATTTTCCTGAAACAAATGTATTGGTGTGCCAGTAGTGTCCAGCAAAGCACCAGCCGGCCATTTGTGGCCTCCCCCCGCAGTCTCTGGGCTGGTGGGCCCTGGTTCCCAGTTAATTGCTTTCTCTTGCTTTTCACATGAAAAAGGAGTGAGAAGCAGCCAATTAGCCAGTTCACTTTGACCATTTCCCAACTTGCGGTAATTCCTGGTATTCAGGTGTTGGAAAAAGTTTGCCTGAAAACAGGTTCCAAAATGCAGCAGAGGGCTCCTCTGGAGTTAATATTGGGGAGCCAAGTGTCCAAGACAGAATCATTATCATTTGTGCAGGTAAGAAGTAAGCTCTATGGGTCCTGGCTGTGCATAGATTATTATTATTATTTTTTTTTTGGAGGTCAATGAATGCCTGTATCCCCACAGTAATCAAAATACCAGGGCAAGGGCCTGACTGCAGGAAATCTGGGTACCAGTCCAAGGTCTACTATTTTCTAGACTTGTAACCTTGGACAAGTCACAGAAAGACATTTCATAGAATTAGAACAGCTCAACTATGGCTAGCTACCTCAATTTCTGCTTCCATTGCCCATTTTACCTCTGCTCGGATATTTTTAAGGCTGGAGCATTCAACACCTCTTAAGGAGCTTACTTCAATATCCAAAAGATATGTCCTGGATGGAGGGAAAAAGTCAACCATGCCTGCTGCTTCATTGGGTGCTCTGTCTTACAACCTGCCAAGGGACAGAGTTTAGGAGGCCTGTCACACTTCTGACCACGTGACACAGTTAATGTAGGCCTGGGGCTGTCTTTATCCTAGGTGTCCCCTCCCCTCCAGGAGTAGAGCCACATTTGCATACCACAGACACGATCAAGTTGAAAGAATAGCGGAGATGAAAGGAGCCAAAAGCCAGGTCTCTTGGGCAATTTCCCTAGTAATACAGGAACAGAATTATCCAAGGAGTGATTGACAAATTAGAAGCACTTTGCACCTAATTTTAATGCATTTGGCTTCTTGAGAGGAGGAATATGTTAAACTTAAAATTATTCACCTTGCAGTAGCTTCTGTCTTTCAAATCAAAATCAATCTTCACGTGGGGTACTAAATCTTAAGGAAACAAATTGCTTTCTATGGTACATTGCACTCTTTAAATGGCTTTATTTGGAGGGCCAGCTGAGCAAGTTAATTTCAGCCGCACAGCTGGCTGGCGATTGTGGAGTGGGCCCTCTCGCCTGTCGTTGGAGAGAGCCTGGTCTGGTGCTCATTAACCACCATTGGACTAAAGGAACGATGAAAGTAATTGGCACATGTGCTGGACCGTGGGGTAGAAGTTATAAAGGCATTTTAAGTTCCAGGTTGGTCTGTTGATAGGCAAGATTCTGAACTTGGTCCTTGGAGCAGCCTCTTCCTCTCCTCTTCCTTCTCAGTGGCTCTCAAATATGGCTGCTTTTGTAGCTCAGGGCCACATCATTCCTCTCATCAACCATCATGGAGGGAAGCAGATGTGGCTCAAGCGATTGGGCTCCCACTACCACATGTAAGGTCTGGGTTTGGTTCCTGGTGCCGCCTAAGGAAGGTGAACAAGACAGCAAGCTGATGCTACTCGCTGACGTGATGGGTTGGTGCAGTGAGCTGATACAAGATGACACAACAAGAGACACATGGAGGAAAACATGAGAGACACAACAAAGCAGGAAGTGGAGGTAGCTTAAGCGATTAGGCGCCTCCCTCCCACATGGGAGGTGCCAGGTCCGGTTCTTGTGCCTCCTAAAAAAGGAAGACCAGCACACAACAACAGACTCAGCAAATGCAAAACGACAAGGGGGGTGAAGAGAAATAAATAAATAATCTTAAAAAAAACCCCAAACCGTCATGGAAATCTACTTTTAGGAAGGGACCAAATTGGCTCATTCATATGGAGGTGATCACAACTGATTAACTTAAAGTATAATTTTATCCCCAATTTTTTTTTTAAATGTCAAAAGAAGGTGAACCAAAATAGCTAATCTCTAATTAGGGAATTTTGGTGTAGGTGGGGCTTGCTAACCCAAAGGGAGCTGTCTACTCTAGAATCATAACGTTTTTGAACAGGAAAGAGATGTAGAGAATTTTCTAGTTTAGTTTTCCTCAGAAATTCCATCATAGAATACTTAACAGTTACCAATTCTTTGCTTAAATATCTCCAGTGATGGGAACTCACTGCATTACAAGGCAGCCCATTCCATTATTGGGTTGTTCTAGTTTTTAAAAATGTGACCTTATTTTCAACTAAAATTCGTCTCCCTGAAACTTCCATCCATTAGATCTACTTCTGCCCTCAAGATCAAATGCCTTCTCAATGAAAGTCCTTCAAATATTTGAGGCTAACTCCTACGTCCCCCACCTCACCCCCCACATAGCTTCATTTCTCTGGATTAAACACTCCCTGTTCCTACAACTGTCACCCTGACTACATAACTTCCTGGGATATATTCTGGTTTGTACACGTCCTTCTTAAAATGCGGTTAAATGCAATTTCTATGAATGTGTCCTGACTTGGGGGGAAGTTATCTCTCACCTCTGAGGCTTTGAAGCTGAACCTACCCATTCTGGCGCTGCACAGACAGGCTTTCGTGGCCTCCCAGGCAGGACTTTGTCCTGAACCCTGTTATATTTGATTTGATCATTCTCTGCCATCCGATGTGTATGCTATGCTGCTCTGCGATTTGCCAGCCTCACACTTGATGAGCTTTCTTCCTGCCAGTCTCTCTGATGAGATATGAAAGGCCATTAAGGATAATTTACTCAGTAGTAAGAGGTGGAAGCAGCAGCAATTTAAAAGGAAAAAAACCAAAAATTTATTGGATTCCTTATTTTAAAAGCCTATACTTATTTAAAGAAATCGATAACCACAAAGAAAATAATAATTACCTATTAAAAAAGCCAGTTTTATATAGGTCCTTCCATGTACACATTTTCCCAATGTGTTCATATTATATGTTGTTGCTTTTTAAAAAATTTAGTATGAATATTTTCCCAGGTCATTAAACAATCTTCTGCAAGATCATTTTTTAATGCCTCCATTATATGGACATACTATAATTTAATTAACTCTCTAGTGTTGGGGATATAGGCTGCTTTCTAATTGTTTCCTCTTGTGAACCATGCAGCTAGAGTTTTGCCCACACCCGTGATAAATTCCTAGAAATGGAATTGCCGAGGGCAAAGGATAGGCAAAACTTTTGATACTTGTTGCCAACTTACACTTCAGAAAGATAGTGCTATTTCCAGGATGCTATTTCATATTTTAAAAGCAGCATGACGAAGACTTTGTTTCTGCTGTTTGTTTCAAGCAGCGTTCTTGCCAGTGTGGACAATGATACGGTAATAACATATTCAAAGAACAAAGCAGGCAGAGGTTGGGACCCGCAAATTAGGGCGAGGTCAAAAGCTGGTGGTAGGCACAGGAAAAGGAATCTAGGAGCAAAGCAAAATGTCTACCTTTAAATTCTTGCTTTCCATATGTATTTCTTTTCTTACGTTAATTGTTAAAAAATATGCTCATTAGTTTAGCTGCCATTTTAATAAAATTTATTTCTTTAAAGAAATAAAAAAAGCCCAGGGTCTTTGGGAGCTGACACTTGACCATCTCTTTTCTTACTCAGGTCACGTGGTATAATTCACAGTGATGGGCTGGCTATTTCAAACCTCAGGCTCCTGATCCTAAAGACTTTGAGGGATTAGCCAGGAAGATTCACCTTGTTTACAATCGATCAAAATACCTGCTCAATTTTACTCCAAACTGATATTAATTTCTGGTTGTATTTGTGGGAGTATCAGCTCGAATAGTGTTTGGAGGCTTGAACTATTGCATAGCTAAGTCCTCCAAATTGGGATCTGATTTTTTATTATTTCTTTCAAAAGGTGCAGAACACACTGATTCCAACTAAATACAGTGGGTCCAGTCTCTCAAAGAAAGAATATAAGACAATCAGACAGCTGCTGACGGTCAAAGGAACGGATGCTTCTACAGTTTTAAAGGGCATCACTGAAATGTAAATCACTTTCTTACATATATGCAAAACGACAGAATTCCATGGGGAAACAAACCTTTATTTTAGACATAAAACTCGGAAGATGTTTCTAATTTGCCATCCATCTGACCACAGAGTTATTGCAGAGCAGCTGGGATTGCAGTTGGCTCCATGATCAGAAACTGGGCTACAGTGGATTAACCAAACTGCGGTTCGCCTATGAAATGATGGCACTGGAGGAAATGATCTCCAAGGGCTTGGAAGTGCTGGAGCTGGCTCAGAACTGCTCATGAGAGACTGTTGTGTGGGTCTCTTCTGAATCTGTTCAGTGATGTCTTGTTGGTAGTTCGAACTTGGCCTTACGGGGAGTGTTTACACCACAACCAGCAAATGTTGGAAATCAGGGCTTCACTGCCCACCTCCTCCCCAGGCAGGTTGTTAAACATTTACCACCGTCTCAGAGGTCTTCCAGTGTTTTCAGCCTCTGGAGCTGTCATTTCAACTTTAAATCAGAGTGAGGTCTCACTGCAGATCCCCTGAGCTTTACTTTCTGCGTTTCTATTTTGTCTCTGTGGGTCTCTCACCACCTCCTCTCCATTCTGCCCTTCCTTTCTGTTTCTCTTACCTTCTCCTCAGTCTTTCTTTCAGCAACCTTCTTATGAAATTTAGAAATAAATGAATCTGTCATGAATATATACCAAATGTTTGTGTTTCTGATTACAAAATGAGTGTTTTTAATTTATGTATTAAAAACAACAACCACTGCTCCGTTCTTTCCACTATAACACCTGACTTTGATTTTTACATAAGAATAACTCCTGAATTATTTTTCCCAGTGCATTTTTTTTAATCATCAAAAACTCCCTTTAATGGTCTATCAATCAACAAGTCGATTAAGTACTTTTTCACTTTTGTTGAAAACACAGAATCGGAAAATGTGACATACCAAAGGATTGATTACCTTTTCTCTTTAGAGTCATTCATTTTTCAATTGTGGATTTTTAAACTTAAGCTCTTTATTTCGAGATAATTATAGACTAACATGCAGTTGTAGGAATTATACAGAAACGGAGTTTTGTAACACTGTAGTATCCTATCACAAGGATACTGAAATTGATACATCCCAGTGCGTTTCAAAATTTCAACCACAGTCCTGGCTATGAAGGGGAGGAATGTGCCTTCTGCTACTAAAGTTGTCAAAAAAAAAGAATGCATGGGACAATGTTTAAGTGGCAAGAAAGACTTTATTCAAGGGCTATCGCAATAGGGGAGAAAGACTCAACTCAGTTGAAAAAGGAACAGTGTTTTGTTTTTGTTTTTTAATAATTGTATGATGTTTTTAAAATGGCATTTATTTATTTATTTATTTTTAGGAGGTAGCGGGGATTAAACCCAGAACCTCATACATGGGAAGCAGGCGCTCAACCACCGAGCCACACCAACCCCCCCCAGTGAGTGTTGGTTTTCCCATTTGTTTGTTTCTAGGAGGTACTGGGGATTGAACCCGGGACCTTGCACAGGGGAAGCAGGTGCTCAACCACTTGAGCTACATCTGCTCCAAACAGTAGAGGTTTTTAAGGGCTGGCGGTGGGCCAGTGGACATACACTGGAGGATGTTGGTGGTAGTGGGGCGTTGATTATTGCAATGGGGGTTACTGAGTTTTCAGTTAGGGCCACTTGGTTCAGATGTTTTCTTTTGCTGTATTGGGCCACCAGCAGTCTGGAAGGGCCCAGAAGGAGGAAGGTGGAGATAATGAACTACCTTGGTAGGAGCTTCTCAGTGCCTGGACTGCAGGCCCCGGGTACAGGGAGGTCAGAGACCTGGAGTCTGGAGAAGACTGTCCAAAGTTTAGTTAAGCTAAAGGGAAATGAAGGTTCTAGAAACAGTGATTTGGCCCAGACTATGCCGCAGGTCTCCAGCCGACTTCTCGTTTCCCTTTAAACCTGTCTTCACGTTCTCTCTTCCTAGCACTTCTGTAGCTGTTTTTTTTTTCCTCAAGTAGAATGAAAAAAACAAATAAGGTCTAATATCTTGCTCTTCAAAAATGTGGCCTGTAAACAGGCAGCATGGGCTACAAACACCAAAGGGCTTGATAAATAATAAACAAATCCTGCGCTCTGCCCCAGCCCTAGTCAATCAGAATTTGCAGCGTGACCAGCTCCCAGGTGATTCCTGGGCACACTAAAGTTTGAGATGTTCTGGTGTAATAAATCCGGGGCAATCTTCTCAGTCAGATGCTTCCTTCTCTCGGGCCTTGGGAAAGAGGTCCACCTACAGCTGGACAGTTCCTTGCCACAAGGAGCTCTGGCCCGTCGTAGGGGGTGGGGCACAGGGTCAGCAGGCCCAGATCACCACCATCTTGATTCTGCTTTTTCTCCCTTCTTTGGGACCAGGGAGTGTGGACAGAGGGCTTCCTTCCGTGGAACTGATCCCTGTTCCACTAATTCCGGGATTCTGTCTCTGAAGGGGTGACTGCCTGTGGCAGTTCTCCTTGAAAGTGACCTCAAGGTCTGGAGAAATCATTCTTGCTTTGCCATTCAGGAGTTGATGAAGCTCTGCACACCCATGAAGCTGTCTCTTTTCTAGTTTTCCTTTTTCTGACTATTAGGCAAAGAGAGTGAAGAAGAATAAACACTGGGTGAGCCCTTAGGTGATCTCACTTGAACCTTGCCTCCCACTGTGGCACGCGGGCAATGTCACACCTGTTTCACAGACTCAGGAAAATGGAGGCTCAGGAAAACAAGCAATTTGCCAGACGTTCTATTTAAGTGAGAAGATAATAGTTCTGGGTGGGAGGAGCCTTACATGTTCTTCCCTACTGGACAGAAATAACTGACTGAAGGGCTTTTCCTTCTGGTCTTGAGCTTCTTAACTTCTCACCCGATTATAGCCAGCAGCTTGGTCAGGCCCACAGTGCCCAGGTTAAATCAAATAATTGCTATGCTCCGTTCCTTTTAATCTCCATAGGAACCTGTGATGTTGTTCTTATCCACTACCCTGTTTTACAGATGAGGGAACTGGTTGCTGTCAGAGAGGGGGAAGAAGTTGTTGAAGATTCTACAGAAACGAAGTGGGCAATACCCACTAGGGTGGCTATAATAAAAAAGATAGATAACAAGCGTTAGTGATGCTGTGGAGAAATCAGAACCCTCATACACTGCTGGTGGGGATGTTGAGTGGTACAGAGATTTTGGGCAACAGTCTGCAGTTCCTCAAATGGTTAAACACAGAGTTGCCTTTGACCCAGCAATTCCACTCCTAATCACATACCCAAGGGACATGAAAAACGTGTCAACACAAAAACTTGTACACAAATGTTCATAGAAACATTATCAAAACAGCCAAAAAGTGGAAACAACTCAAATATCCATCAACTAGTGAATGGATAAATAAAATGTGGTATATCCATACGATGGAATATTACATGGTAGACAAAAGCAATGAAGTACTGATAGATGCAACATTATAGATGGACCTTGAAAATATTATACTAATTGAAATAAGCCAGGCACAAAGGTCCAAATATTGTATGATTCTATTTCTATGAAATGCTCAGAATAAACCAATCTATAGAGACAGAAAAGAAAATAGTGGTTGCCCAGGGCTGGGGGAGATGAGGGAATTGGGGAGTCATGGCTACGGGGTGTGAGGTTTCTTTCTGGGGTGATGAAAATAATCTAAATTGATTGTGGTGATGGTTGTACAACTCTGTGAATACACTCAAAGCCATTGAATTGTATACTGAGATGGGTGAATTGTGTGGGAAATGAGCCATATATCAACAAAACTGTAAAAAAGTAAAGCAACTGCGTGGCAGAGTCCCTCTCTGGACCCTGGGCTTCTTCCACCACACCCTGCCCCGTTACCACCCAGTGGCACCCGAGCAGGTTGGGGTCTGCAGCCCTGGAGCCCAGCCTCCCTGACCAGGTGCGCCTGAAGCTCTGGGTGGGTCCTGGGCAGTGGCGTATTCTAAAGCCCCCCAGGTGGTTTCCAGGGGGCAGCCATGTTTGGGATGGAGCACTTTTCTCAAGCTTGGCGCCTTGGGCCCTAGGACCATGTGTTTCTCTTCAGAGGCTGCTATCTACATGGAATTTAAAAGATTTGGCATGAAATTTTGATCAAAGCAATTACCTATATGCTTTTTCAGGGGAGGTTGTCTGAGGCATAGCAGTCAGAGAAATTGAACTGTCAGAAACTAATGTAAGAATAATAAGGGAATATTTCTTCTTCATTGGACACCTAAGATGAATAGCAGGTAAAATAAAATTTTAAATTAAATTGAATATGTATATGACTTTACTTTTTTGTTAAAGGACTATAACATGAATAATGAACATATTAAAAAGAGAAGACCAGAGCCTCAATTTCTTTCAATAATGTTAGTGTTGTATATCCCAGCTTGAATAAAACACATTTCATAAAACACCTACACAGTTCTGCAATGCATTATGGATGGCCTCTCTGGAGAAATCTTACATGCCTTTCAATTTTGACATAGTGTTAGGGTAATAATAGAAGTCTTTGGCATATAATTCGGCAGGCACTCTTATAATTCTCAGCTTTACTGATTGAAAGCCAGGCTTACCTCACTTGGATACTCCCTAGCAGAGAATTGGGAGAGGGGAATGGGGAAGAAAGGACCCTCGTTGTTCTCCATATTTGTGGGGCTGTGGAGTCAAGGGCTAAGTGGAATTGTATTTGAAATTGTGTTAGCTGGGATAGAATTTTAACTGCTCTAAGAGAATTCTAAAGTAACAGTGGCTTAATAAGAGAGAAGCTTATTTCTCTCTCACATCAACGTCCGTGCGGAAGTGGCTGCTCTTTGCTAATGTTAGGCACCCAGACTCCTCTCCTTGCTGCTCCACCATCCCTGGAGTGTGGCCTTTCTCTGCAGGGCCCAATATGGCACCCTTGCCCGCTGTGGGAAGAGCGAAAGGAGCAGGCCCAGCCTGCTTCTTCCTTCTAAGGATGGGAACTGGATGTTGCTTGATTTACTTCTGCTTTCATCCTGTTGGTCAAAACTTAGCCCTGCGACCACATAGAGCTGCAAGGGAGGCTAGGAATGCTAGTATTTATTTTGGTTGGCCAAATGCCCAGGATGAGCAAAAACTTAGTGAGGGACCACTGTGTGTTGAGCGCATAGTGGAACTTCAATTGCTCATGACCATCTTATGTGATAGATATTCTAAACATTCATTGAGGAAGAGGAAGTGGCTCAGAAAGGTTAGGTAACTTTCCCAAAGCCACACAGCTGACTGAGGTTCTACTATTTGAGGAGTTTAGATTAGTGAATTACTAAATCATCTGAGGTAGAGGATGATTAGGGCTTCCTGGTTGATAAAGAGACCACACCAGGGAAATAAGGAGGGACAGTGGAGTCCAGGAAGAGGAGACATCAGGTGGTAGGAACAGGAGCAGCAAGGTACTTCTACCAAGCCACAGAACTTTCATAGAGTAGAAATATAGGGTGTGTTGGAAACCATAGGTGATAGAGCAGAAGTTGCAGGTAGGAGCCAGGTAAGGAGGGCACCTTGGCTTTTTGTAGACAGTGGAGTGTCCTGATGGGGCTTTAAGCTAGAAAGTGATGGGATCAGATTTGCCCTTTAGAAATCTGCTCTGGGGGCAAGGAGACCAGCTGAGGACTTGGGGCAAAGATCTAAGCAAGAGCTGAACTAACACTTTAACAGTGCAAATGGCACCTTGGGGACAGAGTTAATAGGTGTCAAAGAGGTAAACCTAGAGTTCTGACTGGATGTGGTGGGTGATGGAGAGAACATTACAGGACGCCTCCTGGAATGACCCTAGGCTATTAAGTGGTGATTGGGTTAACAATGGCTCCATTCGTGAAGAAAGATTTTAATTTCTCTCCATAGTTCTAAACACCCTTATGGTAGGACACTCTACAAATGAAAAATTTATGGGGGGAAAATAGGATGGGAGGGGGGGGACCAGGGAGGTTACAAAATTATGAAAGTCCTAATGAATACATTTTATCTTCACAAAATTAAAGAAATATTAGCCTCCCAAATAAAAATGATATGAATAATGTTTTTTGCACCTTAAATCAGTAAAATAGCAACAATAGGTACTGTCCCATTAACTTCCACTTACTGGAAATTTTCAGTATTTTCCTTCCCCATAGTTTCAGTGGAATATGTGAACATTGGTTTTGCTCTGTTGAAGATAATAAGCATACTAAGAGGCATTTTCTTTAGTTCTGATCTTCCATCCAAATGCTTAATGCCTTTCTGATTTTGTAATTTGGGCTGCCGCAGTCACCCTATCTAAGTCATGATTCAAAAGTAACTAGCAGTGCACAGACAAACTTGATCCAAAATTCTCAGGGCTGCAGGAGAGGCATAGAGGAAGAAGTCTATCCGTACACACCAGAATTTTAAGTCAGGTTGTTACAGGGAGGGGATTGCCAAATTTCTAAGCCAGTCATGTGCACCCTGGGCTGTAAAGGTGGGAATCAACTGCCAGTTCCCCTCTGGTTTCTTGTACTTCATTCTTCTGTTCTGTCCACTCGACTTGAGTTGTAGGTTCAGCCTCGTCCCAGTCCTGCCTCGTCCCAGTCCTTCAGAGAGATCCCACCAGAGATCGATGTGGACTGGAGAGAGACAGCTTGAACCCAGTTCTCAGGTCTCAGCTCCAAATCTTCAAGGCTGAGCTGGCCCTGACCTTCTGTTCTAGCTGTGATCATGGCTCACCTGCCTTGTTTCTAATACCTAGGGCTCTGTGCAGCGAAGGGACCAACTCAAGGTCTTTCATTTCCTAACTCTCGGACCCGGGGGCAGTTGTTTCACCATGCAGACTCAGTTTTCTTGGCAGGATAATAACAGAGCTGTAGGTGCAGAACTTAAGTAAGTTCAGGGCTTGAGTCTGGTGGGAATTGTGACTAAGGGGCTAGTGGACTAGTTGTGGAGATACACTTACATGGCAAATGCTCCATTTTTAGTTTCGTTATAGGTACAGATCAAATAAAATCACGTTTCCTAAAGATGCATTTATTCACAGTTACTATGATATTAAGGAAAATTCATTGCCCATACCAAACAATAAGAAAAATATAACCACATGAATTGATATCAATAGCTAACCCATCAAAATAGTGGTGCTCATTTTGGCTTTATAATGGCATGTTATATGGAAAAAATATATGAAACGTTTATTCTACCTTCAAATCCTACTCTGTAAAGAAAGGCCCAAGGAGGCTGAGGAGTCACAGCAATGGGGTTCTTCTGTTACGGCGATAGGTCAATGATCCTGGAGTAATCTCTTCTCTATTTGTGATTTTATAACTAAATCAGTGATCAGTTTGCTCTGGCATCACTATTGCTGCTCTGCAGGAATGTTTTTGTTAGTTGCAAGGAGGAAAAATACCTTTCCCATACGATAGAGTTCATTGGCAAAGCCAGACTGATGGATCACGGCAGAAAGGACGTGAGGATGCGATGGGTGGTGGAGTGCCGTTAGAAGGATTAAATGAGATAATGCAAGGGAAATGTCTAACATGGCACTTGGCACATAGTAGGGGCTCAGTGAATGTTACCTATGATTAGAATTATTTTTTTCAAGAGCCATTACCCACATCATTCGCCAATTCAATTTGGTCTTGTCTCTTACTGATAGACAGAGCTAGGATACCCAAACCCCACATTCTTGGCCAGTTTCCTAAAATAGCATACCCTAGCCCTACTTCTGGAGATTTGCAGTGCATATCTGCATAATAAAGGCTCTGAGAACTCCTGCAGGGGAAAAAAAAACACCACTTGTTGATCTTTGGCTAATTCAGTGTTTTCTAAGATATTCTGACCACAAACCCATCTTTCATGCCTTATTATTTTCATGGCCCACCTGTTAGCATTTTGGGGGCAAGAGTTCTATGGAACACCCTAAGGTGAAAGGACAATTTCACGCTTAGCAGTTCATCAAGCTGAGGAATTCTAGGGCATGAGTCACTATAAACTTTTTAGAAGAAAAATTAAGTTCTCTTTTCCTCAATAATCAAATGAAAGTCCCTGTACTTTGTGAGTAGCATTTTATGAGAGATGAAGTGGCATTTTCTGACTTGAGCGATGTTAGTTATTTTTCACCCTGGAGGTCAATGGAGAGGTGAGCTGGTGAGGTTCGAGGCTAGGAGACCTCATGGCATTGCTTGGCAATTCTCTTTGAATCGTCCTTCACGCCTGAACAGAGCTCCAAAGTTCACAGTTACGTTTACTCAAACCCATCTTCTTTGACCCTTACAGCTGCCGTATGAAGCAAGCAGGGTAATAAATTATTGATCCCATCTGATACCAGAGGAAACTGAGGTGCTGAGAGGTGAAGTTGTTTGTTTAAAGCCAAAGAGCTAAAATGAGAACTTAAGTCACTTGATTCAATTTAACTCAGCAAGCATTTGTCATCTACTATGCCGGAGATTCTGTAGAGCTTAAGGAGACTGATGTGAATTAAAGTTACGAGAGAATGTGGAAAGCAACAATAGACTCAGAGGGGACCAGAAGGCCTGGGGAAGGACATCAATAGGAGATGGTTTCTGAATTGGGTTTTGAAGGATAACTAGGAGTTTTTCAGGGAAAACAAGCAGGGAAAGAGAGGAAAGATCATTTTGCTACAGTCCCCCCTGTTTCCTACTAGGTGACTAGGCCTTAGAGGACATTGGGGGTGGGGTGTGTGTGTGTGTGTGTGTGGCAAACTTCTGAGGATTTCCCCTTCATTCCATTCTACTCATTTTTAAACACAGCTGGGGCATAAGTGCTTTGCGAGAGCCATGTCACATTAAAGCATGATGATGGATGGAAAAATTCATCAATGTTGGCTGAGAAATTCATCTATGAGGTTAAAGTTTAAAAACTTTAATAAATCAAATCTTAAACTTGGGATTGAAAAACCAGCGAAAGGGACAGGATTGTGGCTTCAGGCTGCACACTGTTCCATGTATCAGCTGGGGATGACCGGGCGGTGGCTTTCTCCTGGGGCGTGATTTGCAGTGATTCCTGCAAATCAGTTCAAAGTTCCCTTTCCTTGATTAATGTGGTTTTCTGTGTTTTCCTGGTAACTCAGAACCAATGAGAAGCAATGATCTGGGAAACTAGCCCCTGCAGTTGGTTCCCTTTGAGGGTCCTCGGTGGAAGAGAACAATTAATTATGGTTGGCGCCGGGGGAGCTTGCTTTTAAATATCAGCAGTAGCAGCCGCAGCAGCCAGACAGCACTTTCACCTGGGCCTTCCTGCAACCTGGCAGGCTGTGCGGTGTCAGGCTCGTGGAGTCAAACAGACCTAGGAGAAACAGATTCCTTGAAGAAACTGGCTGGGCTTTTGCAAACATGCGGAGAAAAGGTTCCTATTTAAAAGATGCCTCATGGGTGAAATCAGAAGGTCAAGGCAGAGGAAAAATGATGAGCGCATCTGGGGATTCCTAAAGGGTGATGTGCATAACCTGCAGTTGCTCATGGTTATTTCTTTGTCTGCCCCTAAAGGGACGGGAGGGTCAGTGACGAGAGGCCTTCAGGTGCCGTGTGGCAGTGGCTGTGCTCTGTGTCTGTGGGTGGAAAGTGTTCTGTGACTTGGCGAGGCAGCCGGAGACCAAAGCGCGGCTTGAAGCTGGGCAGCAGCGTGGGAAGGACTGCTTTTAATTACAGCTCTGCTTCCTTGCAGTGGCTAAGAGGTCGGCTTCTGAGAATTCTGTCCTCTGGCATCTTGTAAAGGACTCTCGGTCTTGGCTGGGTCTGAGAACTCTTTCCTTCTACCCACATCTTCCTCCATGTACTCTGAAAGGGGGATTTATTCCTCTGTTGAAGGAAACTGTCGAAAGTTTTGTCACATTGTCCCTACCTGCTGCCTGGGTGTACCTGCTGTCCCCTCCAGCTCAGACCCCGGTTCTGCCCGCATCTCCCCCCTGCCTGGGGCCCTGGGAGGCTGGGCCTCCTTACCCTCGGCTTCTGGTTGGTTTGGACCAAAGAGCTTTCAGAGGGTAAGAAGAGAGAGATTCTTGAATCTACTCCCCATTCTCTCCCTGCACAGGTGCCAGGACTTTGGCAGGAGCTGCCCCCTTCCACGCCTGCTGCTTGTGGGGTGACCCCCTCCCCATTGGTACCAGTTCTCGCTGGCTTCCGCTATCACTTCTCCCCTAGAAACAGTTTTCTGCTATTGTTAGTCTCTTGATATCTTTCCATCCACTTTTCTCCTTTAATTCTGCTCCCTCCACTCCTTTTCTGTAATTGAGGTGAAATTCATATAATGTACAAGTAACCATATTAAAGGCACAACCATTGTCTTTTACTATATTCACAAGGTTGTGTAACCACCTCTCTCTGGTTTCAAAATTTTTACATCATCCCAGAAAAGCACCCTATACCCATTGAGTAATCACTCCCCATTTCCTCCCTCTTCCCACCTCCTGCAACCACCAATCTACTTTTTCTCTATGGATTTGCCTATTCTGGATATTTCATATAACAGGAACCTTACAATGTGGTCTTCAGTGTCTAGCATCTTTCCCTTAGCATAATGGTTTCAAGGTTCATCCAAGTCATAGCATGGATTGCTACTTCATTCCTTTTTTATGGAAGCCCAAGCCTGAGCCAGCCATCTGACCAGAGGCTGGACTTGAAACCTAGAGAGCAAAGATCCTCATTCTGCAGAGACCAAAAGGAGGCCAGGGGTAGGAGGCTGGCATTCAGGGTACTGACTGGGCAGAAAAACTGTAGCCCCCTCCTGGAGAAAAACATTCCTTTGTCATGTGTAATAATTCATGGAAGAAACAACTTCATATGATCCATATATTTGTGGTCCCAGGTAGCTCCAGGATGAGAGTAAAACATATGTGACCTGCTGAATTAGGTAATTGGGACCATCTCTCTCTTTTGTATTCATATCGACTGATTTCATGGAGGTTAAGAGTTTCCTGCAAAAGAAAATGAACACGAGTTACATCTGGGGTTCAAAACACATGTGCTAATAACCAGGGAGGCCCCCAAAAAGCTAAGTGTTAGGCAGGAGCATCAGGATTCCTGAGAGAGAATCCCTCATGGGGAAAGAAAGCACTTAGACAACTTATTGGCCTCTGCCATGGGACGGGGAATGGGGGTTCCAGGTACAATATGACACCTCTCCCCATCTATCCCTTCTGTAAGCACGGATGTCTCTTTGAAAACAGAGGGCTGTAAGTAAAAAGTAATACCTGGGAAGCAGATGTGGCTCAAGCAGTTGGGTGCCTGCCTACCACATGGGAGGTCCCAGGTTCAGTTCCCAGTGCCTCCTAAAGAACACGAGCAAGACAGTGAGCTGATGCAACCAGATAATGCAATGAAGAGACATAACAAGGAAACACAATGAGATACATTATAAGTAGGAAGTGAAAGTGACTCAGTGATTAGGTGTCTCCTTCCCACACCGGAGGCCCTGGGTTAGGTTCATAGTGCCTCATTAAAAAAAAAAAAAAAAAGATGAGCACACAATGAATGTACACAACAAACAGACACAGAGAGCAGAGAGCAAGTGCAAACAATGGGGGTGGGGTGGGGAGAAATAAATAAATAAAATAAATCTTAAAAAAAAGTAAAACTAAAAGGATGGTGTATTAGTCAGCCAAAGGAGTGCTGATGAAAATACCAGAAATTGGTTGTTTTTTTAATAAAGGGTATTTATTTGAGGTAGGAGCTTACAGATACTAGGCCATAAGCATAAGCTACTTCCCTCACCAAGTCTATTTTCATGGGTTGGAGCAAGAGGGCTGCCTCTGTCTGGGTTCAGGCTTCCTGGGTTCCTTTCTTCCAGGGTCTTGCTTCTCTCTGGGTTCAGGGTTCCTTTCTTTCCCGGTCTTGCTTCTTCCCAGGCTCAGGGTTTGTCTCTTCCTGGGGCTTGCTTCTGTTTCCTCTGTGAGCTTATTTCCTGGGGCTCCAGTTTAAGGGTTCAGCATCAAACTCCAACATCAAAACTCCAACATCAAAACCCCTCAGCTCTGTCCTTTGCCATGTCTTTTATCTGTGAGTTCCCACCCGCCAAGGGTCGGGGACTCAACGCCCTAGTGACATGGCCCAATCAAAGCCCTAATCATAACTTAATCACGCCCAGGTACAGACCAGATTACAAACATAATCCAATATCTATTTTTGGAATTCGTAACTGTAACAGAACTGCTACAGAGGGGATGCCTTAGAAATCTAAGCAATTCTCCTGTGGGATCCCCCTACAGGAGGAGCAAGTAAAGAAAGGGAAGAGGCTTCCGTGCTGGCAAAGAAGTGAAACCCCAAATAGCAAGGAAGCACAGTGGGTCAGTAGTAAGCAGATGTGACCTGAGGGACATCCAGGTTAGCTGCCTACTTGGGAATCCTGGCAGAGGGCCAGGTGGGGATCGAGAGTGACATGGGGAGTATTGGAGAGTGAGGAAGGAATGCCAAGGTGCGTATGTGTGTGTGAGCAATGGGTGAGCGCAGTGGAATTCTGGTTTTGTTGGTGACCTCATTTATACCCTCCAAATGGTAAGGATTGGGTATTTGAGTTATATATAAAATAATCTATAATCTCACTAGTAATCAAAGAGTTTCAAATTAAAGCAAGAGTGAGGTGTTTGCTTATCTGAGTGGGAAATACCGAAAAGGATAAGGTATTAATGAAAGTAATGCTAGTTGCCATAAAAAACATGTTAAACATGTATTATGGCTCAGAAATGGGAAGTTTCAGTTCTCTTTCATGAAGTCCAAAGTGGGCATTCCAAATTGGTGGGAGTTCTGCAAGTGCAGACTCTGGGACCCAGGTCCTTGTGGTTCTGCCATCGTCAACGCATGCCTTCCGTGGGCCCCCAGAGTAACTGCCATTCCAGCCAGCCTGGAAGGAAAAGTGTATGGAGAATGGGGCATGAGAGGATTTTATGGGCCAGGTCTCGAAGTGATTCAGATCATGTCCGCTCCCATTTCATTGGCTTGAATGTGAGTGTGGAAGTGCCAGGTAATTAACATCTCCTGGCATCAGCCTTCAGCTGTGGACTCAGAGCTGGTAGGTAAATACCCCAGCTCCTTTACCTTGGGGGTGGGGGCAACACTGAGCCCATGTTCTAAACGGGTTCCTGGAGTTCCCATGGGATGACATTCTAATTCAGCCTTCACTGGCTGCCCGCCCTTTCTTGCCACTTCTTCGCTGCCCTATTGGTCATCCTGGGGTCACTCGTGCCACACAAAAGGAACTACTTGCACTTGAATCCTGATCTTAGGGTCTACTTTTGGGGGCCCCAACCAAGACATCACCTAACTGGCCATCTTGAGGGAATGGCCACTGTGGATATGGGTGTGAGAGTTTAAGATTCAGTTAACATTTGTTCACTGCCCTGAGCTGATCAAGGAGGAAGATTTCCAGAGCTACGTAAAAGGGTTGTTTTTGGAGTAAAGTGGGTTAACAATGGAATTCATCCTGTGAAAGAACTGTTCCCAGCTACTTGGTGAAGGAAAGCATGTGGTCCTGTTTGGGATTCACCTTGAATATGTGTCTAACTTTGCTTGTTCTGGGTTGCTGCCATAGTAACAAGAGTAATTAACTTTAATAACTACATCTCTCTCTTTTTCCTCACCTCCTCCCCCCTCCACTCCAGTTCATTCTGGATTTGCTTTTAAGTACTTTAGTGAAGCACTCAGAATGCCTATCTATCTTCATCTGCATATTGATAATATCTTCTTTCTGATTTTATGTCCTGTTGTCTGTACCTCATTTCTGTGGGAAAGTATTTGCATATCATTGCTCAGACCTTTAAATGGAGTTCAGCAATTAGATAAACACAGAAGTCAGAGCAACTGGGGCAGTGTTTGGTCCCCTTTGTCAACTGAGATGATCTGTTTGTTGGGGTGGGGGGGTATTTTGGTTTATTGCTGTCTTCAGGAACTGTTAGTCAGAAGAACTGAGACCTGCCTTTCCCACTGAGGTGTTGAATAGTAAAAATCTTCATTTCCTACCAAGGGCCCAGGCTTACTTCACTTTTTTTTTAAAGAACAAGGAAGTTTTTTATTTCAGTTCACAAATGTATACTGAGTTAGAGTCATTTAAGGAACTATAGAAATGATTCCTGAAAGTATAGTCTTTTAAGAATCAAATTGCTGTGCTTTTTTTAAAAATAGAAGTCCCTTCCCCAAAAGAAATAGAAGCAATCATTGTAGCAGGTTCTTGTGCTACTTTATGCTCTGTCCCCTTAGCTTGCCTCATTTCAGCACTGCTGGGGTGCTTTTGCTGGTGTCCCACATCGAGGTTTCACTGTGGCATCTTGCTGCTGTCTTTCCTCCAAAGCTTCAGAAGGCACCTTGGCTCTGTCCAGTCTCAGCCTGAAAGTGGAGAGTTAGTGTCCTCAGATGCAACGACAACCAATGGGAGATCGGAGATGGCACGTGAAGGACCAGATGGGATAATTCTGAGGCATGTTCTAAATGATTCCTTATGGGGTCCCCAAAGGAATCGAAACTCAGTTGCCCACAAATGTATCCTTTTTTGGTTTTTCTCCCTTCCCTGTCATTTACCCCATGCCCTGACTTCTTCTTGGGATCACCTGCTCTCAAGTACTTCTCTCACTATTGGTTTGGGGGAACCCTAACTAAAGCAAAAACAATGGTGAACATGGCTGAAAAGTCTTTTTGCAGACTATGAAATGGAGATTAACCTGCAGGAGATTTATTGGAGAATGCTTTTGGGGTCAGCCCCTGTGGAAGGGAAGAGAAAGAAGGATTGGCCAGAGGGTGGGGGGCAGCAAGGTATCTCTGACCCATCTTTGGTGGGTCTAGAACCCGTGCACTCCCTTCTCCATCCTCATGCTCATTGAGCATCTCACTCTCATACTCAACAACTGTTTATGTCGTCATGGTTCCTAATCCACAGAGCTGCTCTGATCTCTCATCTAGATTTCTGCTCCGTTGCTCAGTAACACCTGGCCATGTGAGAGGTGCTTGGAAATGAAGATGAGTCAGACATGACCCCTGGCCTAGAGGAGCCCACAGTCTCACGGAGGATAAGGAACACAGACAAAGATCGTTACAATATACCCCAACAAATTCACGGAAATATAGGAATTAAGGCAGGCTGGGTGATGGACATATTTTGGGCAAAAAGCCCAGATCACAGCATATAAGTTATGTCATTAGCAAACAGACCTGAAGCATTATAAGCTTTAGCCCCAAAGGAGGGAAATGAATTGCTTGCTGTTCACAGGACTTGCAGCATCGTAGGACCTTGGAGGTCAGCTGGTCCACCAGGTTGGGCTCCTTTCCATAGCACCCTTGCAATGTAACCATCTCTTCTCTGCCTGGCACCTCTAGTGCTGTATCTGGCGATGTCTAGTCCCAGACTGGGGAGCACAGACAGGGAGAAAGTACTTCCTCTGACTCGGGTTTGGCCCCAGCAGCTCTGCTGCTTCTCCATAGAGCAGCACTACATATTTTGGCTGGCAATATGCGTATTCCCCCAAGTCTCGTTCAAATAAATCAATCCTGGTTTCTTTAGTTGTTCTGCACATGACATCATGCAGTTCTATCAATTCTTCCTCCTAGATAGCTCCTTAGTCTGGCCTCTTCTCCTCATCTCCAGAATTAATTAGCATGAAAAATAAAACAGAAAGTCAGAGAATGATGTGGTAACTAGTACCAATTACTCTATTTTGAACCTCCAACTTCTCCCACCTGGGCGACAGCAGCAGTGTCTTAGCTGGCCTCTCTGCTTTTAAGTTGCTTCTTCCAGTTTCTTCTTTACCGTAAGAAGAGGGAGACTTCCAAAATGAAAACACGACCACACCAATTTCCTATATAACGCCCTTCAACGGCTTCTGAGTGCTCTTCACGTCTGGGAGAAAATCCTTAACGTGGCCCTGAGAGTTGGCAATGTTTGGCCCTTTCCCATCAGCTCTCAGCACTCCCCTTGGCAGCTGACCTGCTAGCCTTTCGGAAAGTGTTGTAGCATCTTGATTGTGCCATAACTTCTCTGGCCGCCAGGTCTTCACCGGGGGTTCCTCTGGTCCACCTGGATAACTTCTGCTCATTTTTCAGGTCTCAGAGTTTAGAAATAGCTTCCTTTGGCAAGACTTCATTGGGAGGCTACTTACTTCTTCTGGTTAGGGGTCAATGGTAGAGATTTTTTTTCTTTTTCCTTCATTAAGAAATAACTTACTTATGTAAATGGACCCATTTTAAGTGTACAGTTGTTCAGAACAAGAGCTAAAACACCCCCAAGGCCCCAAAGGCTCGCTCATGTTTATTTCAGTGGATACTTAGAAGTAACTGCTATAAATGGGATTGTGGCTGAAAGGGGTAATCTACAGAGGTTAATGTTAATTGAAAGACAGCTAGAGAATAATCTAGGGACTGAATAACAGTGATAACAGTGGTAGATGAGGATTGTGGTTAATAATACAAATACAAGATCATTCCTCTATTACAAGATGTTAAGAATATGGTGATACACAGGAAAAATACAACTAATGTGATTTACAGACTATAGTTAGCAGTAATATTGTAATATTTTTGTAGCAAAGGCAAAGAAGGTACTATATCAATGCTAAAGGTAAAGAAATATAATACGGGATCTAGTTTTATGAGATGTGAATATGATCTCGTTTTTTTTTTCTTTCATTTTTTTCATTAACAAGGAGATCTTGGTCATGTCATTTAACCAATCTATTCTCATCTATGCATTGTTCTGAACACTGGAGAAACAATTAGTTTGTTTTTAGAATTAAATAAGATAAATGTGCCTGGTTAGGATTTTTTAAAGTAATACCTCCATAGTTTGTTAAGCTGCCTTTTGTCTATTATTTTTTGAAGTTGATATAGCTAAAAAAAGTAACTTATTCTGATCTGTATCACCATAGAGTAGGTTTGCTTTTCAAACTTCATATAAATGGAGCCGTACATTACGCACGTTTTTGAATCTGGCTCCCTTCATCACCTACGTTGTTGTAGGTGGCCGCGTAGCTCATTCTGTTTTCTTTCCTGTGCGTTTTCCCACTATATGACTCACAGTATGCCTATACCACAATTTATTTATCCATTCTATTATTGATGGGCCCTTGAGTTGTTTTCCGTTTTGGGCTTTTATGAATGTTGCTACTGTGAACGTTGGCATACGTCTTTTGGTAAACATACGCGTTGTTTTTTCTGATCTTGTGAGAGACTTTATCATTCCCCCCGAAAATATTTGTCTCCTCTTCCTTCTGATCTCCTCCCTTGCTGGGCTCTTGCTTGAATGAGGGATTTACCTCCCACCAAATTGCTACCAGGGCTGGCCTTGTGATTTGTTTATTTCCCCCGATGCAGTGTGACAGAAGGAATGTGTGGAAATAAACAAAGAACACTCAAATGAGAACAAACAAAGCCTATTTATTCAGAACTTGCTCTAGCAAGGGAGTCACCCATCATCACTTGCATTTGGCAGACACTCAAAAGCAGGCAGAGGAATGGGAAAGCTTTACTGGAAAAAGGAAAGACTTCAGGTTTGACCTGATTGGAGGCTGTTGGCATGAGGTAGATGGAGGCAGGCTAACTAGAAGTGGGGCATGCTAGGTGATTGGTTAGGGGAGTATAGTTGGCTTTCCCTGGTTGATGCTAAGTTGGAAGTGGGGGACAAAAATTAGGGAAGCTGTCAGTTATTGATCAAGTCCTTGCTGATTGTTACAGGGATTGTGGCTTAGCTTCCTGGAATGGTGGTTGTAGATGCGGCAAGCTCTCTGGACTGATTGCTACAGGTAATGAGCCAGAGTTTCCCAGTTTGGTTATTGTTGATAGTGAGTCAGAGTTTCCTGGTCATTGTTCATCGTATATTCCGTTTCTCAACTGCATGCCTTTTTGTCAGAAACTTTAAGATCCATTGCATGGTTCCACCATTGCTCTTTCCCACTCTGACATGAGCTTGGCATGGAGGTTGGTTCTCCAGTCTGGGTCCTGGAGTGCAGAGTAGAAAGAGCGAGAATGAGAGCAAGAACTGAATATATATGGTTATAAGCAAGTGGAATCTGTTACTATAGCAAATCTTATTCTAAATTGATGGATACAAAGGCTCTCCCTTGTACTCCAATAGCACCTATGCTGCTTCTGCCAAAAATGTTACTGATTCCAGTGAAGTGTTGTGGAATTTTCTCCACATTTTGCTCAACACCCAGATCTGTAAGGGTGGAGACTCTACATGTCTTGATCATCATTATGTGTGTATATATATATATATTTGTATATATGTGTGTATTTTTTTTTATCATCATTGTAAACCCAGAATCTCGGATTTTGATGGACAAATAGTAGGTTTGCAGTACATATTTGGTTGATGGGAGTGCCTTTTAAACTTTTGTTAATAATTTTGTTGTAAAAATGATGAGTTTTGTTGTCAGTTTTCCTAGATGTCCTTGCCATTGGAAGGCCTGGAATGAAACACCATTTCCAAGTGTGGTCTGATTAGTGAAGTAACAATATTGTCACTTCCTTACTTCCTTTCCTATGGACATGCTACCCCTAATGATGTGGCTCAAAGTAGATTTAACTCTTATTTGGCAGTGACATTCCGCTGTTGGTTTGGGACTTCACTGTTGACTCAAACTCTGGAAATTCTCTCTAAGGTTAAGCCATAGTTTTAAATCCTGGGTTTGGGCAGTCCATCCATATTTCTGTAGAACTTGTTTTTTTTTTTTTAATTAATTAATTTATTTTTATTCATTTCTCTCCCCTTCCCCTCCCCCCTGCCCCAGTTGTCTGTTCTCTGTGTCCATTTGCTGTGTGTTCTTTGTTTCTTTTGTCCACTTCTGTTGTTGTCAGTGGCACAGGAATCTGTGTTTCTTTTTGTTGCGTCATTTTGCTGCATCAGCTCTCCGTGTGTGTGGCGCCATTCCTGGGCAGGCTGCACTTTCTTTCGTGCTGGGCAGCTCTCCTTACGGGGCACACTCCTTGCATGTGGGGTTCTCCTACGCGGGGGGCACCCCTGCGTGGCACGGCACTCCTTGCACGCATCAGCACTGCTCATGGGCCGGCTCCACAAGGGTCAAGGAGGCCCGGAGTTTGAACCGTGGACCTCCCATGTGGTAGGCGGATGCCCTAACCACTGGGCCAAGTCTGCTTCCCTCCGTAGAACTTGTTTTTTTTTTTTTTGTTTTTTGTTTTTGTTTTTAAAGATTTATTTATTTATTTAATTCCCCCCCATACCCCGGTTGTCTGTTCTCTGTGTCCATTTGCTGCGTCTTGTTTCTTTGTCCGCTTCTGTTGTCAGCAGCACGGGAAATGTGGGCGGCGCCATTCCTGGGCAGGCTGCACTTTCTTTCGCTGGGCAGCTCTCCTTATGGGGCGCACTCCTTGCGCGTGGGGCTCCCCTACGCGGGGGACACCCCTGCGTGGCTTGGCACTCCTTGCGCGCATCAGCACTGCGCATGGGTCAGCTCCACACGGGTCAAGGAGGCCCGGGGTTTGAACCACGGACCTCCCATGTGGTAGACGGACGCCCTAACCACTGGGCCAAGTCCGTTTCCCCGTAGAACTTGTTGACTCTCATGTCCCTCTGTCTTTAAGTCCACTCTTTCACTCTTCCTTGGAGACCAAGTTTGTTTGTTTATTTTTACTATGCTTTCCTTCCTGCTTTCTCATTTCCTATATCTGGTTGTTTTATCTCACTCTGTTCCCCTGTAACACCAAATTACTTTATTTCAAATCTTATCCCAAACCTCTGTTCACCTCTGACTGACATGGGCATTTATCAGCTTCCAGCAAATTGAACTTCATTGTACTGGGGTGTAAAGGTGCTGGAGTGAGAAATAGCTTGGCCGAAAATTAGCACCTGCAATTTCTGGCATCTACCACTGTAACTTTTGATTTAGAGATAATATTAGAAGACAGTATTTTTAAAAATTGATTTGTGGATGTTCTTATTATTCTGGGTATTAATTCTTAGTTGGGTATAGGCATTATAAACAGTTTTCCCACTTGGTCTTGTCTTTTCACTTCATTTATGGCATCTTTTTTTATAGAGATTTTAAATTTGTCAATCTTTCCTTTATGGTTTGTGTTTTTTATCTCTTGTTTAAGAAAGCCTTCCTAACCATGAGTTCATAAAGAAAGTGTAGATTTTTATTAAAAGTTATTTTTTACTTTAGATCTCTATCTGCAATATTTTATTGCATATGGCATATGGCAAACGTATAATTCGATTTTTTTCCCATACAGAAAACAAACTGTCCCCAAACTGTTGAATGGCTACATGGATATGTAATGCTCTCGTCATTTCATTTCCATACAGAGGTAGGTCTGCTTCTATACTCTCTATGCTGATACAGGGAATTGTACCGATATCATTCTGCCTCAGTTATTATAGCTTAATAATATCTTTGCTATTCCATAAAGTAAATCTCCCCTGCTTATTTTTTTTTTTTCTTTTCAGAATTGTCTTGGCTATTCTTGGAATTTTGCTCTTCCATGTGAGTTTTAGAATTGGCACAAGTTCCCTGAAAAGTCCTATTTGGGGTTTGATTAGAGGTGCACTGAATTTATAAACTAATTTGTGGAGAACTGGCATCTTTATTATATGTCTTCTTCAAAGTTTCCATTTATTCAGATCTTCAAAAGTATTTCAATAATGTTTTATAATTTCTCCATACTTTTTTTGGGTTAGATTTATTCCCATTTCTTTTATGGTTTTTGACTAATGTGAATGCTCTCTTTTTAATGTCCTATATATGTTCTAATTGGTTATATTTAATGTATTTAAAATGTTATTTTAAAAATTGAATTTAAATTAAGCAACTGAACTAAAATCTCTCATATGTTCTTGCAGGCTTTCAGAGTAGAAATTATCTTGAAGGCAATAATGACAATTTTGCCTTTTACTTTCTAAATCCTCCTACCATATATTTCTTTCTTTTTTAAACTTATTGGATTGGCTAGGCTCTTTGGAATAATACAAGGGGTACTAACAAGGACTTGTGTACTATTTCTAATTTTAATGGAAATTCTCTTTAAGATTAAACATAAAATAATAATTTGCTATAGATTTTATTATCATTATTTTGGATACTTTCTTTAGGTTAAAAAAACCCTATTTCTCATTTGCTAAACTTTTAGGAAAAGCTGTTGAATTTTACTGAATACTTTTCCTGTAACTATTGAGATAATGATATATTTTTTATCTTTTAGTGTAACAATGTATCTATGTAGGGGGTATTTCTTTAGCTCCCTCCTCCCCCCATTGAGAAAACATATAAAACAGAGGTGCAGCCTGGAGTTGAACCTGCCCACATGTAATGTGAGTGGGGAATAAAACTATGTTTTTGTAAGCCATTGAGAGTTTTGGGTTGTCATCACTTTAAAGCTGACTAATGAATCGCTCATATCTGGTTTTAGAATCAAGGTTAATCTAATCTCACGAAATGGGTAGGCACCTTTCTCTCTTCCCTCTCCTCTGAAAGAATTTGTGTGGCACAGAAATTACCTATTCTGTTCCTTAAATGATTGGTAAAACTTGATTATAAAACTCTCTGGGTCTGGTATATATTTTTGGTGGAGAATTTTGATAAATGTTTCAATTTTTAAAAATAGTTACTGAGGGCAGAAGAGTCCATTCAATAAATGGTACTGGGAAAACTGGATATCCATATCTAAAAGAAAGAAAGAAGGAGGACCTCTATCTCACACCTTACACAAAAATTAACTCAAAAATGGATCAAAGACCTAAATATAAAAGCTAGAACCATAAAAGCTCCTAGAAAAAAATGTAGGGAAACATCTTCAAGACATTGTGGTAGGTGGTGGTTTCTTAAACCTTACTCCCAAAGCACGAGCAACAAAGAAAACATGGATAAACGGGACCTCCTCAAGTTTAAAAACTTTTGTGATTCAAAGGACTTCGTGAAGAAGGTGTAAAGGCAACCTGCTCAATAGGAAAAAATATTTGGAAATCATATATCTGGTAAGGGTTTGATTTCCATTCTCTATGAAACGATCATACAACTCAACAATAAAAGAACAAACAAGGCAACTAAAAAATGGGCAAAAGACTTAAATAGACATTTCTCCCAAGAGGAAATACAAATGGCCAAAAGCACATGAAAAAATGTTCAAAATCACTAGCTGTTAGGGAAATGCAAATCAAAACGACAATGAGTTATGATCTCACGCTGCATAGAATGGCCATTATAAAAACAAACAAACAGAAAACAGTAAGTGCTGGAGAGGATGTGGAGAAATAGGAACGCTCTTTCATTGTTGGTGGAAATGTAAAATGGTGCCCTCTTTGTGGAAGACAGTTTGGCAGTTCCTCAGGTAGCTAAATGTAGAATTGCCATATGACCCAGCAATTTCTCTACCAGGAATATAACCAGAGGAACTGAAAACTGTGATGTGAACAGACATTTGCACATTGATGTTCATAGTGGCATTATTCATAATTGCCAAAAGATGAAAACAACCCAAGTATCCATCAACTGATAAATGGATAAACAAAATATGGGGGAAGTGGCCTTGGCCCAATGGATAGTGGGAGGTCCGTGGTTCAAACCCTGGGCCTCTTTGACCCATGTGGAGCTGGCCCACATGCAGTGCTGATGTGCTCAAGGAGTGCCGTGCCACACAGGGGTGTCCCCCACGTAGGGGAGCCCTACGCGCAAGGAGTGTGCCCCGTAAAGAGAGTCACCCAGGGCAAAAGAAAGTGCAACCTGCCCAAGAATGGGGCTGCACACTCGGAGAGCTGACACAACAAGATGAAGCAACAAAAAGAAACACAGATTCCTGGTGCCGCTGATTAGGATAGAAGCGGTCACAGAAGAACACACAGCGAATGGACACAGAGAGCAGACAACTGGGGTGGGGGGAAGGGGAGAGAAATAAATACAAACAAAAAAACAAAAATATGATATATATATATGTATGATGGAATACTCTGATGCTGTAAGAAGAAATGACATTGGGACACATATAACATGAATGAACTTTGAAGATACAATGCTAAGTAAAATAAGCCAGACACAAAAGGGCAAATATTGCATGGTCTCACTAATATGAACTAAATAAGAATAAATACAGGGAGTTATAACTAAAGTATAGGTTATTAGGAGATAAGAGGAGGGCTGAGAAGGAATATTGAAACTTAATGTATGTAAAAGTTTTAATTGACTGTAAAAGTGTGGAAATGGATAAAGTTAATGGTAATACATTATTGTGAGTAGAATTAACATGACTGGTTTATAAATGGGATTTGTGGCTGAAAAAGGTAGAATGTAAATATCACTTAAAAGAAAGCTAGAGAATAATCTAGGGACTGAATAATATAATGTACCCAGAGCTGGATGAGAATTGTGGTTAATAGTACAAATACAAGAATGTCCTTCTAGGAACTAGAACAAATGTACATCACTGTTACAAGGTGGTAAGAATGTGCAGGAGCATGGGAAAAATACAATTAATGTAACCCATGGACTACAGTTAACAGCAATATTGTAATATTCTTGCATCAATGCTGAAGATGTACTGTCCTAATAATAAGGAGGTATGAAAAAAATAAACGAAATGTATGCCATAGACCATAATTAGTGGTAATAGTCTGATAATATTATCTTATAATCTGTAACAAATATTCCACAACAATGTAGTGTTTTGGTGGAGGGATGTTGTATGGAAATTCCACACATATGCATGATTGTTTTGTAAGTTCACAACTTCTCTAATAAAAATATATTAAAATATAATTATGGATGTATTCAACCTTTCTATTTTTTTCCTTGAGTCCATTTTGGTAATTTTTATTTTTATAGAAATTTTTTCATTGCATCTATGTTTTATGTCAGCGTAAAGTTGTTTGTAACAATATCATATGATTAAAAAACAAACACTTGCTGTATTTTAATTATGTTGCAATGAGGATTTGTTGGTGCCTTCTCTATTTTTTTCTTGATCAATCTTATGTTTATCTTCATAATTAGAATTTTAAAGTACCAGCTTTTAATCTTTTCAAAACCTCTATTTTCCCTATTTCATTAATTTCTTATTTTTATTTCCTCCTTCTACTTTTTTTGGTGTTTTCTTTCTAGCTTTTAATGTGAATGCATACTTCATTTATCCTCAATATTTCTTTTATTAGTTAGGACACTAATGCACATGGCAGAGACCCAAAATAATAGTAGCTGAAATAAGATGAAAGTTTCTTTTTCTCATATGGGAAAATTTAGAGGTAGGCAATCCAGGGCTGGTATAACTATGCTTTGCAAAAGGGTTGGGGACTCAGGATTCCTCTGTTTTGTTGTTTATAAGCTATTGCCCTTGCCCACATGATGGTGGAAAATTCATCTTTAAGCCTGTTTCCCAGCCAGCATGAAGGAAGGGCTTCCCTTGTTCGAGGATATGACCTGCAGGTTGCATGCATCACTTTCTGCTCATATCCTACTGACAAGAACTCAGTCCCATGGCCACAGGAAAGCTTAGAAAACGTAGCTTTTATTCTGAGAAACCATTATGTCCAACTAACAAGTAAGGGTTTTATTAGCATGGAAGGAAAGGAGATGGATGCTGAGGATGCCTAGCAATCTCTGTCACAGTCCACCCCTTTGGTCCCAAGCCTCCATGTGTACCCGTCTTCTCAATCATCCCTGCACTAAGGGAGACAGCTCTAAAGCTCCTTTCAATTACTGAATCCAGTACAAAGTCTGGGGTCGCTGGCTCATGGACATTTCTCTCCTTCAGGTCTAAAAGTGACTCCTTGTGGCACAGGGATTTAAACTGTAAAAGATCATTTATCTGCCTCTCAGATATTCAGTATACAATGATGAAGTAGGAGCAGGAAAACAGCAGTAAAAAATCCCATTTAGAGAGAGAAGGTGAAATGCTCAATAGCAATGTTCCCTAATAATGATCAAATCCTCCTGCCCACCCGGCAGGCTCTTGAAGGAACTCTTTAGTTCATCATTCATTGTGTCTTCTGATGTCTTAATTTGCTGGGGCTTCTATAACAAATACCACAGACTGTTTGGCTTAAATGACAGGAGTTGATAGTCAAAGAGTTTTGGAGGCTAAAGTCCAAAATGAAAGTATTAACATGTCTTACTTTCTCTGAAATCTGCAGCACTCTGGTGATGGTTTGCTGTCAATTTCCTAATTCATTCCCAGCCTCTGTCACATTTCCATCTCTCTCCTCATCTGTCTCTTCCTTCTGTGTCCAAATTCACTTTGTGTAAAAGGACTCTGGTCATATTGGATTAAGGCCCACCCTGATTTCAGTTTGATCTCACATTAACTAATAATATCTTAGAAGATTCTTTCTGCAAATGGGTTTTCATCCACAGGACTAGAGATTAGGACTTGAACATGCCTTTGTGGGGCACTGATTCAGTTTATTACACATGGTGTTACCCTTTTGGATGGTCTTTCTTGTCCATTATCCATCCCAGCCACAAGTTCAGGTGGGCCTTGCAGAGTAGGCTTTTCTTGTAGACGTGAATGTTTTTGGGTCCCACTTCTTGCTGGTACATGTCAAGCCAGTTCTTTGGTTACCCACTGCCAACTCTTTTGGTTAGAACAGGATTTTAAGCCTGAAGACTCCTGTGTTACTTTAAATATTGACCTCTGTGCCCTGCTCTTTACCCTGTTTCATAGGGGCAGCTAACTAGTGGTATCTGAAACAGACCGACAAAAGGGGCTAACAACTGCGTTCTCTTCTGGTGGAAGACAGGAGAATAGATATTGAAGTACAGTTGTCAGTCTAAGCCACGTTAGTTTGTTTAGTGACTCTTTAAGGCTACACATTTTTCTTTGCTGACCTTTAGCTCTATGCTACAAGACTGGTGTGATGGTTATTTCATGTATCATCTTGGCTAGAGCTATGGTGTCCTGTTGTTTGGTCAAGCAAGCACTTGCCTGATTGTTAACCATGAGGGTGTGTCATGGATTTAAAGAATCAGTTTATTGCATCTATGACTGATTACATCTATAATTGACAAAGGAGATTGCCTTCATCAATGAGAGAAATCTCCTCCGACCAGCTGAAGGCCTAAAAAGGAGAACTGATGATTTCAGCAGTCAGAAGAATTTCTAACTCTATTTCAACCACCCAGCTTCCTCTGGGAATTCATCATCACCTTCACTGGAATTCCCAACTTGAGGCATCTCCTGGGGAATTCAATGTCACCATCAAGTTCCCAACTTGTGGCTTGCCCTTTGGAATTCAGACTTGCCAATCCCCATGGTCATGTAAGACAAATCATATAATAAATCTTTTATTATTTATATACATATAAATATATATTTACATACTGTCAGTTCTGTTTCTCTGGAGAACCCAAACTAATACAATCAGTATGTAGTATTTTCATTGCTTCTCAGGTCTAAATAATTTATAGTTTATTCTTGTGATTTCCTCTATATCCCATGGGTCATTTAAGGGTTTTAAATTCACCGATGTTTTTCTTTCTAGGAGGCATTTTGTTGATTTCTAATTTAATTCTATTGTCATCACATAAGTTGGTCATATGATAGCAATTTTATGAAATGTAAGACTGTCTCTGTCACCTAATACATGATCAGTTTTTGTAAATTTACAGTGCAGGCTGAAAAATAATGTTTAGTCTCTTTTGGTTGCAAGTTTAAAGTATGAGCAATTACCACCATCTGGATAAAAAGTCTTTATCTATATATTTTTAAATGGAATTACATTATATTACACTTAACTTGCAAATTTCTTTTCAAAACTGTAACAATACATTATGGAAATATTTCCATGCAAATACATGTCACTTTGTGTGCAGCCTTAATTATTTTATCAGGATAAATGCCTCATATGGAATTGATCCTTAAAGGAGTATTTTTAATTTTTTTAGGAAGTACTGGGGATTGAACCCAGGACCTCATATGTGGAAAGCAGATGCTCAACAACTTGAGCTACATCTGCTAACCAGGAGTATGCTTTTTAAAAAGATTTTTGTTAAATTTTTGCATTGATAATCAATATTTCCCTCCCACTCCAGAAAGATCAAACCAGTTTTACCCTGAATAGCCCCATAGAACATTGCCCAATTCCTGTTCTTTCTTGAGCACTCTGTATCATCATATTTTTATATTTGCTGATGGTCAGTCTGCCTCCTGGTACTCATGAGGAGACAGAAGTTTGGGGATGTAAAGCAAATGACAAAATAAAGCAGAGGGAGTGCCAGCAATGGAGCCTGCCTCTCATTTCCTGCCTGGGACCAGTTGTGCCCCTCTTTCCTTCACATTCTGGAATTGTGGATTTTAGAATTCTTTTACTCTGTCCAGCAACAACTGAGTTGGAATTTTCTGAAAGAGATGTCCTCCTCCTGGGAGATGAATCAAGCCTGCCTTATTGTACCTCCTCATCCAGGACACAGCTTACAGATATTTTTCAGCCAAATATGCTTTCTGAGCTTGAAGCTGGGAGAACAATCAAGGTCTCTTTCCCTGCCTGTATAGCTCAGCTGTGTCCAAAAAGCTCTGGACTCTGCCACAATGATTTTAGGACTGCTTCTCAGAAACTGGCAGTTCTGGGGCCACTGCCCTGCCCAGTTAAGGCTGTCAGTCCTTTGGAAGTGAAGAAATGTAGCAGCTTGAACGGAGGAAGTGAAATAACAATTGAATGTTTGTATTTCTGATCCCATTTGAGCTTCATGGCCTTACTCTTTAGACCATGTGGCCTGCTGTTCCTTGCCAGCCACTATCAATATTACTCTATTTTTTTAAACAGCATTGATTGCAATTTGTAATTTTTGCCTTTGTTTCCTTATTGTGATAGTGAGGCTCCAAAATGGCCCTCATCATGTTTTACCTCCCAGTGTTCATGCCAGTGTGTGGTCTCCTCCCTTATTGAATCTTTCTGGTCTGTGTGGCTAATAGCGTGTATTCAAGACGATAATGTATGATTTCTGAGGTTAGGTCAGAAAGGGCATTGCAGCATCTGCCTTTCTAGAGGAAGCCAGGTGCCATGCTATGGAGATGCTCAAGCATCCCATGGAGAGGTCTATATGAAGAGTAGCTGAGGCCTCCCGCCAACAGCCAGCACCAACTGCCAGCCAAGGGAATGAATATGCAGGTGGATCTCCCAGCCCAGCCAAGCCTCAGATGACTATAGCTCCAGCTGACATCTATCTGCAATCTCCAGATTGTCCCTGAGCCAGAGCTGCCCAGCCATGCTGCCATGAAATTCTTGACCAAGAGAAAATGTGAGAGATAATACATTTGTTGTTGTTTGAAGCCACTAAGTTTTGGGGTCATTTATCATGAAGCAAAAGATAGCTAAGGCACTTGTCTATTTCCAGTTGTAGACTGTAAGGTCTGTGAGGGCAGGGTGCTTGTCTCTCTGACTCACCAGTCCCACAACTAGAGCAAAGCCAAGCACACAGCAGGAACTTATTTAGTGAATAAATGAAGCCGCGGAAGTGGTAGTGAGGTGGTTAAAATCTTGGTGGCCTTTTCCCACAGCATTGTATTGCCAGGTTTCCTTTACTGAGTTGAATCACACACACCTAGGGGGTGAGTTTTTTTCTTGTCGCCTACACAGCAATTCATAGTTAATTAAACCTCTGCATAAACAGAACTAGGGAGGATGTAAAAGTAATGCGCTGACAGCCCAGTATGTATTATATTGGGCTAAGAAGAGAATTTAATTTAGAGAAGAATTATGCATGCGTAGAAGAGCAGTCCACAAAAACAAACCATCTCTCTGGAAGAGAGAAAACAAAAATGGATTCTGCATCCTGCAAAATAAATAGTGAAGCCACACACTTAGGGTGCTTTGGAATTCTCACAGTTGAGACCCCTAAATGAGTTAGGAGAGTGAAATACTGGGCTATGGCAGCAAGAGGGCAGAAGTGGGACCCTCCAGTTCTTCTGTGTGGGCTGCAAGATGTGCCTTGTTGGGGATAGTTCCTGTCCTGTGATTGCTTTGCTCAAAATCCATCTGTTGTGTGGGGTTTCCCAGAAGCAGACCTTGAGCCAAGAATTTGAGTGCAAGCATTTTATGGGAAGGTATAAGGAACATGAGTAGATGAGAAGGGAGACAATGCAGGGAAAAAGAGGCAACCAATAAAAAATGTTATTAAGGCACTTACCATAGCAGGCAACTGGAGCTTAATCCCATGGGGGAAATGCCAGGAGACTTTACAAAACACACAACTTAGATTTATCCCAGATAGGAAGTGAGGGAGCTGGAGTGCCTGTCCCTCCATATTCCTCAGTCATTAGTTGAGAGCTGTTCTAGGTATATTGATTTTCAGGCTCTTCTGGCCAGGTAGGTGGGTAAATTGGCAAACTCTGAAGGCAGGCCTCTGATGAAGATGCAGGTATGGGCATTGGAAGTCAGGCTGGTGGGCACAGAAGTGTAAGGGGTTCTGGGGTATTATGGGCAGAACCTTGAACAGAATCTGCTTACACCAGCCCTGGCTCCCATTACTGAAGAAGTCGACAGATTTGGCTCCTGGCTCCTGAGATTTCAATGTCCTCTTTGGCTTCTTCATTTATTTACCTCTGTCCCAATATTGAATCAATTCCCAAGTTCTGGCATTTCTCCCTCCGCCATCTTTCACATTCTCTCCAGTCTCCTCGTCTTAATTCAGCTCTGAGTCATTCATTCACTTAACAAAGACTTATTTCCTGCCCACTGTATCCCAGGCACTTTGTTGAATGCTGGGGACACAGAGTGAACAAATACAGACATGGAGGGCATAGGCTACTCTTTAGATTCTATATCAACTCTTTTTTTTTCTTTTTCTCTCGATTTTTAAAAAATGTTACATTCAAAAAATATAAGAGATCCCCACGTACTCCCCACCCCCTTCATCCCACTCCTCCCAAATCAACAACCTCTTTCATCTTCATGGGATATTCATTGGATTTGGTGAATACATTTTGGAGCACTGCTGCACCACACGGATAATGGTTTACATTGTAGTTTACACTCTCCCCCAGTCTACCCAGTGGCCATGGCAGGACATACATTGTCCAGCATCTGTTCCTGCAGTACCACCCAGGACAACTCCAAGTTCTGCAAATGCCCCCACATCATTTCTCTTCTTCCCTCTCCCTACCATCAGCATCTACCATGGCCACTTTCTCCACATCAATGCTACAATTTCTTCCATTACTAATCACAATAGTTCCATAGTAGACTATCAACTCTTTAACATGCTCCCAGAAGACATATTCTGGAGTGTGGGATTTTCCCAAACCTTATTTTCCCAAAAATAAGGTCCCCGAAATTCATACACAGGTATGGAAAATCCCAGGAGATAACTAGTTCTTAAGTCTGCTGTTTTGCCAGGTGTATCGTAACAGCCATGGCTTGGGGAGATCTAGCCTCTCCTTTTCACTTTTCACCTGCTGCCTCAGCCCTTTCCCTTCTCTAATACTGAAGTATTTATGGCAAGGAGGCACCACTGAGCTATTATCCTTCCAGGAACTTTGTGGGGGTTGATGTCAAATTGGTACTTTAAAACAAAGCCCAATTTATAAGGATACCTGTCACTGCAATGGCTTAAACATTAAAAAAAATCATTGTGTGGGGATGTGTGCATAGAAACACCTCTGACTTATACTAACATACTGAAACAAAATAAAAATAATAATGTTGAGTTGTTTAGAGATAAGTTAATTTCCAATGAATGAAGACACACGAAAGAAGACAGGATTACCTGCATTCGTTCATTTAATGAACAAATATTGAGTAGCTATTATGTGTCAGCTTCCATATAATAATAATAGCAATCAATAAAGTGAGATGACATTTGAGAGATCAACAGGGCCAGCCATATCATATAGCCTATGGCAAGGCATTGGGATCTCATTCTATGTGAGATATGGTGATTGGTTGATTGCATTAATGACTCAAATTCTTCACTCCTCCTTGTATCTACCCATGACCATTACCTTAGTACTATCTTTCCAATCTGACAATGGGCTAAGTCATGTGACTTCTTATGACCAGTAGGATTCTAGCAAACAGAATTCAAGCAAAAAGTTGCTGCATAGCTGGGCTTGCGCATTCTTGCTCCTGTGCCTTGACCATGAGAACATGTATGGGCTAGCCTGCTGGAGGATGAGCTCACGACTACAGCTGAAGCACTCTGTCATCCCAGATGAACTTGTCTCAGATCAAATGTGCAGCTGACTCCCTAGAATACTGAGTGAGCCTAACCAAATAAGCTGAGCCTAGTCTAATCAGCCGAATACTACAAACTTGTGAGTTATGTAAATATTCATAGTTATAAGTCACTGAGGTTTTCTCATTGTATAATGTTATCCAGCATTATTGACACAATAGATAACTGATATGGATGGGAACCAATTGGCAAGCAGGAGTATCAAGCACACTGCCTGGCACATAGAGGACTCTCAATAAATAATTGTTACATGATCGATAAACTATACCTCCTACTTGGAAAAAAAAAGTTACATACTGTCTTAGAAGATGCCAGACTGCAATAACAAATAGACCTAACCATCTGATGGTTCCACACAATAGAAAGTCTTTTTTAGCTTTCTATTTTTAAGTACTTTAAAATTTATGAAAAGTGAGAATTGAACAAAGGATTTCTATATACCCTTTTTTGGGTCTATATACCCTTATCCCATATAACCCAATTGTTAATATTTATATTGCCTTATTTTCTCTTTCTCTCTGTATATTTATGTACATGTATGTATATACTTTTTCTAAAACATCTGAGGCTAGGATGTAGACATGAAGCCAATTATTCCTAAAGACTTCTGTGTGTATATCTCTCGAAGACACTCTTTTTCATAACCTCAGTACAACTTTAAAAATCAGAACATTAATATTGAGATAGTAACACTATCCAATCCATAGATACATTCAACCTCACCAACTGCCCCAATAAAGTCCTTATAAACACTCAAGCCTTTTCTGTCCAGGATTATACATTGCATTTAGTTATGTCTCTTTGGTCTTCTTTAGTCTGGAACAATCCCACGGTTTTTCAGTGTCTTTCATGAAGTTTACATTTTTGCAGAATACAGGCCAGACACTTCATCGAAGGTCTCTCAGTTTGGGTTCGTCTGACGTTATTTACAGTTAAATTCTGATTATACATCCATCTGTGCATTAAAAACTCTGAGTTCACCCTGATACCTCCAATTCCAATCTACTTTCCAGCCTCCTTCCTTTCTGTATTTGTTTCTCCCTTCTTCACCTGTGACAAAACTGACTTCCATTATTCTCAATCTCTTTACTTATTTTTTCAATTCTCCTGTGTGTAACCAACCTCCTGATTATGCTGCCCATCGCCTCCACCAGCCCCTTCACCCTTGTCAGCTTCATGGGCCAGGTCCTCCCCAGTTTCACTGTGTCCTCATTGGACAAGCTTCTTCCCCACTGCAGCCCCACAGTTACAGTGAGCCCAGACCCCAATCTCTCGGTGGCTGTGCTGGCTGAGCAAGCACCAACCCTGACTGCAGGCACCGTTGCTATTGCTACTAGATGTTTATTTCTTGCTCATGTAACAATTCCAGGTGGGTAAAGAGTTATATGGGATGGTGAAAGAGGTTTTGCTGCCCTTACCACTGAGGTCATCTCTATCCCCGTCTTCTAGGAGGAAAGAGCATGGAAAAGCACAGGTCGGCCGTTTCTCTGGAACATTCTGAAAGTGGTGCGTATCCCTTCCGCTCACATCCCATTGGCTAGAACTCAGTCATATGGGCACACCCAACTCCACAGAAGGCTAGGAAATGTAGTCTCTAGCTGTGTGCTCAAGAAGAAGGAATGCATTTACAGATTCCATTCAAAAGCTGGGAGGATTCCATCCGTAGGCTCCCAGCATCTCTTCCTGTGTCTGGGAATTTTTTACCCTGCTCTCAGTTCCCAGATTCTTTCCTATTTCATTCTCTCTGGGAGGTTACATGTACAGTATAAATTCAACAGATAAAATAGACTTTCCTCCTTCCGCATCGTGAACTTTCTGGTCCATATTCTTATTCTGATCAAAGAAAGTCCACCTTAACAGTTGCCAGAATTTCAGGTGGCCACTGTCAGTTTTCACTGCACACTTGCAACCCAATGTCTGTCACTGTCTCCTTCAACAGCAGAGCATTTTTATCTGATGAATCTCCTGCACTGGTTGGGTGTGCACTGGATGCTGCCTTTGGAATTGCTTTCTTTTAACTCTCTGCCAGGTTTAGAAGGCATGGAACAGTATTAAGAATTTGGGGTCTGGGGTAACACAGTGCTGGGTCCAAATTCCAGCAGCACTGCTTCCTGGAGTTATGCCCCTCTTCTGAACCTTATTTGCTTACCTGTAAAAATTGTATCTAATTTGCAGGGCTGTTGTGAGGATTAGATAGCATCACATGCATGAAGTGCTTAACACAGTGCTTAGTGCCTGTTAAGCACTTGATTAAATGGTAGCAGTTGCTATTCTATCTCCTTTTATGGTCCACTTATTCCAGCAAGGATGTTGGAATGTTCCATCCCCACAGTAAGCATCTCAATATGTTGTATGATCACAATGGATCAGACAGATTAAAAATTATACCCAAAGTCATGCTCTCATCCCTCCCTGGCAGTAAGTGACCTGCCCATACCCAGAGGACCTGTGAGCATGTACTCACCTGAAGATGGGAAGGGAGCTGTACCAAGCCACCTTCCTTTCTGAGCATCACAGGCTCAGGCATCATAGCCTCCAGATGCAGAGCTGAGTTCTCTTTGCTCAACATGGTGGAGTAGCCAGCATCTCCAGGGCCTCCCCACATGGCCAGTAGAGATGAAGGGCCTTTGAAGCAAACCTCGGGCAGTAAAGAGACCTTTGTTGTCCCTCCATAGTGCTGGCTGATTATAAGGTAGGTCTTTTTTTGGCTTGTTTTAAGTTTTTAACTTTATTTATTTTTGATTTTAAAATATGTTTTTTTTTTTAAATTAATTTTTTTTTATTATTATCTTTTTAAAAAAAGATACATGGGGGAAGCGGACTTGGCCCAATGGATAGGGCATCCGCCTACCACATGAGAGGTCCGCGGTTAAAACTCCGTGTGAGTCTCGAAGCCAAACTCAGCATGTAAATGCAATGCCTTCCCTCCAGCGTGGGACATGACACCCGGGGATGAGCCTCCCTGGCAACGAGGGACCACTATCAAATACCAACTGATGATGCAACTGGAAAAGGACCTTATACGGAAGGTTCAATGCGGATCAGCAGAATATCCATGTCTACATAAAATACCATGACTTTAAAATGCTGTTTGACCTAAAGTAAGGGGGAAATGGAAAGGAGAAATGAGTTTATATGGCTACGAGTTTCTAAAAAAGAGTCTGGAGGCTGGCAGAAGGATTGCCCTCATGCACAACTGAGCAGAGTCAGAGAGACAGATAAAGCAGATACAACCCCCAGATAATGGTTCCTTTGAAGGCTAAAGAGACCCATGAGAGTTATGGTCATGGCCGATGGGGTTAACTATCAGGGCAGATGGCCCCTCTTTGGAAATGGTGTGTATGTGTGATGAATCTGGACTCAGATGGGATCTCCCTTCATAAGTCTTTCATGCTAATGTGCCGGAGGTGCAGTTAACGTTGGGGTTTAAGATATATTTAGGGGATTTGAATCTCTGGACCGACAATGTGATAGCCAGGTCCTGAGCCTCAACAGACTCCAGCACCTACAATCTGATTTATTGGACTTACCACACTCAGCTAAGATGGAGTTGAAGAAGGACAATCACCACACCGTGGAGCCTAGAGTGATTACAACTGAAAATGGGAGGACTGCATCCAGCATCCATGTGGAATCTGAGCCTCCTCTTGACATAGAGGTGCAATGGACACAACCAATCCAATGTCCACATAGAAGAGGTGGCATGGAATTGGGAAAAGTGGACATGGTGGACGATGGGTATGGGGAAGGGCAGGAGGAGATGAGAGATGGAGGCGTCTTTGGGACATGGAGCTGCCCTGGATGGTGCCTCAGAGGTAATCACCGGACATTGTAAATCCTCATAGGGCCCACTGGATGGAATGGAGGAGAGTATGGGCCATGATGCGGACCATTGTCTATAAGGTGCAGAGGTGCCCAAAGATGTACTTACCAAATCCAATGGATGTGTCATGATGATGGAAACGAGTGTTGTTGGGGGGGGAGAGGGGGGGTGGGGGGGGGTGGGGATGAATGGGACCTCACATATATATTTTTAATGTAACATTATTACAAAGTCAATAAAAAAAAATTAATTAAAAAAAAAAAAAAAAAAAAGAGATAATTGGCTCCAATTGATAAGGAAAGAGGTCCCGAATAGAAATTGTGTGTAAAACATCTTTTGTATGTCAATAAATATTAACGTATCTGAAAAAAAAAAAAAAAAAAAAAAAAAAACTCCGTGTGAGTTGACCGGTGTGGAGCTGGCCCATGTGCAGTGCTGATGCGCACAAGGAGTGCCATGCCATGCAGGGGTGTTCTCCGTGTAGGGGAGCCCCACGCGCAAGGAGTGCGCCCCATAAGGAGAGCCGCCCAGAGCGAAAGAAAGTGCAGCCTGGCCAAGAGTGGTGCCACCCACACACGGAGAGCTGACACAACAAGATGATGCAACAAAAAGAGACACGGATTCCTAGTGCCGCTGATAAGGATAGAAGCGGTCACAGAAGAACACACAGCGAATGGACACAGAGAGAAGACAACTACAGGGGAAAGGGAGAGAGAGAGAAAGGAAGGAAGGAAGGAAGGAAGGAAGGAAGGAAGGAAGGAAGGAAGGAAGGAAGGAAGATGGATCACACAAATTGTTTCTGAGGGTAGGAAGTGGGAGGAAGAGATGTGATGTGGGGGCATTTTCGGGGGTTGGAGTTGTCCTGGGTGATGCTGCAGGGACAGTTACCAGACATTGTATGTCTTCCCATGGCCCACTGGGTGGACTGTGGGAGAGTGTGGGCTATGGTGTGGACCACTGACCATGAGGTACAGCGGTGCTCAGAGATGTATTCACCAAATGCAATGAATATCTCATGATGATGGAGGAGGTTGTTGTTATGGGGGGAGGAGTGGGGTGAGGGGGATGGGGGGTATATGGGGACCTCATTTTTAAAAATGTAACATTAAAAAAACAAATAAAGACAAAAAACTAAAAAAAAATATATAAGTTTTCCATATACCCCACTCCCCACACTCCCACTCCTTCTACATCAACAACTTTTTCCATTAGTGTGGTATATTCCTTGCATTTGATGCATACATTTTTGGAGCATTGCTACACAGCATGGATTATAGCTTATGTTGTAGGACACTATATATCCCTCCATAATCCACTGAATGGACAGGGAGAGATTATAAGGTAGACCTTTGAGGACGTGTGATAGGACCTTGGCCAGCCAGTGTCCTCCTATTGGGCAGAGAAATACTACCTCTCAGGGCTGGGCTCCTACAGGTCCTGAGAAGGCTGGAAGAGCTCCCTCTAACTGAGATTGACCACAGGGATGGCAACCCAAGCAGGTCGCCCTCTCCTGCTGCCTCCTTGGGGACAGTGCCCGTGTCCCCCTCTCCCAGTCTGCCTCCTCTTTAACCCTGGAGGCTCAGAGATATGTCTGGGAACATGCTAGCTCTGGTTGTCACATGCACCAGGAGGTGCCAGCCCTGGAAATTTCCATGCAGTCAGAAGTAGCCCATGAGACCTCCAGAGATCATGGGGCTGATTGTTGGACGATCCACTGTTTAACTTGGCTGGCCTCTTCAGGTTTGGGCAGGGTGAAAGAAAGGGCACTGTGTTTGGACCTGGCTTAATGGTGTGGTTTGGGCTGATGACTCACCTTTCTCCCAATCTGGGGGCTTCTGTGCAGACAAAGCTGCAGACAAATTAACCTTATATTTTGACTTGAGATTGCCTTGGCCACAGACAGTTACTCTGAGCTGATTGCAAGGCAGGGCCTCGTTGCCTTGTAAACCTGGCTGTGTTGCCATGGAAACGGGAATTCTACTATCCTTCTGGCTCTCTGGGGTTAGGAAGTGTTCCTTGGGAATAGAGCAGGAGTGAGGTGGAGTGGCTTTAGCAGGGGAGGCTAGGAGGTGGGGTGGGGGAAATCCCCCTTTCTGGGGTGGGGCTGAGTCTCCATTCCCAGCGGAACTCAGGACTGAGTCCCCAGGAACTCTCCCTTTTGGAGACCTGTCTCCTGCACTCCAGAGTTGACTGGGACCAGGATAGAGTTTGATATTCCTTTAGCAGAATTCATCTGTTTAGCTTAGCTCCTGGCTCACTTGGGTCCTCAGACAAGTCCTGGAGACAGAGCAGCACAAGGACTTTTGGGTTGCAGGCTAGTTCTGTCCTGACTTGTGCAAACTTGGACCTCAGTTCCAGTACCTGAAAAATGGAATGAATGATGATGATAACTATTACCACTCACCTTCTAAAGTTGCTGTGAAGGGGAAAAGAAATAACATCCTGTGAAAACACTTTGTAAATTCTGCTGCCTTTAGACCTGGGAGACTTGGAGAATTTCCATCTCCATGGATTGTAGTCAGTGGTGGCCCAACTCCTGCTATAAACCCAGGTGGCTAATCTGGGACCCAAGGCTGGCTTGATGCACCCTTAGTCCCTTGTGTTCTCTGTCTTTATTTTCCCGTGTTCTCTGTGGACCAACTCCCCATCTCCAACTAAATTGTGCACTCTGTCAGAATTTGGGGCCATACCTCATTCATTTCTGCAGCTCGTAATCCTTCCCCTTTATTACCCTGTGCCCTTTGTGGGACTAACACAGAACCTGATTCTTGGTAGGACCACAATAAATATTACTTACACAGGTAACATTTAAAAAATCTAACCAACATTTATAATTTTTGAGAGTCTCTGGGGGTGGGAAGTGTTCCCCAGAAGCTGATTCTGAGACAAGAATTCCAGGACAAGTAGTTTATTTAGGAGGGGAATCCTAGAAAGCACCTGTAAGGGCCTGGGGTGGTGAACTAGTAAAGGGAAGACAGCAGGAAACTGCTGTGGGCAAGTGGAGCTCAGTCCTGCTGGGCAACTCTGGGAGCCAGAGTGCCACCCATCGCTCCCCAAGGAAAGAGGGAGCTGGGATATTTATTTTCCAGTGTCCATCAGGTCCAGAGCTGTTGGCATTAAGCCCATGGAGTAGACTGTAGTTCATAAACTTCAGTGAGCATCAGAAGCCTTGGGGGGCTTGTTAGCTATACAGATGTAGGGGTCCCAAGTGGGGAGAGTCAAACTTGGTAGGTCTGAGGTAGGGCTTGGAAATCTGCATTTCTAATACTCTTCTCTCCCCAGGTGGTTGTGTTGACTCCTCTTTAAGTCAGAGGGGATTGTCTAGAGCTCTTTGTTCTTTGTCTCTACCAGGAGTTGGCAAATTTTTCCATAAAAGAACAGATAGTAAAGATTTTAGACTTTGTGGGCAAAACAGTCTCTGTAGAAAGCAATCCAACCCTGCCTTTGTAGCACAAAAGAAGCCATGGGTAATATGTGAATAACTGAGTTTGCTATGCTCCAATAAAACTGTATTTACAAAAACAGGTAGAGGGCCAGATTTGGCTCCTGGCTTGTAGTTTGCCAACCCCTGGTCTGAAGGAAAGAATATGGGTTTCAGATTTAGCATCAAGTTTGCATCCTGGCTTTGCTGCTGATCAGTGATGATTTCTGGGTGAGCTGTTTCATGTCTGAGCCTTATTTTTCTTATCTGGATAATGCAGATAATATTTTCCATCTCTCAGAGTTGTTGTGAGGATTAAACAGTATACTCAGAGTTCCTGACACATTGAGAGGTTTAAACTATGACAGATTTCTCTGTCTCCCTTCCCTTCCTCCATGCATGGAGATACATGGCTGTTGTGCTTGGTGATTGACTCACTGAATCCATAAGCTTAGTCCCATGTGACTCCTCATAACCCTGCCATACTCCAGGGCAATGAGAAGGCTCCCTTGTATAGGCCATCGGCTTTGGGGTGAGTGGCAGGTAGAGGATCTACAGGTGAAAGGGCCCTGCTGGAATCTGATGATGCTCAGAGCCAAGTGGCCCACTGTTCTATGAGCCTCAACTTCTCGTTTTGGTTCTGAGTAGCCCAGGCAAGTGGGAAACAGTTGGTGGCGTGATTCATAGGGAGCGTGGAGCAAACCCAAACCAGCTGCCCAGGAGAGTTACACTCTTCTGATAAAACAGAAAGGTTTCTCCTATGGATTTTCATGTTGGGTAAGGCTTTTAGTCCTATTATCAGAGCAAAGACAATATCATATTTCATGGGGCTTTTTCTTAAGTCCCAGTGTAGGGAAGTGGCCAAATGCCAAAGTACAGTTCAATAAAAGTAATTCTATTAAGGGCAAAGCAATATGGTCCTTTCATTCTCTGATGTGGCTTCATTCAAGGACAGAACTCAGAGTACCAGGAGGAATGGGTGGGTGCAGAGTCCGTCAGCCTCTCTACAAATATCGAGCTCTTGATAAGGACTGAGTGGCAGTGAATTGGAGGTCAGTATTTGGGAAGCTGCCATTCTATGAGGCTCATTAAGGGCAGAGCTGTGGGCTTTGACTGTCCCCCAGGTTGGGGGCCTGGTGGCCTCTAGGAGGCTAAAGAGCCTATGAAGAACCAGTGCCTGAAGATAAAGCCACTCCACCTTCTAAGGAGGTGAGCCTAGGGTACACCTCTGAGGAGGATCAAGGGGTCTTATATCACCCCTATAATTTTAGCCTAGAAGATTTTAAAAATCTTGTTAAATGTTCAGTTCAGTCATAAAAGATTTTAAAACATCTAATTCTAAACAATATAACGTTCTAGGGAAACTTTCATGAAAAATTGGTTTTGAAAGATGTAAATGTGTTGGCTCATATCAATTAAAATTTCTGTATAACAAACCTCAGCAAACCTTAGTGTCCAATCTCAACAACGCTTTACTTAGCTCATGATTCTGCATCTTGACATTCTGGACAGGGCCCAGCTGGGTGTTTCTTCTGGTCTATGCTGGTCTCAGACATGCATCTGTAGTTGACTGCAAGGTATCCTGGGGCTGGCTGGTCCAGGATGGCTAGTTGGGACAGCTTGTCTCATTTCACATGGTCTTTCATTCTACAGCAGACTAGCCCAGGCTTGTTCACAAAGGGTATGGGTAGGATTTTGAATGAGAAACTATGGAGGTTTCTTAAGTCTTTGGCTTAGCATTGGCAAAACATCACTTTTGCCACATTCTTTTTCTTTTTTTTTAAATTAAACTTTAAATTTTGATATAATTGTGGGTTCACATGCTGATGTAGGAAATAATACAGAGAGATTCCACGTACCCTTTACCCAGGTCCCCTCTCCCCATAGTAACATCTGGCAAAATTATAGACACTATCACAGCTAGGACACTGACATGGAGTCAGAATCTGACCATTTCCATCACCACTCAATTCATCATAATGCCTTTTTATAACCACATCCTCTGCCCTTTCAACCTCACCCCACCTTAACTCTCGCAACCACCAATCCATTCTCCATTTCTATAATTTTTGTCATTTTAAGAAAGTTATATAAATGGAATCATATAGTATGCAACTTTTGGGGTGTGGCTTTTTGTCCCTCAGCATAATTCTCTGGAGAGTCATCCTGGTTGTTACGTGTATTGGTAGATTGTTCTTTTTTAAGACTGGGTAGGATTCCATGGTGTGGATGTACCAGAGTTTGTTTAACCAGTTACCCATTTAAGGACATCTATATTGTTTCTAGTTGTGGAATATTATGCATAAAGCCTCTCTGAACACTTGTGTACAGATTTTTGTGTGAGCATAAGTTTTCATTTCTCTGGGATAAATGCCCAGGAGTATAATTGCTAGATTATATGGTAGTTACATGTTTAGGTTTATTTATTTATTTTTAAGAAACTGCCAATCCATTTCCCAGTGTAACTGTACCATGTTAAATTTGCAAATTCCCACCAGCAATATATGAGTGATCCAGTTTCTCTGTATCCTTGCTAACAGTTGGTGTTGCCTTCCAATAACGTGAATGTTAGATCTTTTGTTATAGTCCCAGAAGTTCCTGACACTCTGTTCTGTGTTTTTTTTTTTAAATTTTCACTGTTTAGATTATATAATTTCTATTTTTATATCTTTCAGTTCACTGATTCTTTCCTTTTACCCTACCATTCTGCTGTTGAGCCATTCATTTATGTTTTTAAAAAATATTCAGTTGTTTTTCAGTTCTTAAATTTTCATTTGGTTCTTCATCTTTTATATTTTTGCTGAGACTTTCTAGTTTTTCATTTGTGTCAAGCATGTTTGTAATGGCTCACTGAAGTATTTTTATGATAGTTGCTTTAAAAATCTTGTCAGATAAATATAACACCTCTGTCATCTCTTTGTTGGCATCTATTGATTGTATTTTTTCGTGTAAGATCTTCCTGGCTCTTAGTAGGATGAGTGGTTTTCCATTGAAACCTGGACATTTTGAGTACTATGTTATGAATATTGTGTCTGAGTATCATGTTCTGTTATGTTCATATTTAAATATGAATCATATTTAAATCTCTGGTTTTGCTGGCTTTCTCCGATACCACTCTATCAGAGAAAGGCAGATATTGCCATGTTAAAGCAGGTGAGGGCAGAAGTCGAGGTTTCCCATTTGATTTCCATCAACATCCAAGTCTCCTACATTCTTTTGAACAATGCAAGTTATAAGGGCAGCCTAGATTCAAAGGGCGAAAAATTCATTCTACCACTTGATGGTAAGGATTGAAAAAGGACACAGGCACAAAGAGGGAACAAATTTTGGTTACCTGCTTTATTATTTTTTATTTTTTATTTTTCCAGTTTTTTTTTTATTATTATTTTTTTAATTACATTAAAAAAAATATATGAGGTCCCATTCAACCCCACCGCCCCCGCCCCCCACTCCCCCCACAGCAACACTCTCTCCCATCATCGTGATACATCCATTGCACCTGGTAAGTTCATCTCTGAGCATCACTGCATCCCATAGTCAATGGTCCACATCATAGCCCAGACTCTCTCACGTTCCATCCAGTGGGCCCTGGGGGGATCTACAGTGTCCCGTAATTGTCCGTGAAGCACTATCCAGGACAACTCCACGTCCCGAAAACGCCTCCACCTCTCATCTCTTCCTCCCGTTCCCCACACCCAGCAGCCCCCATGGCTACCGTTCCCACACCCATTCCACATTTTCTCTGTGGACATTGGATTGGTTGTGTCCATTGCACACCTATGTCAAGTGAGGGCTTAGATTCCACATGGGTACTGGATGCACTCTTCCCGCTTCTAGTTGTAGACACTCTAGGCTCCATGTTGTGGTGGTTGACCTTCTTCAACTCCATGTTAGCTGAGTGGAGTAAGTCCAATAAGTCAAAGTGTAGGAGCTGAAGTCTGTTGAGGCTCTGGGCCTGGGTGTCATGTTATCAGTCCAGAGATTCAAATCCCCTACATATATCTTAAACTCAGCACCAACTACAATTCCAATAAAGTAGCATGCAAGTCTTGTGAAAAGAGATCCCCTCTGAGTCCATTTCCATCACGCAGAAACACCAGCTCCAAAGAAGGGCCATCTGTCATGGCAGTGAACCCCTTCTGCCATGACCATAGAACCCGTGGGTCTCTTTATCCCTCAAAAGAACCAATACCTGGGGTTGTATCTACCTTATCTGTCTCTTAGACTCTGTTCAGTTGTACATAGGGGTATTCCTTCTGACAACCTCCAGACTCTTTTTTAGAGACTCACAGCCTTATAATCTCATTTCTCCTTTCCATTTCCCCCTTACATTAGGTCAAACCGCTTCCCGAAGTCATGTTATTATATGTAGACAGGTATATTCTGCTGTTCCGCATTGAATCTTTAATTCAAGGTCATTTTCTAGTTGCTTCTTCAGCTGGTATGTGGTAGTGATCCCTTGGTGCCAGGGAGGCTCATCCCCGGGTGTCGTGTCCCACGCTGGGGGGAATGCATCACATCTACACGCTGAGTTTGGCTGTGAGAGTGGCCACATTTGAGTAACATGAAGGCTGTCAGGAGGAAACCCCCAGGCACAATGCTACTCTAGGCCTTGTTCTTATTGCAGGTGCATAGGCTCAAAAGTGTAGCCATTAGTATCAAGAGCCCACTGTTGGGCCCTCCTTCCTTCCTGGTTCTTGCCGTTGCACCTGGAGGATTGCCGCTGCTCTCCCAGGGCCCACAACAGTGACCCCCCGGCCAGGAGCCCAGTACCCCCCCAGCTGTTGTTTTTAATTGTTTCCACTATGAGTATATATAGACATTACCATATACCCTGGGCATATGCCCTGTATAACTCCCTGTCAACCATATATATCCTGTCAATAACATCCCATATCAGTATTCCTCCGCTGCCATTGTTGAACCACTCTGTGATCCAAAACTTCCCGTAAAGTGAATCCCAACATAATGTCAGCTTCAGAAGAGTCTTAGATCACCAAAATTCATATATACAATATACAGTATTTCCCCAGATCCACCATAAAACCTTTTCCCTTCCACAGCAATAATCTTTTAACTTATTCATATCATATTTCCTGAAACTGATGTACAGATTCCGAAACTATAGTTTTCAAACAAGGTAACATTTGTGCTTACTATGTGGTCCATACTTTAGGTTGTACAGTTTTCTAAATTTTTTAGTTATCCTATGTTTTGTCTTATGGTTTTCATTATTAGTCTGTCGTCCCCTATATGTTTTTGGTGTAATATTAGCTGTTTTATATTCATCCTCGTGTACTCTCACATAACTCCTCTTTTGTCCCCTTATTTACCTTTGTTCTATCCATTGCACGTCCATTTTCCCCTCCCCTTAGGGCCCACAACGCCTGCCAATCTAATGCCCTGGGAGCCGTCCTTTCTCACGAGAGATACAGTTCTCTCTATTCGACGGCATTAGTCTTCCCCAGGATATGGGTCCACCCCACCCAATGGTAGAACCCACCTTGGCAAAATGAGCCTTCAGCTATTCCCTCCGGAGTCCGTCCCGCATCAGACCATACCCCCTGAGCGTCCTAACCAGGTGACCCTCCTACTTATACTTTGATACGTTTTACTCAACATTTAGTTCTCAACGAACTTCTGGCATTCTCCCATGTTTGTATGTTGCCCCTCCCTCCCACCTATTTCTTGGACCATATTACCCCTCTTCCCATCCCCAGCCCCCCTCAAACCCAGAAAACCCCACCCAAAGATGGTTACCTGCTTTAGTAGAAAATATTGGAGGGCAGCTACCCAAAGGCTAGCTTTGGTTTGGGAATAGTTGATCCTAAGTTATTTTTTCTGTCAGTGTTTTGATAGCAGAGTCCAGTCGTGTGATGAAGAATTTTAGTACTTGACAACAAAACCATGCTACTAACTTATAAGAGATTATCTACCCTATTTTTTTTTCCTTCTACAGCCAGTAGACAAATGTCTATCTTACCCAAAGGCAGATTCAAATTAACTGAAATATGTTAAAGAGAAAGATGGCTAGAACATATCCTGTTTTGTTCCCCACTGAGAATTGAAATCTTACCTCTCAACACTCTTATTGACCCTGACTCTCACACTGGTGTTAGGGGCTGATTCTACATGAGCACCAATAGCCAGGGATCAATACTGACTTATGTGCCCAGGACCAATTCCTGTCTACAGAGGAAGTGGCAATACAAGCTTCAAGCAGTTATATGTCCACTTACCAGATTCTTGTACAAGGTGTTAAAAAGTATAACGATGATCAGTAGTAGAATAACCAGGCTCAGTGATTAATTCTCATATAGAATATTGACTTGCAAAGATTAGAGGAGCCCATAACTTGCACGGATGACAAAAGTAAAGTAGATTGGTAAGAAAGCATTCCAGTCAGGGCAGTCTGAAATAGTCCTGTAGGTTAGAGTCTTCCACAAATGTTTTCCAGAACTTAAGATTTTAAATACATTTTACTTTGTGAGGGGATTTCAGAAGCCAGGCAGAAAGAAGGCAGAAAGAGGATCTGGGTCAAAAGTTCAAAGCCCTTCATTGTGTTTTTAAAGGAAAGCATGAGCCACTATTTCGACTTCTTTGTCTCCTTGCTAAAGAACAACTTCTAAATCCCACCTTGGGTCATTATATCCCAGGCCCCTCTCCGTGGCCCATAAGGACCTCAATGATCTCTTTTCTACTCTCCAAACTTACATCTTACCTCTTCTCTATACACACGTACTTCTATGAATATCTTCTCATATCTTGGAATGTTTTCCCCCCATTTGTCATTGCTGCTAAATCCCATCACTTTCAGGACACTGTTCATGAGTCATACTCTGCTGAACTCTTACTGATCCACCATGTCCTTTGTGTCCACCCACCTTGATTTTCCATCATTGCTTTTAGATTGTGCACTTTTTCATTTCTGTGTCTCTTCTGTAATGTGAACACCTCTAGGGCAGGAATGGAGTGTTCCCATGTCCCTAATATGGTGACAAACACATGTTTCTTGACTAACAGAGGCTTTCATGGCCTTAATATAATTTCCTCTGCTGCAGGCCTGGACCTGCCATGATGTAGGGCCCTGGAACTGTTCATTATAGTGCTCCATCCCATCGTGGACTTCACAGCCAGCTTTCCTTCTGCCCCAATACTGAGTCCTAAAAAGGGGCATGTGTCTTTTAACTTGTAGCAAAACCTTTGCATATATATTTAAGTACATATTTCAAATCGATTCCTAGAAATAGAATTACTAGTTCAAAGTGTATGATGAGTTATATAGCTTTTGAAATGTATTGTCAAATTACCCTTTAGAAAAGTCATTCACTCCTTTCATTTCCTTGAACACTTGCTGAAAATTATAATTTAAAAACCCTTTTACAATTTGCAGGCAAAACAATGTTCTTTTATTGTTTCCTTACTCTGTCTGTATAGGTTTTAATCCAGGCACTTATTTTTATGCCCTAAATTTCCATTCATAGTCTTCCTACAGGACCAACAAATATTTATGTAATTATCTTCTCCTCTCCACCCAATTTTTTCCAGACATCTCAGAGTATTGTGGGGCAGTATGAAGATTGGGCCTCACACCAGGTGTAGTTCATACATCCAGCTCTGTTCCAATCCTTCACCCAATCCTGAGGTGTCATGCGATGTTGGAGGAATCTCTGTCTCCCCTAGTACTTTCTGGACACAGGTACTGGGGGTTTCTTCATGTCCTACAATTGTCATGCACTGAGTCTGCTCTGGGCTGAGCCCTTTTGTCTTGTTTGGTGTTAGGGGGAGATTAAAAGTGGCCTCCACAGGTGGTGAGCAGAGTAATAACTGGGAAAACAAGTGAGATCAATATCTAATCCTGTGCAGCCAGCCAACCTTTTCAAAGCCTCATCTGTATTGATTTCTGAGGGCGACACTTCCCTTTCTTGGGTAATCAGTCCCTTTGCTCAGCAGGTGAACAAGCGAGCAATACTTACTCCTGCTTTTGTAAGAGCAAAGATGGCTGTGTACCTCTTAGCTGATGGAGGGGAGGGTGACCCAGAGTGGTATCCTTTGGACCAAATCCTCTATTCAGTGGCCTGGGTGATGTGGGTATTTATCTGGTCTCATCCTTATTATGGAATGAAAACTCATAAGTCCAGTGGACAGAGAAATATGACTTAGTAGCCACATGGTGGAGAAAAATTTAGTAAGTTCAGTGGAAGAGAATGAATTTTATTAAACACTCACTGTAACTTCCAGTGACATAAGCATTAGTATCTTCATTTTACCGATGAAGAGAGTGTGGTTCAGTGAAAACAAGTTACAAACCCAGGGCCACACAGCTGGCAGTGTTGGAAGTTGAATCCAGATTTGGAGGACCACAGAGTCACTATATAACGCTATCCCACACACTCATTCTGAGGACTTGATATCTAAAGTCACATGGTTTAAAAACACTTCAATGAAACTGATCAGTCTGGAGCATTGACAAGAAATCAGAGATGTGTAAGTTTGAGAAAAAGGGTCATGTCATCAAATACCTGAAGGACTGTAATATGAAAGAGAAATTAGAATTTTTTCTGTTGCTCCAAAGGGCAAATTTAGGATGAGAGAATGGAAGTTACAGGAAGTCAGATTATGCTTCCATAGAAGGAAGCACCTAATAAGCAGCTATAGATTTTTAACAAAGTAATGGATTAGCCTAAGAGTTTCCTCAAACTGGAGACAGAGTTTTATATAGCTACTTCAGAATATTCTGTTCATTTATCCTGGAGTGTCTGGTGAACTCTAACTCATCCTTCAAAATTCAGGGCAAATGCCATTCATCCATCCATCCATCCGTTCATTCACCCACCCAAAAGTATTTATTGAATGTTTACTATGTGCCAAGAAATGTGCTAGGAAGTAGGGATCACTATGAGCAAGACAGACAGTCTCTGTCCTCATGGAATTTATGTTGCGGAGTGACTCTCCTCTCTGTGGCTTTGTCTGACATGTACCTACTCAGGATATCTCAGTTGAGTCTCCCCTATACCCACAGTGCACCTTGTTTACATATTTACTACGGCAGTCACCATCCCGTATATCATTATCTATTTGAGAAGACCCTATCAGTTCCCTATACGTTTCCCCTTGAGCTCTACCATGATCATGATTGCTACCTGATCTCCAACTGGGCAGCTCCATCCCACACTGCTGGCAAGCATCATGGGCCAGAGGTGCCAGAGAATTAACACTCTCTGGGAGCACCCTCAACCAATGTCTGGATGGAGTTGGTGCATTAAATACTTGGAGGATAACTCTAAGGTATGTGCTCTCCATTGACACCCAGTGTTTCCCAGTTTGATTACAATCCCACAGAGATAACTAGCTTGATAATATATGTTACGTTGGCTGTCTTCCTTTCCCTGTATCACTTCCCTATTGGCTCACAGATAAACTCTTTGCCCTTGAATTCTCTCAGTGCCTGCTTCTGGGTAACACAAACTAAGACACTGTTGATGGGTAGCAAAGGTTAGAAGGGAAAAGAGTCACATTATAATGAAAGTCTTTAGAGTTTAAGACAGTGTTTATTGCATATATAGCATGCACATTGTATGAGATGATTAGAGATGACGGCGTAGGTTGTATTTTAGTTGAGTTAGTAACAAAATGTGTGTGCACTGAGGTCTTTCCCTTTCCTTGCTGCCATCAAGATAATCCCACTGAAGGAGATGGAATGAGGCAGAACAGGGAATCAACATTTATTTCTGTGTCTGTCTATCTGTCCCACAAAGACTGTGAGCAATATGGGAGTGGTATTCACATTTTCTTTACAGCTCTAATTCATGGACCTGTGAAAGACCTTGATTCAAAATAGGTAGCATCAAATGAGGAATTGACTTTTAAATTCAAGTATTCTTTTTATGAATTTCAGTTTTCATCACCATGTTTAACAACCACAATTACCACTACAAAAATTATAGGGAATTTTCCACGGCACTGCAATTGGTGTGTCTTCTCTGCATGGTGGGCATTAAATCCTGTTGCAGGGAAGCAGATGTGGCTGAAGCTATTGGGCCCCATCTACCATATGGGAGGCCCAGGGTTCAATTCCCGGGCCTCCTGGTGGAAGGCAAGTTGGCCCATGTGCTGAGCTGGCCTGAGTGGAGAGCTGACCCACACTGAGTGCTGGCCTGCATGGAGTGCTGGTCCATGTGGAGAGCTGGTGCAGCAAGATGGCACAACAAAAAGTGACATAGAGGAGAGACAATAAGGGATGCAGCAGACCAGGAAGCTGAGGCGGCTCAAGAGACTGAGTGCCTCTTTCCTACTCTGGAAGGTCCCAGGATCGGTTCCTGGTGCCATCTAAAAAGACAAGCAGACACAAAAGAACTGGACACAGAAAACAATGAAGGGGGTGGGGTGTGTGGGGGGGAAATAAATAAATGAATCTTTTAAAAAAAGTCCTGTTGCAGATGCTAGTGATACCCCAACTGCCTCCACTTGGCTCACCTGAGTTCGCCTGCAGTCGTGATTCTCATCAGGATAACGGCTCTCCATCCCAGGCACTGCTCTCTCTTCTTCACTGCCTGAGGGCTTTATTTTTCACAACAGGGACTTCCTCTATGGTACATAGAACCTCAAAGTTTAAGTAATTAATGACCCACCTAAGAGGTAGACCTCAACCAGTGGGAGCTGGGAGTGAGGGATAAAATCCCTCCCAGTGGGAGAAGGGAGTGGAGGCTAAACAGGAGAGTAAAACTCCTGTAGTAAGATTCTGGGGCATATTTTATGTTGTTTCTCAGAGTGCCCCTTCTGGGGCTGAGACCCAGAGGCTCACGGTAAAAACCTGCTCATGAACACACTCTGATCTGACATTTCTCCCTTCACCGTCTCACTTTTTCCACATCTTCACTTGCTGCAAGGATCACTTGTGGCAAAGTCTTAAGGTCTACTGTGAAGAACCCAAGCTATGACAACCATTGTCTCAAAATAGAAAAAACTGACATCCTGAGAGGTCAAGTGACTTGATCATGGTTGCTCAGTTACTAAGTGGTTGAAAATTTGAACCCTGATCTGTCTCTTTTGAGTATGATCATTCAGGCCTACTATGTTGCATTTCAAAATAAAAACAAAAATTGCATTCAGCCACAATGGTACATACTATGAAATAGGCTTGAAATAAAGGGTACTAGAAATGGCAGTGTCCAATTCTCAAGCATCATAGAGTCTAGTAGGCAGGCAGGTTGGAAGCACTGATAAATATTGTAAATTGAACGAAGAAGCAACTGAGGAACCAGCCCATCAGAAATATTCCAGTTAAATAACTCAAGAATGCAGTAGAAAAGTCAATGGTATGATTATTAATCACCTCTACAAGAGCAATAGCTGGGTAATTATATTTTCATATATTCATTAAGCATAAAAAATCAAATTTTTATACACAATGGGGTTATAACAAGGCAGTGTTAGTAGGTTCATTTTGTGCTCAGCTTCCAAAGATGTTAACTGACATTTAATAATTTAGTAATTGATCTATGTCATCTTAAATTTTTGGTACAACCTTCAGTGGAGGAACGGAAAGTATTTCTGGAAACTTAGTGCACCTTTGGTGTTTAAACTCTGTGGCTTGTGAATAAAAATTGGGTCACTGTAAATTGCCACTAACAGTCCCCACTTAGTCTAGGGGAGTATAGATACCCCCAGTTTTCCATGAGATAATATTAGGAGTCTCCAGGGATTATTTTACTATTCCTTCCCAATGACCCCTTTAGTTATCCTATAGTATCTGTCATAGCCTTCCTTTCCTGTCTCAGCTGTCTATGATAGTTCCCTTCTTTGATGATGCCCAAAGAGCACTGACATTACTGCATCAAAGTCCTGGGTGCTGATGTCCACTGATGTGCTCCTGATGCTTGAACCTAGGGACCTTTAGGCTGCTAGAACTTTCTCCCATGGTTGTCAAATCAGCTGACAATTTGTGCCTGTCTCTTGAAGGAGGCCTGGTTGCCTGCTCCTGATTGGCACACTTTCAAGGGGGAGGGTGGGCTACTTCACAGTACTTCCTACTTGAAGAGTGACCCTGACATATCTCCTCTTGTGGGGAGAGTAGTAGGATCTATCATAAGGGCTATAGCAGACCCTGTGTCCTGCCCATATCCCTACGGCTCTTACCATTGCTGGGCATGCTGGCCTACCTCTTCATTGCCAGCATCTGCATGTTTTGCCTGGGGTCCCTCTCTGGCTGCCAGAGACTGGTTCATAAGCTTGGCAGCTGGAAATACCAAGAAACTAACAACCCCTGGGAGCTGCTTTCTACCAATGACTAAAGGGAGTTGGTGTATAAATATTCTCACCCCCTCAATTATTGGATGTTAGGACTCTGAAGTGTGTGCTCTGCAAAGTTGCCCAGAGCTTCCCAGCAGTTTTATGCTCCAATTGCCTATGGTGATAACTGCTTTTGATAGCAGTTTTATTGTCTTCCTTCACTTCCCTGTCTCACTTCCCCACCCCCTACTAGTGTTTCCTGCAATCACCTCCCAAATAAATGACTTGTGCTCAAATTCTTGTCTCAGGTTCTGCTTCTGCAGGAACTCAAACAAAGACATGGAGTTGTTGTAAAAATTAAATAACATATGCCTGTATTGTTCTTAGCACAGTGTGTGTACGTGTCACTTGATAAATATTTGTTGAATAAATAAGTGGATAAATCCAACTCCTTGAAATCTTGTGATTTGATCTGCTATTATTTCTTTGAGGTCTCAGTCCTGCATTTTTGTGGCTTCTAAATTCAACTTCCTCACTTGTCTCAACTTATTAAGAACAGATTCTATAGTTAAATAATTCAGAATCCACTTGCTACTTGTTTTCCTCCAATAACACTAGATTTTTAAAAAATTATGTTTTAAAGGGCAATGTCCTGTAATGGTTTGCATGTTGGATCTGTAACAGAAACATTTATATACTCAAAATAGCATGAGCTCCAATAAACATACAGCACATTCAACTCAATAATAACAGCCACACATCTGTACTGGAGAAATGGCTTTGAAGCATCTTACCAAGTTGAGCTTATATTTGCGCAAAGACCATGTCCTGATTGCCTTGTCGCCCCCTAGGAGGACCACTGCCTTTCCACGGGCCTTTAAATGCCTTACAGCGGGGCTTTTACCTGAAATTTATATCATAGGTCTAAATCGGTGATCCACAGGCTTATGCCAGATGGCAGATATGTTCTGTTCGGTGTAAAAAATGTATTAAATATGGAGCTAGCACTTAAATATTTGGGAGATTTCATTGAAAATCTTGCTTTATGGCTTCTCATGAAGATATTAGGAGAACTAGTAATCGTGGGCCTGAATTTTCACTTGGCAACATCAGCCGGTGCTCAGTAGCTATTGCTCCTTTCCAATGGGGGAAACTGTGAATATGCTCATGTGTTCTTTAGTCTGCTTCAGTCTCTACCATTCCCTCTTGTATTTCATCCTTCCCACTTCTTTTAATGACATTAATTCTCTTGCCTCTGGAATCAGTTTAGTTAGTGATTATGGCTTTTCAGAGATGGAAAGAGAATAGAACACTATATTTTCAGGCTTAAATAAAAGGGGGAGGGAGGGTTGCAAAAGAAAACCTATCTAGCAAACAGGGATCTGAATGTATAGATCTTAAAAGAGGATTATGCTAAATAAATAAACATTTTGCCTTCAAGAAAATAAAATACCACATGATTATGTTTTTTACAGTCTAATTATAGGGTTAATTCATGGGGCATTATAGGTGTTGAGGCCGGTAATGAGACACAAGGTGGAAGCTGCATGATGACATCTGTCAGTTGGCTCTGTGACTGTGTATATGACCCAAATGAAGATAATGCAAAAATATGTTTGTGGTCTGTGCTGGGTTGATTAGTGTCTGCCCCACCCTCCATTCATGTCCACTTGGAATCTCAGAACGTGGCCCTATTTGGAAATGGGGTCTTTGCAGATGTAATTAATTAAAATGAGGTTATATTCTCTGAAACCCTCAGTGAAGTCCTGCGTTTAGGAACTGGAAGGGGTGTGGAGTGAATGTTTGAGGAGCTGGAGAGGGTGTGGAGTGAGAAGAGAATCATAACTGTGGGGAACACAGCTCCTGGGGCCAGGAGCCAGTTGGGAAGAGCCCAGGAGAAAAGCTGAGACCTTGGGCATGGGTGGGTGGTGGAGGTTATTTGTATGTTGGCAGTAAGACTGGCCCGGAGGCTGCAGGCCTGGGGATGCCTGTGTGACATTCATTACCCTCCGTGTCAACAGAAAGAAATGTGGGGACACTCATGGAGGAGGACGGCTTGGGGAATCCCGCAGGCAGCTGACTGGACACCTGATCCTGGACAGCTGGGCTCGGGATGGCAGTGTTCACAGCCAGAGCAGGATCTGGGTGGGAGGGTCTGGTCCCACTGGAGGCAGGTGGGCCTCAGGAAGGAACCTCTGTAGTCAACCAGAGAAACCTCCTGAAGGAGGCCTCTGTCTGCTCCCCCTGCAGCCTCTGGGGCATCTGCTCAACCATCTCTCTCTGGTCATTGCTCTATGCCTTGGACGTCATGAGGAGGGAGTGGTGTTGGTAGACACACTGGGCAGTGTCTCTTGCCTCCATGGGGGGCTGGCAGGTAGGAAGGGCGGGTGGGAGGTCCATCCTTAGGAAGGGGTCGGTTGGCACCAGCCATGAAGGAAGGATTTCTCCACCAACTCCATGGGGAATGCTAAAAAAAAAAAAAGTCATACTGGATTATGGTGGGCCTTGAATCCAATACAACTGGTGTCCTTATAAGAGGATTCATACAAACCACACAGAGAAGGCCATGAGATGACAGAGACTGGAGTGATGCAGCTACAGGCCAAGGATCACTAGCAACCACCTGAAGCTAGGGAGAGGCAAGGAAGGGTGCTTCTCTAGAACCTCCAGAGGGAGCATGGCCTTTCTAACAGCTTGATTTCAGACTTCTAGCTTTCAGAACTGCAAGAGAATAAATTTCTGTTGTCTTTTTTTTTTTTTTTAGTATTTCTTTTATTTCTCCCCACCACCTTGTTGTTTGCATTTGCCGTGTCTGTTTGTTGTGTGCTCATCTTCCTTTTAGGAGGCACTGGAAATCAAACCCAGAACCTCCCATGTAAGAGGGAGGTGCCTAATTGCTTGAAATACCTCCACTCCCTGCTTTGTTGTGATCTCATTATGTTTTCCTCCATGTGTCTCTTGTTGCATAATCTGGTTCCATCAGCTCACCGTGCCAGTTTGCTGTCTTGCTCGTCTTCTTTAGGAGGCACTGGGAACCGAACCTGGGACCGTCCATGTGGTAGGTGGGAGCTCAATTGCTTGAACCACATCTGCTTCTCTTTCTGTTGCCTCAAGCCACCAAGTTTTTGATAATTTGCAATGGCAGCCCTAGGAAACTAAAACAGGGTCCTTTGGAAATTGGGATCCTGGGATAAGTGGCCTTCCTACTGCTGCCCACTACTAGTCCTTGTGTTAAGACCCTGGTGCAGAGCCACAAACCTAATTTCACTATTCCTTGCTTTAATTTTAGGTTACCCCCTGCTTTCCTTGGCCCTTAGATAAATTCAATGGAAAAACCTCATTGGGTGGACATATTGTTAATAAAGTAAATAAGGGGAGGGGTCTCGAGAGTGTCCGTTCGAAGCTCATGTGCTCCCGCTCTTTGGGTGGAAAGATATGCCTGCAACTCTCCTTCAGAGCAGCAGCATACTGAATAATGCACAAGGGTTTGGTCTAGCCAGGAATGTTAAACACTTGTTTATCTGCCTCTCCATTGCCCCCATCCATGGGGGACTGAGACAAGACCAAATACTCTGCTTTAGAAAATTAAATTAGCATAGAATTTTTTAACATCAGGTGGTCTCAATATAACTACATTCTCTCAATTTATCCATACTCTTTTAAAACCAAGCACGACCTTAACATTCAATATTGATGTTCTTTAAACGTAGGGATACTGAGCAAACGCTGTGATGTTCTGGGTGAAACTGACCAGATCCCACACACAGATTAGGTACGCCATGTCTATTTCTCTTAATTTTATATTCTGCAGCGATTTGGCTCCCAAATCATGAGCACACTGTCAGATTTAGTGACCTCATTTCTCATCAGTGACAGCCTTAATGACACTCAAATATATCATTCACTTTTTCCCTATTCAAAATATACCAACATTGTATATCATCATTCACCCAACTTGACTTATAGGCTATTTTTTTGATCATTCTCATTCTGTCCAGACAAGGCTGATAATTCACCTGGAACTTTTATCCACAGGACTTCAATAATTATCAAATTTGGAGGAAAAATTAATTCCCAACTTGTTTTTCTTCCTATTTTAATGCTGGTCAGTTTTTATGAAATTCTTCTATGATTTTTTTTTTTTTTCATTTTAAGTTAGAACAGATTTTAGACTCAATTGAACTTTCAATTTATCAGTATACTGTTAAAAGGAAATGAATGTAATTTACAAGTTGAAATTAATTCGTAATACATTAGAGTGTGGATTTAAAGAGCAGGCAGATACAGGACTAATAAAAACAACAATTTTCCCTTAGTGCTGCGCCAGCTCTTTGACTTTGTGAAGGGACGCCAGAAGTAGCCATTCTTCGCCCAATGCCCGAGTTGGCTTTCCCACATACAGCGGCACAGAGAAGGCACTGCAGCTAGCCAGTCTCCCAGGAGCCTTCATTTTTCCTTCTCTTTCTCCAGAGTCTCTCTTTGAATCAAATGTCTATATCTTCTTTCTCTTTCTTGTCTGGGGAGCTTTTCAGTTCCTTTTTAATCCTTGTAAAAGGACCAAGCAGCACATAAAAATCTACATGGGAAAAATCAAATTCCTTGCTAATCCCACCCCTCCCACTCCCAAACGTTCACTTATCTTCCTGGAGAAGTGCTCATGTCCAAAATAGTAATCTAGTAATCCCTTGATCCTACCAAGTTGTTTTTTTTTAATGACAATCTTGAGTAATTTAGAGTTAGACAATCTGTATTTAAATTACTTATCATTCAGAAAGCACTTAGAACAGTGATTGCACAGAGTAAATGTATATAAGTACAAACTCTAATAATAATGACTGTTATTATTATTTGATTCACTTTCAAGGGTTATGCAATCTAGGGCAAATGACTTAGCTTTTCTTAGCCTTAAATTCTCATCTCTACTAAAGGGATAAAGTAGCAATTGCGGAAATTAAGATACAGTGAGTAATGTGCCTGAACTTTGAAAATTCTATTAGCTGTTTCTTCTCTATTGTGGGGCAATAAGGTTATCTCATTTTAAAAACCATTGTAGACAATGCTGTGATGAACATCTTTGTGCATAATGTTTTCACCTATTTCAGATTCTTTTCTACTTTGGAATCTCAAAGTCAATATTATTGGGTAATGACATATAAATATTTCCATAGTTCTTGTTACATATGCCAGATGGCTTTCTTATCCTCATTTTGCAGAGAGTAATTCTGAGCCTTCAGGTTAATTGATGAGTAAGTGTTAGAATCAAGACCAGAGCATAGCATGTGCTGTATTTTGCCTCCTCTCACTCTTGTTCATTAGACAATTCATGAGGCCATCTACTTGAGGGTTGCTATGTAATTAATTACCCCCAAACTCGCTTATGTAGAAACCACAGACTTTATTATTTTATAGCTTAGGTGGGTCAGGAATCTGGGAGTGGCTTAGCTGGGCAGTTCTGGCTCATGGTCTCTGAAGGGGTTGCAGTCATCTGGGGCTCGACCAGGGCTGGAGACTCTGCTTCCAGCTCACTCATATGGTCTTTAGCAGGGGACTCTAGTTCTTCACCATGTGGGCCTCTTCTTAGGCTGCCTGAGTGTCCTCATAATGTCACAGCTGACTTCCCCCAGAGTGAGTGATCCAAGAGAAAAAGTAAGAGCACCCAAACAGAAGACATGGTCTTTTATAACCTAATCTCAGAAATTACATACCATCATTTCTGCCACTGGCCACACAAACCAACCCAGGTAAATGTGGGAGGGGCTACCCAAGTACACAAGAGCATGACAACCAGGAGCCAGGGACCTCTGGGGCCATGTGGAGGCTGGCCTGCAAGTCTGAACTGTGGGATCATAGATCTTTTTTATGCCTCCCTCTCTTCTCTTATCCCTTGGCACATTCTGCCTTGCTTTTTTGCTGCTTTCTGACATGATCAGGCATTTAAGTACCACTATGTGTTGGGCACTGTGCTAGTTTTAACAGATAAATTTGACCCTCACAACAACCATGTTAGATGGCTATTGTTACTCTTATAGAGAATATTTCTACTTGCAGAGAAGAAAACTGAGACAAAGGCAAAGTCATTTATCAAAAGAAGATCACATGATGAGCTAGAATCAGAGCTGAGATTTAAACTCAGCACTGTGACTTCAGAATCTTGTCCTTCCTACTACAGCAGTAAGGGACTATTTTGGCAGATGCTTCATCTCTCTTACATTTTAGCTCTTGGGAGGACCGAGAGCTGATATTCAGGGAACAATTGCCAAGCTTGTCCTCCCTTGGCTGGAAACCACTGTAGCCCCTTCCCGCCTGGTTGGCGAGAATACAGCAAAGAGGACAGACTGTGCCCCAAATCCACTCAGGGCTGAAGTCACCTCTAGTAAGATGCCCAATGTCAATATCAGTATGATTGCAAGAACAATTCCAGCCTTTGCTGTGTGTTTTATTGATCTCCGAAATCTCTTAATTCCTGTGTTTTTGGGGGTGGTTTTATTACCTATGATTACCTGTGCTAAAGGTTATCTGTAATAGCAACTCAGATTTAGCAAGGCAGCACGGTCATTTCAAATTAGGCAGGTGTCCCAGGGCTTCTCTACCTGTCAGTTTTGATGGGAGTTTCTTTTTCTCCACTACCAGCTCCCAGGAAACTTTGTTTTAAATTCCTGTAGCTTTCTGAAGGAGCTACAAAAGAAAGGAGTTACTATTGCTAATTTTTTTTTTTAGTGAATTAAAAAACAAGCGAAGGAGTGAGGAGACCCCAAGAATGCACCTTTCAGATCTCTTGCTTCAGGGAGTGGAACTGACCAAAGGCTCCAGCTACACTGCTCTGTATCCATCACTGGGTATGTGCTAGGGCCACCCTCCCTACAGGCTGTGCCCAGCCAGTGCCTGAAAAAGCAGGAATCTAAGGCAGGCCCATTCTTGCAAAAGCGCGGGGTTCCTCTGATGAGTGACTTTGGATCAAGGACACCTGTGACAGGCAAAATAATGGTCCCCTCAAATGTTCATGCCCTAATCTCCAGAATCTATGAATATATGACCTTACAGGGCAAAAGGGAATTCAGATTGTAGATGGAATTAAAATTGCTAATCAGCTGGCCTTGAAATAGGGACAGTATCCTAGATCATCCAGATGGACACAATCTAACCACATGCATCCTTAAAAGTGGAGAACCTTTCTCATTTGTGGTCAAACAGAGAGATGAAATGGTAGAAGGGATTTCAGAGAAGTGCATCATGAGAAAGACTTGGCCTGCTGTCACTGGCTTTGAAGATGGAGGGAGGGGCCATAAGCCAAGGAATGTGGGTGGCCACTAGAAGTTGGAAAAGGTGAGGAAAATGAATTCTCCTTGAGAGCCTCCAGAAAGAAATGCAGTCACGCTCACACCTTGATTTATCAGTGAGACCCGTGTCAGCCTTATGACCTATAGAATTATAATATAATAAATTTGCATTGTTTTAAGTTGCTAAATTTGTGGAAATTCATTACAGCAATAAATGAATGCAATTCCCATCAGCCTTGTGGAGACTTTCTTAGAATTGCATCACAGTGTAAGGCTCTTCCTACTCAGCTCTCCTTCCTTCTTTTTGCCCTTCCCAGGTGTCAGACTTGTAATACGGATCCTTCTCCAGCCTCTTCCCTAATTTCCTCCATATATGTTTCCCCAACAAATCACCTGCACATATAATTCCATCTCTGCATCTGTTTCTCTGAAGACCCAGCTCCCTGAAGGAGTAACAAAGAAATCAATAATCAAATGAGTACTGGATCTGTACTTTCTAATATGGTAACCACATCTTGCTATTTGGCACTTGAAATGTGGCTAGTCTGAATGGAACTGAATTTTAAATTTCAATTAACTTAAATTTAAGAAACAATCAATTTAGTTATTGGAAAACTATGCCCAGAACAGTTAGGATATGTGAATTTACTTTTTAAACTGTACATTTCATGAACTGTAAATAGAGATCAAGCTTTTTTGATGAAAACTTAGTGTCTGAATTAAGACATGTAGTAAGTGTAAAATATGTACTGGATTTCAAAGATTTAGAATGAAAAAATCTTTTATTAACACATTTTTTTATTGATTACATGTTAAAATTGGCAATATTTAATATATATTGGGTTAAATGAAATATTGTTAAGATTAATTTATTGCCTCTTACTTCAGAAACATGGGGCTACTAGAAAATTAAAATTACATGTATTGAATAATAGGACAGTGCTGTTGTAGATGTTGTAATTATGCAAGATAATAGCTAACATTTATTGAGTGCTTATTATGTGCTAGATACATTACTAAAAGCTTCCAATGAGTTATTTCATTTACTTCTCCAAATAGCCCTGTTTTACAGATGAGGAAAGCAAAGGTTCAGTGACATGTTCATGTTCATTCAATTATAGGTAGAGCAGGTCAAATTCATATCCGACATGTCCAGAGGCAGGCTGGGCACTCACAACCAAATTATCTGAGAGAAGGTGGAAGGAACTAGAAGTCCTAAACCAGACTCATGGGAGACATGAGAAATCGTTTAAAAATACTTCAAACACTGTCATGTAGGTGAGGGAATTAACTTATTCCATGTGGTTCCAGGGGAAGGAGACGAATGATTCCCAAATCATTTTTTTTTCCCAGCCAAAATTTTTCTTCTGGGCTTCCAGCATCATAAATTCAGCTACCTTCTGGATTTATCCATTGCATGCCTCACAGGCATTTTACCAGCTCATGGCCACTGCACATTTTGGCTTCTCTCCTTCACAACTTGTTCCACCATTTGGGCACCAACATCCATGTCATTTTCCAAGACAAGAACACAGGCACCATCCTGGGATCCCCTGCCACCTTCACCCTAATCTCATCCATCATCATGTCTGATTGGTCCCTCCAATAGCTCGTCCATTTCACTCTTTGTGTCAGTTGTGTAGGATTGGTAACAAATTAGTCCAACACTTCGTGGCTTAAGACAACAAACATCTATCAGCTCACAGTTTTGTAAGTCAGGAATCCAGGGGCAGTTGAGCTGGGTCATCTCACACCACGTCCATCAAGGTGCAAGCCAGGACTGCAGTCCCCTCAAGACTCGACTGGAGGGGGATCCACTTCCAAGTTCACTCAGGTAGTTGTCGGCAGCATTCAGATCCTCACTGGTCATTGGACATTGGCTGGAGGACCCCCCTCTCCCTTGCCATGTGGGGGTTTCCATAGGGTTCACATCGTGGTACCCACCTTCCACCCAAGAGTGAGAGAGGGCAAGGGAGCCACAGTCTTTTCTCACCTCATCTCCAAAGTGACACCGCATCACTTTTGCTGTATTTTATTAGTTAGAAACAAGTCACTAGGCCCAGCCCACACTCAAGTGGGGAATGAGGTGAATGCGAAGTACACAAACACCAGGTGGTGGGGTCATTGCGAGTGTCTTCGGAGCTGCCTGCCATCCCATCCTAACAACTCCTGAGACCTTGGTGGCTGCATTCCATTCTTCCTGCTGTCGTTCTTGGGCACCTGTTCCTCTCCAGCCCTACTGACCCTTTGCTGGTTCATCATCATCTTTCACCTGGACAATTACAAAAGCCTCCCAGATGGTCTTTCTGTCTTCTGGCTTCCTTCTCCCATCCATGTCACATTTCTGGCTGTGTAGTGCAGGTGAGCAATGTGCCTGGTTTCAGACCTATCCATTAGCGTACCCGTTTGCAGAGTGATTATAGTCCAGGTAAGTAATGAGTCCCAGAGGGCTGTTCTGGGGTGATGAGGGGGAGACAGGCAGGGACGAGGAGAGTCCTGGCTATTAGGAGGAGCCTAAGGACGAGCACACTGCAACAGGGGCTTGAAAGGCAGGCCTCTGAAAGTGGTTGCTATGTGGTAGGTGAGGGGTTCAGGGCTGTGAAAGTGGGGTCCCAGCTCCATTCTTGGAATGCCATTCTTGTGGCAGTGCCATGGCACCAGTTGTCAGGGCTGGGCCCTGCTCCTCCAGGCAGACTTTCTGGAGCCACTGAGCGACCCCTTGGTTCACTGCAATCTCATGAGCACCTGGCATCGGCATCACTTCCAGGCTTTCAGCCTGCAGGGATGGAAGGGAGTCACTGAAAGCAGGGGTCTCCCGAGGTCTCTTTAGGGCTTTGAGAAATTTCCTTCTCTGGTAGGACATGACCTGCCAGCTTAGAGCATTCCTTTGAAACTTAAGGGACTCACCCTATTTTCAGAAAGCACAGAGCAGTGGTAAGAACACAGGTTCTGGAGCAGGCAACCATAAGATGGACTCCATCGCTACTGATTAGCTGTGCATCCTTGAGTAGCTACTTAACCTCTCTGCGCCTCATCTTCTGTCTAGAAAATGAGGATAGCAATGCTTACCTCATGAGATATATATGAGAAAATGTCCATGGCTTCACATAACACAGTGCCTGGCCCATAGTAGGAACTCAAACCACATTGGGAGATATAGAAAACACAAGGGGGACCCCAGAGGGTCCCTCCACCAAGGTGGGTCATTCATCCGTACAGGTATTGTGGATCTGGTCCAGGTTTCAGCGATGAGAAAGCAGCATTGAGCAGGAAAATCCACTGCCCACTCTTCACAGGTGTCTTTGGAGATACACATAGCATGAGTAGTAACAGCTGATGTTTATTCTGAGTATCTTCCTTGTATTAAACGACTGTCACACAATTGCTGGGAGGTAGGAATTATTATGATACCCACTTTCCATAGGAGGAAACTGAGTAACTTCCTCAGTCATTCAGCTCATAGGTGGTGCTGGAGCTTGTGTTAGACGTTCTACAGAACTGTCTTTCAACAACACGAACTCTGTTCAGCTCTTGTCCCAGCGTGGGCTTAGATACTCAAAAACTCCAGTTATCCTTATAGATGCAAATTAAACAGCCCCTCCGGGCCTACCTGGACAAGGTAGACCACACTTTATACAGAGTCAAGAGTTTGGAACTGAGAGTGAACTTAACCTTGTTCCCTCCTGAAGATGCCACATTATTCTAGAACGATGCATTGCATTGGTTAGGTACTCAAAAACTGTTGACTAATTTGTTCATTAATTTTACAACTCTTGATCACCTGTGATATGTTGGGTCATGTGCTCATATACAGTGGTGGGAAAACAGATCTGCAGGTTCTTGGATATGCTATGTCTAGATGAAAGATGGAGGTTGCAGGAAGGCAGAGATTGATTCCACGCCATGGCAAGTTTTCTACCTCTCAGAGCTTTCCTATGGAGGGGGTGAGTTTCCTGTCCTCAGAGGTGTTCAAGCAAAGCCAGGATGGCCACTTGGTGGAGATGTTGTAGAGGGGATAAAATATCAGAGTGCTGCCTGGAAGAGAAGATTCCTAAAGTCCTTTCCAATCCTCAGAAATGAACACTTAAGAGAAACGTGGATGCAGCAAACATGATAGCAAAACAAGAAGCAACTTTTTAAAGTTTGTGGTTGTAAGTCAGTGTGAGGAAAGGGGGTGGTCACTGAATTTTTGGAAGCTGGGATTTGAAGGCACTGATGATGTGGGGTGGGGGTGGAGCTGGAGCTCACTTTTGAAGGCACTGCCTGCAGCTACAGAAATTACTCTCTGGAATAGACAAGGGATATGTTGCAGGCATCCTGCAGTCCGCAGCCTCACTGGGGAAATCAGCATCCCAGGAATGGTTGTTACCCACCACTTGGACAGGAAATGTCGCACACAAAGCCTTGTTTTTCTGCTGCAGGAATTAAAGTTCAGAGGCAGCTGCAAGGAAATCAATACTGAGCTGCTAAACCCTTAATGAACGACAGCAAAAGGCTGATAGTGTTGCCTAAAACAGTTTTTTCAAAACTGCTTCTCTGCGGTGAGAGTGTTAACAAGAATTGATTGAGTTCCTATGAGGTGTGGTTTCCAGCATGCAGCTACAGGATATGGGGAAAAGGACCCTGGATCTTGCACAGGTTCAAGTCCTGGGTTGGCAACTGAGTCATCGCCTTACCCTGGGCTGGCTCTTAGTGGCCTGGGGGTCTTGTTATTTTGCCTATTTGATACGACTCATTTCTTTTTCCTTCCTGGGTCCTCTGGCAAAGGATCAATAGCAAGATGTGAGACAAAGTCCCAGCTTTAGCGATAACTGGGCAAGTGCACAGGATCCCAATTCAAAGTCCTCCAGGAGAAGTATAGTTGGAGATAGCGGCTCTGGCCAGTAGGCTTAAGTAAGCCTCAGGCTTTCTAGTCCCCTTTACTTAAATCTGAGTTTGTTTTCACATTGATGAAATGTGGCCCATAAATATCACACTTAGATCGGTCCCATTAGCCTCTCCTCCTTCGGAGGGGGCTGAAAGTGTGGGCAGCAGTCTCCTTCTTTAAGGCCTGGGCAGAAACTTGAAGAGTTGGGGGAAAGGATGATTCCCAGTGAGCCATGTAACCCGTCTGACTTTCCAGTTGTTTGGAGGGAGCAGTATGGTTTACAAAGCATTTTCACAAGCGTTATTTCATTCGAGTTTCACAGCAACCCTGCAAGTCTACAGGGCGGAAGTTTTGTGCCCATTTTATAGGATTGTTTTAAGTATCAAACGAAATAGCACTAGTGAAAATGCTTTGTAAAACAAATTGCTCCCTCCAAACAAATGTGAAGGTTTTATTTGCAACCTGGAGGAGGAAGCCTGAGTGACAGAAGGAAAACAATCAAGGTACTAACATTTATTTCCCACGTACAGGGTTTCTGACACTAAGGAAGACTTGTAGAACTCCCTTGAGTCCTCACAGCACCTAGCAAGCAGATATTAACACTCTCACTTTACAAATGAGGCAACTTAAGTAGGGCAAAAAAACATGCCTGTATGCCCAGGATGTTATGCTACCCCCTCCCCCCACCCCCCATACTGACTTTCATTGCTAAACCCAGGAACGTTCATTCATACTGAAATGAGTTGGCCACGGTAAAAGTCTAAGATGGTTGAGCAATTGCTAGAAAGTAGTGGGGTTGGGATGTGAGATTATTTTTGTGAATCCCAAAAAGAGAAAGATTTGTTTGTAAAGTAATCTATTCCTTTGGGTATGATACCCTTTGATTGTATTAAATTCAGTGAGGAGCCTCTGATTAAGTTTACTTGATAAAATCAATTTAGTGCTTCTGATTGGGCTACATCAGTAAGGTATAGCTTGGTGGCCTGATAGAAATGGACACTCACTCAAGAAGACACACAAGAAGAGAGAGAGCTCTGTCATTTTTGATCCTGGGGCCCTGGGGAGAGACGAACCATTTCAGCTGAATTTGGAAGAGAGCCAAGCTTGATACAGAAAGCCAGGAAAGAAAAGAGCCCTATGCCTGGAGAGAGGGGATGCCTGAGAGACAAGCCCTCTGCCACCCTGCAGCTGAGAGAGAGGAGGCACGAAGGGGAGGGATCAGCAACCGTCTTGCTTCAACATGTGGCAACTGACTTTGGTGAGAAAGCAGCCTTGAGCTGGACTCTCTAGGGCCTTACAACTGTAAGCTTTTATCAAATAAATACCCTTCTTAAAAGCTAACAGATTTCTGGTACTTTGCATTGGCACCCCTTGGGCAAACTAATACAGATCGGGTCAGGTGCCCTAGCACCCATTGTCTTCCCTGTACCTCCTTCTGCTTAAACCCTAGTTGGGCTGAGAAGCCAGTGGACTGCACTTTGCCAACAAGGTGATCCAATCCATGCGATGGGGTTAAACAGGAAGCAGACTGCCCCAAAAAAGAAAAAACTGTTTTCCTTGCGGTGGGGCCTGAGACCTTAGCCTATAAAAGGTCTTTTTCAGGGTTTCCTTATGAATGTCCGTAAGTTGGAGACTGGCACAGGTAAGGCCCTGCTTTTTAAGCCAATGGCATATGGGCTGGCCCTTTTATTGGGATTGTTTTACTTCTATCAGTGCCTCTGAAACTTGACGAGCCTGGGCAGTTTATTGAAAAGATCCATTCGTGGGCTGCCTTCATATATCCTGATTGGCTGTGTCTTGAGAGGGGTCCCAGGATTGCATCTGAGACCTGGTTAAATCAGTCCATCCCTTAGTCTCCCTGGAATTAGAGGGAGCGCCCTGCCGCGAGCCTCCTTGTCTGCAAAACCGCCCTCAGAGACTTCCCTCAGGAAACCCAGGCTCTTTAGCCTGGCTGACAAGCTCCCCCAGGGTCTGTCCCCAGAGTCCCTTACAGCAGCACCCCTTCCCCACTTGGCCTCCCATTCGGACTCCAGCAGGTGATTCCCGTCCGATGCCCTGCCCTGCAGTGCCTTTGCCACCTCCTGCTGGCCCAGCCGCTCCTTCCACCTCTCCAGGCATTCCCTCCCTGCCCGCTTTCTTCAAGATTCAGTTCGGGTGTCCCCTCTTCCAGGAGGGCACCGCTGGCTTGTCCCCCACTCCCCACCCACTTGAGCAGTCCTTCAGTGTTACTCAACTGACCCATGAGGGGCAGCCATTCCCCTGGCCTCTGAGATCCAGGAGGCCAGGGAGTGTTTCCATCCTCCGAGGGCAAGGCCACGCTCAATGCTCGTTGAAACAACCCACGGCAGGGCTGTCGCAGGGGCTGTTGTGACTTGGCGCAGGCTCCACGAGCTCCCATAAGCGCGTGACTGCGTGGTTACCGACACTCCCGAGCACAATAGCCGGTTTAACAAGGAGCAGGGCGATATTGTCGTCATCGGTTTCAATTGCCATGGTGAGGAGGGATTAGGGAATAGCCGACTGACAACCTGGCTTATTCTTAGCGCTAAACTAAGGAATAAGACTGGCGCACCGAGTGAGTCTGAGAGGGGGTGTATGTTTGAGGGAAATTTGGGGGTGTGTCTGTGTGGTGCAGCTGAGTTAAAACTGGAGGACTTTGTGTTCAAAAATTCACAGTGGCCCCTTGCCAGAGAGGCCACTTAGCAGCAAACACCCTCTCTTGGGGTTTTTTTTTTTTTTTTTTAGGAGATACTGGGGATTGAATCCAGAACCTTGTATATAGGAAGCAGGCTCTCAACCACTGAGTTATATCTAATCCCCTTCTCTTAGTTTTAATTTTTTTATTTTTTAAAGATTTATTTTATTTATTTCTTTCCCCTCCCCCCCCTCCCAGTTGTCTGTTCTCTGTGTCTATTTGCTGCGTGTTCTTCTTTGTCTGCTTCTGGTGTTGTCAGAGGCATGGGAATCTGTGTTTCTGTTTGTGTCATCTTGTTGTGTCAGCTCTCCGTGTGTGCAGTGCCATTTTTGGGCAGACTGCACTTTCTTTTGCTCTGGGCGGCTTTCCTTACGGGGTGTACTTCTTGCGCGTGGGGCTCCCCTACTGGGGGAGGGGACACTCCTGCGTGGCAGGGCACTCCCTGTGCGCATCAGCACTGTGCATGGACCAGCTCCATATGGGCCAAGGAGGCCCGGGGTTTGAACTGCGGACCTCCCATGTGGTAGACGGACGCCCTAACCTCTGGGCCAAGTCTGCGTCCCTTTTCTTAGGTTTTGAGTCTCTAAGTTGGTGAGCTCCATAAAGGCAGAGACATGTCTGCTGCCATTTTGTCATTTATGCCTCATGTGCGGGCTGGCACACAGAAGCAGCTCAGTGAATGTTTGTTGAGTGAATGAATGAATGAAAGGTCCACTCTGAAAACTGCTTTCTGCTCCTACTTTCCACAGCTGCTTTCTGTCTACTCCCCCTAATCTTTAAGCCAGCCTGCCTTTCTCAATCCGGTGTCCTTGCTGGCCTAGGAGAGTGGCCCCAGCATGTACCCACGCTTCTTCCCTATCCTCCTATGCTTGAGCTCTGGGACAGGGACCTGGGTCCCTGCCTCTGGCCACAGGTCCAGGGCCTCATATATGTATTACTATTACTTGGGATCTAGACCTTGGCTCCCCGAGTTCATGGACTTGGTCGGCCCTCTGCTCCCCGGGTTCACCGTTATCTTGGGCCTAGTTCTGGCACTGGCTCTGTGTAATCTTCCATCTTTATTGGATTCTTGTGCGCCCTTGGCTAGGGGAAGGTCATGTCCTGACCCCAGTTTCTCGCTTATGGCACCTCCCAGCTCCAGCTGCTTCCCATCACCACCTTTACCAGGGCAGAGTGAGCCAGACTCAAACCTGTTGCTTGCCTGGAACCTGGTATGACCATCCTCTACCTGAGAGTTGAAAAGTCCCACATTTAAATAAAAGTCTTGGATTGATTTTCAAAAGAGCCACAGAAATAAGTGTTCTAGGGACTTGCCAAGGAAACCTTCACCTCCAGTTGGAATAGATTTGAAGTAGCCGTTCTGGAGAAGTTACAGTGACAATGAACGCTGTGTGCGTGTGTATGTGTGTGGGATACGTGGTGTGTAACATGTGAGTGGGTTGTATATGTTGTGTATCTGTGCGTGTGGAATATTCATTACGGCATGTGCACTGTGTGTGTACCTGGTGTGTATACAAGTGTGTCTGGTGTGTGTATGTGTTCCGTGTACATGGTCTGTATGCATATGTGTGGTGTATGTACATAGCATGTATACACATGTGTGGAATACACTGTGTATACCCATGGTATACATGTGTATACATGTGGAAGATACACAGTGTATATCCACATGTGGGGTGAGTGTGGGGACTATGTGGCATGTAGCCACGTGTGCGGGGTACACGGCATGGATTCACGAGTGCATAGAGTGTAATGGTGTGTGTGTGTGTGTGTGAGCCTCTTGCATCACTTCTGTGAGGCTGTGTCAGGCGTGGGTCCTGCCAGCTACGGGAGGTCCAGGAAGGGTGGGGATGCGTGCTGCCCAGAACGTTTTGGGGCAGGAAATGACATAAAGGGTGCACCTGCTCTGGTAGAGAAACTGCGTGGAGCCTCAGAATCGTGGAGCTCGAGACTCTCGTTTGAGTGAGTGCCAGAAAAGCAAGCAGGAGGCCTGTGGAGAAGGAATGGCCTAGAACAAGGCCCTGGGCAAGGAGGCGCTGGCACCCTCCTTCTCCTAGCGGTGAGGGGGGGCCAGCTGCCCTGAAGGGCGGCCTCTGGGAAGGGGGCTTGGCGGTGCATGCCTCTGTTGGCCACTGGCCATGAGCATTTCTTAGCTCAGTTTGCTCAGTGACAAGGTGTGGAAGATGCCGAGACAAATCCCATACGGTCCCTGCCTCATAGAAAATAGTCAATGGCTTGAGATGCCCAGGGAGCCATGGTGGGGGTCGGAGTGGTGGGAGAAGGGGAGAGGAGAGAAAGGGGGAGTCCTCTAGGAGTAGAGAGGAAGGGAGAGGTAGAGACCCTCAGGACCAGGCCACAGAGGGCAGAACCTGTGCCTCGGCTTGGTTTGGGGAGGAAATTACCAGCCTGTGTGCAATTTGCTCTCCCCATCAAAAAACCTTTCGTGTCTTTGAGTGATTATTAAAATACAGTGAATCTGGAGCCCCCTACTAGGCCCCAGCCTCCTTCCCCCCCATCTTTCCCACTGCACCCGGGAGACCGAGTCCCTGAACTGCTTCCCCCGTTCTCTGTAATCCTGAGAGCCAGTCCACCCCAAATCCCCAAACTTCTGGGGGAGCTCTATGATATATTAGGTCACTCGGGAGAGAAGAGCCTCCTCTCTTCTCCCCATAATTCAGTCCCTGAATTTTTGCCATGTTAGCAAATGTGATGGATGGTGGCAAACGCTGGAGGATAAAATACTGTAATCAGGAGCGTGTCGCCTCCCTCCTTCCTCTGTCCCTGGATCTGGTTCTCACCGATTTCTGTGGAGTCAGCAGATGGATGGATGACTTTTGCTAACACTCTGTTGGAGTAATAGAATGTGTGGCAGGAATAATCCCGCAGGCTCCCAAGTAGAAGAGGAACAGGAAATACTCAGGGAGGTGGAGGAACTGAGAGGGAGAAAGGGGACAAGTGCAAATCAGAGTGAACCTGCTGGCCCCGTGCACAGGGCTCCATCACCAAGTCCTTTCTTTTTTTTTTTTTTTTTTTTTAAAGATTTATTTATTTATTTACTTTCCCCCCCTCCCCTGGTTGTCTGTTCTTGGTGTCTATTTGCTGCGTCTTGTTTCTTTGTCCGCTTCTGTTGTCGTCAGCGGCATGGGAAGTGTGGGCGGCGCCATTCCTGGGCAGGCTGCTCTTTCTTTTCACGCTGGGCGGCTCTCCTCACGGGCGCACTCCTTGCGTGTGGGGCTCCCCCACGTGGGGGACACCCTTGCGTGGCAGGGCACTCCTTGCGCGCATCAGCACTGCGCATGGCCAGCTCCACACGGGTCAAGGAGGCCCGGGGTTTGAACCGCGGACCTCCCATATGGTAGACGGATGCCCTAACCACTGGGCCAAAGTCCGTTTCCCACCAAGTCCTTTCTAATGTCCGGTGGTCTGGTCCCTGTTGCCAGTCTGGTTCTCTCTATCCTTTCACCCAGCACTCATCCCCATCTAGTGCCCCCTGCTCTCATACCCTCCATGGCTCCCCACTGCCCGTCTAATTCTGAGCTAACCCCACAGCCTTGCATCAAAGGCTTTCCAGACCACCACTCCATCTCTTACCACCCCACTTTGAATACCTTTGCCATTGACCACTTGTGCAAAAAGAGATTCCTAACCTGACTTTCTGGTCTACACTCAATTGTTCTCCCTTTTCCCCCTCTATGCCCATCTTAGTCTTTGGAAATCCCATCTGACCTTTAAAGCCCACCTTTGCCATGCTGACTTCGTAAGGCCTCTTGCCTAATGCCATTTTGCCCCTGTTACAGCGCTTACTGCTTGAGGCCTCCACTCACTATCATCCATGCTCACGCCTGTCTCTGCCATCAAACTGTCATCCAGTCTCTGTCCTCCTGACATCCAGTCCACCCCCAACTCTAGATTAATCTAAGCTTAGACTATGAACTCGTGAGAATGGTGTCAGGTTTATTCTTTTATCTCCATGATGCCTGTCCTGTTTGAAGTTTAACAAGTGCTCAATCAATGTGCTGAGCTGAAATTTGTTGAATTAAAATAACTGCCAAGTATCCTACCTGATAAGGCAAAGGTTAATGTTGCAGCAGATTGGTACAGAAAATGTGGTGAAAATTATCTTGATGGAGGAGACATGAGGGTTTGCTTTGTAGATACACACACACACACACACACATACACACATATACCATGTACACTCTAAAATCCTTTGTAGAGGATTTTAAACCACATTTCTGAAGGCCTTTCTGTTACTGTTTGGTGGTGTGTCAGTCAGTTCAGGCTGTATAACAGCCCTTCTCAAAATCTCAGGGGCATAGAAAACAAACATCAATGTGCCTGCTTGTAGGTCTACAGGTCAGGCTATGATTGAGTTCAGGATTGGGTCTCCTCCTCCTCTTGGTCAAGTGGTTACCTGGGGCATGCCCTTCTCATGGTAGATCCCAGAAATGCCTGAGGCCAAGCCAATCCATAAAAGCACATTTATAGCTTCTGTTTGTGTTATGGCCACAACCCCATTGACCAAAGCAAGTCACATGGCCAAGCCCAACATCACCGGGCTGCAGAAATATACTCTGCCTTTGTAGTGGTGGGAAGTGCAGAGTCATATGGCAAAGGGCTTTCAGGTGCAATTTTAGTACAGGGAGGGAGTGAAGAATTGTAGAAATCCCATCTACATTAGGTGGAAAAGCTGTGGAGGATAAAATGCCCCACAGAGCAGGTCCTGCAGCATAGGACTTAAGGCTCAGAGGTGGGTTTAGGGGCAATAGTATGGAGTTTGGAATGGAAAGATCTGTATGCACATCCTTGATCAGACAGGAACTTCCAAACCAGGTGTTCATGATTAAACTGCTTAATATCTCAGAACTTAATTTTTTCTCAGTCACAAAATGGAGACAGAAGTACAAACAGTTATTGGGAGGATCAGTTGTGATCAAGCAGGTAAAAGGCTTTGCTGGCTAAGGTGTGAGACCCGAATGAAGAGCTCGCTTTATGGAAGAAGCCCATGGGAGCAGCTGCTCCTGGTGGTCAGGTCAGCAAAGTGAAGAAGGTGAGAGAAGACCATAGCAGCAGAAAGCAGGTCCCCCCTCCTTTTCAAGCCCCAGCCTTGGGGCATCAAGTTCTCCAGCCCCAGCTAGCTTGGGGCTCTGTCCTAAGTCACATGACCTCATGCACACTTCTGAGGCCCATCCCACCAGGGCACCCATCCCATCTCAGACCCTGGGCGTTGCCCCAATCCACAGGACCCAAAGGGATGAGATCTCACAGCATAGCTGTGAGGATTCTGAGCCAGAAAGCGACAGCACATAGCACAGGGCTGATACGTCTCGATAACACTAAAGCACAAAATAAAATGTTTACCTAAAGCACACATCTGTTTCAGCAGTTTCCTCCCTCAACAGAATGTACAGAAATGCAATCTGTTCATCTCTTGCAGGCATCTACCAAGATATGGAAATCACTTAGATTAACTTGTTCAATCCATCAAAATGGTATTTATTAAAATGGGATTTTTATGTGTTGACCATATGAATTTTCATAAAGGCATGGCCGTGCCCAAGCACATACTGCTGCTTTTGCTTCCTCACTGCCTAGCCAGGGAAACATCACGCGATAACAAAACGGAGCCCACGTGATTTGCCTGATGTGTTCAGATACCTTGGAGCAGGATTCTGCCACGGAAGAGTTTTTCTAAGAGACAGCCTGTGACTGCCACTGCCTCCCCACTGTCCTCTGCAGAGCTAGCTCATGGCTTACTTTCCCGCCATTTTGAAGCACAGTGCTGGCTTTAAACGTCAAACTTGTGTCCTTTTTCAGGAGAAAGAAATCAATAGAAATTGATTTGAAAATGTCAGACCTTATCAACTGCCAACTGTCACTCCCAGACAGATATTTCATGGATGGTGTAGATGTTTGATCTTATCAGGGCCCTTCTCCTGGCTCAGACATTCAGTGTTGTCACCCATCAATCCATACATAGTCACTGGAGGCCCATTAGAGAGGAAAGTAGCATAGCCTAGAGGTTAACTGTCTAGGCTTGGGAGCTGGACTGCCTGGGTTTGAATCCTGGTGCCACTGTTTAATTGCTGTGTGACCCTGGGAAAGTTATTTAAATTCTCTGAGACTCAGAGTCCTCATTCTACAGATTGGGATAATAGGATATAGTTCATAGGGTTGTGAGATGTAAATGATAACTTGTTTATGCCACTTATAGAATGTGGAGACTACCATAAATACACAATAAGTATTAACCATCATTATTCATCTGCCTCTTTGCTAGATGATGATGCTTATGAATAAGGCTAGTTGGAGGGCAAGGCACGCACAGAAAAATGGGATGACTGATACATGGAAAGATTATAGTGTACAGAGTCCAAAGTCCTGAATTTGACTTAGCTCTGCCATTCATTAGCTCAATAATTTTGAGCAATTTTCCCAGAACTCAGTTTCACCTTCTATAAAATGGGGAAGAAAACTCAGTGATTGATAAGCAGACTTGTTATGTATTTTTAGTTACAAAACCACTTTGAAACCAGGAATGCACAGTGCATGGTTAGTTTATTATACATGCCCATGAAAAGGTCACTCTGTGATATTGAGTAGTAAATGCTAAATGCCAAAAGTATAGGACAGAGAAAGGTTCAGTGATGAGAGAGGCACTTTGGGTAGGGGTCATCAAAAAGGCCCACAGAGAATGGGTAGGATTGAACTGGGCTTTGGGAGGGAACAGGGTTGGAATTGTCCAAAGAAGACTGCCTGTGGCATACAGTAAGCTTAGATTATAGCAAACACAGCTGTCAGCTTAGTAGGTTTTGTGCATTAGTCAGCCAGAGGGGTGCTGATGCAAAATACCAAGAATTGGTTGGTTTTATAAAGGATATTTATTTGGGGTAGAAACTTATAGTTATCAGGCCATAAAGCATAAGTTACTTCCCTTATCAGTCTATTGCTACGTGTTGAAGCAAGATGGGTGCCAACAGCTGCCAGGGTTCAGGCTTCCGGGTTCTTCTCTTCCAGGGACTCGTTTCTTCCCAGGCTCAGCTCCTCTGTTTTCTCCACAAGGCCAGCTTTAGGCTATCATGCAACTGGCTCTGTCTTTCCTCAGGGCTTGTTTCTCTCTGGGCTAGCTGCTCTGCTCCTCTGTGTGCTTATTTCCATCATCCCAGGGTCCTCAGGACAGAGGAATAAAATATGGATTAGAGTGGACTTACTGGTATTCCACTGTAGAATTATTGTGACTCTAGCAATGGAAGAAATTAAATCATTGATGTAGAGACAGTGGCTACGGGCGTTGCTGAGGGCAGGGAGAGGGAAAAAGGAGATGTGATATTTGGGCATTTTCGGGACTTGGAGTTGTCTTCAATGATATTGCAGGGACAGATGCAGGACATTATATATCCTGCCATAACCCACTGAATGGGCTGGGAGAGAGTGTAAACTACAACATAAACTATAATCCATGCTGTGTAGCAATGCTCCAATATGTACTCATCAAATGCAGTGAATGTACCACACTAATGAAAGAAGTTGTCCATGTGGGAGGATGGGGGTGTGGGGAGTGGGGTATATGGGAACCTCTTATATTTTTTAATGTAACATTTTGTGTGATCTGTGTATCTTTTAAAAAAAAGATAATAAAAAAATGAAAAAACCCCACCTCCAACTAACTCCTCTGCTCTACCGTGTAGTTTCAACTGTGAGACTCTGCCCAGAAGAGGGGGTGGGGGATGGGGACTCAACATCCTACTGACATGGCCCAATCAAAGCCCTAATCATAAGTTAGGCATGCCCAGGTACAGACCAGTTTACAAAAATCCTCCAGTATCTATTTTTGGAATTCATAAACAATGCCAAACTGCTCTGCCTTGTCAGAGTAAAGGGAATGCTAGGTGGTTTTTCACACCTTGGGAGGAATCTGGTTCTAGCAGGTGCATTGCTGGATCCGGGCATTACAACTACTTGCCATGAATCATGGTGGGCAAGAGACGAAGCAGGAAGACAAGGCTCGTATAGCTGGTGAGACGAGAAATGGTGGTTACTTGGGCGGGGACCTTAGCAGGGTCAGTGGAGAAAAGTGGACAGGTGCAGGGTCTTTTGTGGAAGGAATGCAGTCAGGACTTGCTGATTTATTCATTCCATTCATGAATTCAATTGTTCTAGGCTTTGGGAAGATAGTAATAAACCAAAGAAGCAAAAGTGGGTTTATACAACTTACGTACTACCAGGAGAGGGACTGCAGGGGAGGGAGAGGGCAAAAGGAGACTGATTCCGGGGCTTCCTGCGGGGGTGGGGGTGGGGGTGGCGCTATGTGGAAGCCCTGGGTCACAGGTTGCTCAGGTGCATCTTGTTTCCCTCCTAGCCAGTCCCTCTTCTCCTTTGTGAGGCCCTGGATCCCCTTCTGGGTGCCGTGCACCCTCTGCGTTCCACCATCTGCATTCTAGTGCCAGGGGACTTTGGGTCTCACGGGAGTGAATTCTCGGTCTCTGTGTTTGTGTGCACAAGGTTTTTCACATCCCGCGTCTTTGTTCACTTCGCCTGGATAGCTCCACCTCTGACACAGATGGCCGAGTGCTGGGGTTTAAGGTTTCTTCTCCGCCGTTATACTCTGCAAGGTGCCCGTCACAACCACTTTAGCTCCTTGCTCTTCTGCAGAGGAGGGAGGCCTCCTATCCTGCCCTGCCCATAGCAGATCCCTCCTGAGCAGGTGTCCAGCTTCCCTTGCACTTTCCGCCTGCCACAATCAAAACACTTTCTTCTCCACTTTCCTCTGACCAGGCACTGTTGGATGAATTGAACTAAGAGGGGATGGAATTTTTGAGGAGAGGCACAACAGGGACAGAGGTGTGGAAATTGCTGGCAGAGTTTGGGACCAGCCTGGTGACAGTCTGCCTAAAATCTATGTGTGGGATGCCCTTGGGAGATGGAGAAGGCTAGTGCTCTTTTGAGTGTGCAACACCAGCTGGTGAGACCCTCTCACCTCCCTGCTGGGAGAATATGTGGAAGAAGGGTTTCAGAATTATAAATGATCCTAGTGAACATAATTTCAGTGATTACTGATGTTCAGTAATTATGCTAATGCTGATTCACAAAGGGCTGTTATTTGCTCAGCATGTTCCGTGCACATTATCTCTTTACCTGACTAACAGTGTTTTCTCACTGCAGTTATGGTTTGCTTGTCAAGTTAAGTGATGTTTGCCTCTTCGAGCTTGTCAAGACACTAGGATTAGAGTTGAAGTTCTGTTCCCACCCCCATTACAAGATTTTCTTGTGGGGTTCTTGTTGAGAAGGGAAGGAAATGGGAAAAGTAACAAGGAAGCAGGAAAGGAAACCCTCCTGACTGATGGAGGAATTATAGCTCAAAGAGGTGAAGTGACTTGCACAAGGAGAGTGGGAGCTAGGATTTGTCCCCTGATCTCTCTGATTCCGGTTATATCAGCACTGTGGAGAGCCTCCCGGCTGCCCTCCATCTGTACCACAGCAGCGGTGCTTTGCTTGGTTTGAAACGGTCAAGCGCCAGTCTCAGTCCCTGCTCCAAGCTGCAGGACTGCTTAGAGAGCATCTAGGCGAGCAGTTCCCAAAGGCAGGACTCCAGATCACCAGCATCAGCATCACCTGGGAACATGGTAGAAATGCACATTCTTGGGCCCAACCCCAGATGTATGGAATCAGAAATCCTTGGGGTAGGACCCAGGAATCTGTGTTTTAACAAGTCCTCCAGGTGCTTCTGATGCACACTCAAGTCTGAGAATCAAGTCTAGGACCCTGAGACACAAGGAGGTCTAAGCAACAGCAGCATTAGCACCACCGGGCTGTTTGTTAGCAAGGCAGCACCTCAAGCCTTTCCTAGGCCCCCTCGATCAGAGTCTGCAGTTTAACAAGATCCCCAGATGACTCAGATGTGTGCATCTGAGTGTTCTGTCTTATTCAAATGTTTCCATTTACTGTCGACAAGAGGCAAAATTACTTGGTGAATGCCGCACTAAGTAGTGACAGAACCAGACTGGACTGCAATTATTATTACTAATTTTAATAGCTGACATCATTGAATGCTTACTGAGGTCATGAGAAACTGGTATCTTAATCATCTCACTGTTCATGTGTGTCTAGCACAGGTCCTTGGATTTTCCCATTTAATTTTCACCATAGACTTTTTTTTTTTAAAGATTTATATTATTTATTCCCCTCCCCTGTTTCCCCCATTGTTTGCTCTCTGTGTCCACTCACTGTGTGTTCTTCTGTGTCTGCTTGTATTCTCATTAGGTGGCTCTTGGAACCGATCCTGGGACCTTCCGGAGTGGGAGAGAGGTAATTGCTCTCTTGTGCTACCTCAGCTCCGTGTTCTGCTACGTCTTCTTATCTTCTCTCTTCTATGTCTCTCTTTTTTTTTTTTCCCTCTTTGTCTCTTGTTGTGTCATCTTGCTGCACCAGCTCTCCGCATTGGCTGGCACTCCTGTGCATGGTGGCTTTCCTTCATGGGGCAGCATTCCCATGCAGGTCAGCACTCCTGCATAGGGCAGCATTCCCACATGGGCTGGCACTCCACATGGACCAGCTTACCCTCACCAGGAGGCCCTGGGCATCAAACCCTGGACCTCCTATATGGTAGACAGGAGCCCAATAGGTTGAGCTACATCCGTTTCCCACCATTTAAAAAAAAAAAAAGAAAAAAGATTTATTTCTCTCCACCCTGCTTGCTGTTTGCACTCACTGTCTGCTCTTTCTGTTTGTTCTTTGTGTGCTCTCTGTGTCTGCTTGTCCTCTTTTTTTTCAGGAGGCACTGGGAACCGAACCTGGTACCTCCAATGTGGGAGGGAGGTGCCCAATTGCTTGAGCCACATCCATTCCCCTCACCATAGCCTTTTGAGGTAGGTAAAGGAGAAGTCCTCTTGTCTAGGGTAGTCGTTCTGATAATTTAAAAAGTCAATAAGGCAGGAAATCATTCAAAATATATACATACTTTAAACATTTAATTTTAATCTAAACATATAAACGAATATTTACTAATCTTTTGATATGATGGGCAGGGTCTTTTCCTCAAGTATCAATCTCTTTCCTCTTTCTGACTTTAAATTTACATATCTTTTATGATTCCTAGTTTGTGTTTCTGTAAAGTAGGCAAGAATTTAAGAAGTAAAGAAATCTGAGGAATCTTTCTAGAATTTTATTTTCCCCAAACCCTTACTTCTATAGAATTTTAAAAAGTATTTTGCCTTGTTCAGACTTTCCAAAGTATTCAACCAAGTTTTATAGACACACTGACTCATAATATTTAATTAAAGTCCATGATGACAGTAATAAGTATAACTGGCATAAGTTCCATAACTAGAGCCGAGGCAAAAGTAAACAACTCAACTATTAAGAGCAGAAGTGAATGGGTGTCTGTTTTAGTTTTCTAGGAAATACCATGAAATGGGTTGACTTGACCAAGGGAAATTTATTGCTTATGGGTTTGAGCCTAAAAAAAGTCCAAATTAAAACGTCAGCAATATGATGCTTTCTCATGAAGGCTGTGGCATCCTGGGGCTAGTTGCCAGCAATCCTGGGTTCCTCTGTCACATGGCAAGGCACATGGTGGTGTCTCCTGGTCTCTTCCTTGTCTTCCAAGTTTCACTAATTTGAGCTTCTTATGTCCTGTGGCTTTTTTCTTTCTCATGTCTGAATATCATTTTCTTATAAAGGACTCCCTCCTCTATTACAGCAATAATGGAGAACGTGGGTTAAATGGCAAACAGCTGAGATCTTAACCCATGCTATTATTATCCCTGTGAGGTTCAGAGAGGTTATAGACTCTTCCCAATGCCGCACAGCTAGGAAGAGGGGAGCTGGGATGCAGACCCAGGCAGTCTGGATCAGAGTAACTACTGCACTCCTTGATTGTCGTATTAGGTGGAAATAATTTAATAAGTCCTTTTATCTTGACAAATTACAAATACTTCTCCTCTCTTCTCTTCCTGCACTGTCCCCGATTATGTACTTATTTTGGCAAGAGAATTTGTGTTCCTGACATGAATGGATTGAACGAATTGAAATGGACACATTAATTGATTTAAATGTCCAAGGGTCAATATTCTCTGACAAAACATGGTCAGTGCCCTGTCTTGCGATGGAGGGTCAGTTAATGGAGAAAGTAACTGCAGAAGGGAGAATCAACTAAGCTGAAAGTTTGGACCTTTGAGTAAGGGTCTCTGATAGTATGTATTTCCCTCCCTCCCACCATGTCCCCATAGCACCCCACACAGACCTCGTGCTATGTAAATTGTTACACATCCAGTGGTGTACTTGGCACATGGACCTGGTTCTGGTAATATTTTTCTGCCTCTTCTCTTTCTGTGTGACTTGGTGCAAGTTGTTTGACCTCTGTGCCCCATCTGGAAAATAAGGATGAAAACAGGTACACAGCTACCTAGTAAGGCTGGAGTAAATAGAAAACCCTTAGCCCGGTACCTGTCACATTGTAAATGCCCAAGAAATAGCAGCAATTGTTGAATCTGCTGCTGTTCCCCCTATCCTTCTTCCCTAGGGAAGTGGTATGGGGGGGTTCAATCAGGTATAGCTAAAGGAAAACATTCTGTTCTGGCTCTTTTGGTCTTCTATTATTCCCGCCCAAGAGGGGGTCCACAAATATTAGTGAAAAGTTGAATAAATGAATCTTGGTGTTTTTTAGTGATCTGCTTCTGTGTCTCATGATGTGTGTAAGAATTGTTTCCCTGTATTGGAGTCTTTCATATGTCTATAGTTTCAAGGAATTCTCAGTCTCTCTATCTGTAATTGCTTATGGTCTTCACATTGTCGAGTACAGACTTTTCCTGAACTACATTTTAAAGGGGCAAAATGCCCGCAGACAATTGTTTACAGAAGTGGCAAATGGCTCTTGTGTTTTGCTGCTTTTTGTGTCTGGGACCTGTGATCTGAGGCTTATGTCTCTCAACTGAGTCCCACTGTGGTTTTCTAGCCCCTGGCTTTTTAGCAGAAATAGTAACTTCTAGGTTTGCCCTCAATTGAAAAACTCTCAGTTCTCTGTGTAGGAGGCTTTGTGTAGCAGTAGAAGCAGAAGGAAAGAGAGAAGGACCTCATGCTTCGTGTGTTCCTGTGGCTTGGTGAAGTTTAGACCTGGAGTTGTCTGGGAGACAGCTGGGCTGATGGATCCCAAGGTCGAGTAAATACCTCTGGAGGCCTATGGAATCAACTGCAGCTTTTAAAAAAAAACTTAGGTGTTTATGCTAAACGTCCCCCCAACGCTGCTCCAGGTCCGCTCTTTACCATCCTCCATCCTGCTCTTTTTCCAGGAGATTCACCGTTATGGGGCACATTAGCAGGCTCTTGTGCCCTCTGGCTTTGCACAAGGGGGTTCTTTTAGTCTGCTCAAAAAGCTGCTGGGAGCAATATACCAGAAAATGTGTTGGCTTTTATAACGGAAATTTATTAGGTTAAAAGCTCACAGTTCTGGGGTCGTGAAAGTATCCAAATCAAGGCATCATCAAGAGATGCTGTCTCACCAAGTTGCAGCTGTGGGCAATCAGGCACATGGCTGTGTCATCTAAAGTGGCTTTCTCTCTGCGCTCAGCTGTGGGTGATCAGGCACATAGCAGGGCATAATGGTGGCTCTGCCAGTCTCTGCCTTTTCCAGGCTCATTTTGTCCCAAAGCTTGGCTGTTGGCAATCAGGCACATGGCAGGGCATAATGGTTGTGTCAGCTCATCTCTCCTGGCTTCTCTGTCTCTTTGGCTTTTTTCCTGTGCGCCTGTGGCTTCTACTCTTCTGTTTATAAAGGACCCCAGTAGGAGGATTCAGACTCATCCTAGGTCCCGCAGTCTAATGAAAGACCCTTAACTGAAGTGATCTAATCAGAGTTTCAGCATAGGTTCAATTTATGAACATAAATTTCTGGGGTCCACATAAAGGACTCAAACCAGCATAGGGGGAGTCCAGGCAATGGGGATCCCTAGCAAGAGATCAGAGGGAGGGAGAAGAGTTCAGCCAGTGCATTTATTACCCTGGGGCAATGCTGGCTGTGACCCTCAATTGAAGATGAGTGTCCCTCAAGGGAGCCACTCCACACCACTTTCTCCTTCCAGTTCTGGTGGCTGCTCCCCCGCCTCACCAATGTGAGTCTAGAGAGGGTAACAACTGCACTGTTACCAATTCTGGGGTATTGGCCTTACCCTACAACTCACTCTCAACTTTGTAATTGGTCCCTTCATTAACCCCTCTGGGAATTATTTCAACAGGAGTGCATCTACAGCTTCATGCTTGGACTCCGACTGTGACAGTCTCAAGTGGTTCTGCCTCTCGGGAAGAGGGTGGTATCTGGGAGGTAGTAGTTGCCAAGAGATAAAACAATAAAATTGGGCATGCAAGAGAGGTGGTTTGAATTGCAATCAATAGAAAACAACCCTGGCTAATTTAATCAGAAAAGGAATTTATTGATGGGGTACTGGGAAGCTCATAGAAAGTACTGGAAGGCTGAGAACCAGGCAGAAGTCTGGGTGGCAGGGACCATGGGCACAGTCTGGCTAGGGCATGGTGCTGGGCTTTAATGAGACCCCTGCTGCTATGAGTGCATTACCAACTGTATCTGCATATTTGCATCACTTCTTTAGGGTTCAGAATCTCGGTTGGAAGCATCTGCTTGGCTGATACTAGGTCAAATGCAGTACCCTGATTGCTGGAGGGGGAACAATTTGGGTGCTGTATTTTTTCTCTTCTTCCAGCTGACTCCTGCTTCAGACTAGAAATCTGTAGCAGACAAGGGGGGTAGTCCATGATTGTCTTTTTCCTCCTCTTCTCCTGCCCCCAGTGGCTTCTCCAGGGCTGTGGTTGGAGTGGTGGATGAGGTATGGTGGCAGGAAGGGTCTTACTTGGTTGGTACTATCTTGACCTGTTGGTACTGTTCTCTGGGCCTAGCAGGTGCCCAAAACTGAACCTTGCTGTCCTTGACCGAGTATTTTTCTTTTCTGACTGCCCATCTGGTACCTCATCACTTCTGTTGGGATCCCACCAACCCCTCATCATTCTCTTGGGAAAAAATGACCCCAGAATAGCACCCCTGCAAGTATTGCTTAAAACCTGCTTGTTTTTTTATTTTTTCTCTTGGCCCTTGTGGAAGACCAAAAAGGGTTTACTTTTAATAATCTCATACAGTTATGATTGTTCACAGTGGAGGTAAGACAGGTGGTTAAAAGGTGCGTGGTGGCTAGGGAGTGAACTTTGATAAGCACGTGGAGGTTTTGACCTCTGGGCACCAAGTACACAGTGGCTGAACTGGGCTCCATAAGGACTAAACCCTCCCACCCCCAATCGCTATAACCTAAGCTTCTGCACAGGTGCCAAGGTAAAGACAGAAATGGTTCTTTCAGGACAGGTTTTCTCCCGAAAGGATTCTCAGAAGATAGAGTTTCTGTTACGATGTTTCTGTATATTCCGACCTTTTACTAGAAAAGAACAAAGGCATCTCATGATATCTAACACTTCTAAATTTCTACTCTGCCCAGACCAATTGAGCCTTGATCTGGCTAAATTAACCATGCTTTATTTTATGGTTTGTGAGTTTTCATTCTGTTTCAGAGGTCTCAATTGCCATTTTGAAAACACAATTTTTCCTTTGCTGTGTGTCAACCCATGTAATTAGGCCTGCTAGTTAATCTCAAGTCTTTTTCTCACTAGGAAACCCAGGTAAATGTAAATAAGGTGGACTCCTACAGTTTAAGACTCTGCTACATCTAATCAGAGTCACAGAATCTGGGACTTGGCTCTAGCCTACCATGAAGATAGAGAACCCTATCCCCTCTAACTATGTCTTTTTTTCTTTCCTGAGCTGAAAAATGTCAAGACACTAGGTTTGGGAGGACAGAGGCAAGGAGGCTTAACTCTCAAAGAAATAGGTTCACATTTTTTTTCTCTGTGATGCTCAATTTTAGTTGAGGTTTCTAAGATGTTAAAGGAGTATGACATGAAATATTAATTTTCTTGTGTAAATACTTCTGGCATGGAACTTAAAATCATGTTCATTTTAGAAAACTTTGTAGCCTTTTCATCTTTCACCTATACACGCGGGAGGGGGGGCAAATTGTGTAGATAGGAAGAAGTCAAAGAAATTCCTTATATTTGAAACAAAATTTGCATTTAATCTAAAATCCTTATTTTCTTCATCATCATCATCACCATCATCTTCATTCATAATCTCTCTATAAGTCTTTATGCACGTCTTTGTTATTTTCTTTGGATGGATTCTTAGAAGCAAAATTGCTTGTTAGAAGGGTATGGACATAGTGCATAGTGCTTGCTTTGGCAGCACATATACTAAAATTAGAATGATACAGAGAAGATTAGAATGGCCACTGTGCAAGGATGACACACAAATCTGTCTGGAATTTCATATTTTTCTCTGTAAATCTACAACTCCTCCAATAAAAAAATGAGAAATAAAAACCTGGTGGTGGGAGAATTTAACAGAATCTACCCTGAGCCCTAATATTGGGTGGGCAAAAATTAAACGATAATGGGGGTCTGAAAAAAAAGAAAGGATATGCACTTAAATTTTTTAAATGAAAAATTTCAGTCATATTACAAAAGTTTCTAATGTATGTTGTCCAGTTACCTTCTGAGAAGTATTATCCCTTTGAACCCCTATCAGCAGCGTTTGAGAAGACCCATAGCCTGACAATCTAGACAATTCTGGACTTAGAATTTTTTGTCAATTCAGTGGCTGAAGAATGGTGCCACATTATTGTTTTAATTTTCGATGATTTCATTACAAGGGATTTATTGGTCACTTGTCCTGTTTCACAAATTTTCTATTCATTTACTCTGTTCAATTTTCCACTGCCCCATTCCTCTCTTTCTTGCTAATTTGTAAGAGATCTTTAAATATTAAGGCTATTAACCCTTTGTCTGGCATGTGCATTGCAATTATTTTTCCCATTTGTCATTTGGCTTCCAATTTTCTTCATAGTGTTTCTTGACATATTGAAATATTACACTTTTATATAGTTAGATCAATTTTTCATTTACAGTTTTTTCCCTTTGTGTATGCTTATAACTCAAGCTTATATAAACTTTTACCTATATTTTATTTTAAATTAAATAGTTTCATTTCCTACATTAAATCTTTAATACATCCAGAATTTATTTTAGTATGTGGAAGGTAGAAGGTAGACTGACTCCCCCACCCCAAATAGTTAGATAATTTGAAAAATGCTGATTAAACCCTGCCTTTCTCTGTCAATTTAAAATGCAATCTTTATCATACACTAAATATTTCTATTTAAGTTTTTTTATTGTAGTCATTGATCTGCCTAATCTTGTACAGTACCCAAGTGGTTTTATAATTAAAACTTTATTTATTTATTTTTAATTTAATTCATTTTTTAAAAAAAATATTACATTCAAAAACATGAGGTCCCATTCAACCCCACCGCCCCCACCCTCCACTCCCCCCACAGCAGCACTCTCTCCCGTCATCATGACACATCCATTGCACCTGGTAAGTACATCTCTGGGCATCGCTGCACCCCATAGTCAATGGTCCACATCATAGCCCACACTCTCCCACGTTCCATCCAGTGGGCCCTGGGGGGATCTACAATGTCCCGTAGTTGTCCGTGAAGCACCATCCAGGACAACTCCAAGTCCCGAAAACGCCTCCCCATCTCATCTCTTCCTCCCATTCCCCGCACCAGCAGCCACCATGGCCACCCTTCCCACACCAATGCCACATTTTCTCTGTGGACATTGGATTGGTTGTGTCCATTGCACATTTATGTCAAGTGGGGGCTTAGATTCCACATGGATACTGGATGCAATCCTCCTGCTTTCAGTTGTAGGCACTCTAGGCTCCATGGTGTGGTGGTTGACCTTCTTCAACTCCATGTTAGCTGAGTGCTTTATATAATGTTTTACTTACGGCAATTTCTCCTCTCTCCAACTCATCCAGCCATTATTCCTCTTTTTTCAAAATTTCTTTTAGCTTCTCTCACATGTTTGTCCTAGCAGATAAGCTTTAAGTATGGTTTTTGGAGTTTTATCAATTGCTTGAAATTTGTAATTGACTTGGGATAATTTATACTTTCATATGATTAAGACTTGCTGTTCAGGAGCATTGTAGCTCCTCCTCTTCTGGGGGGAAGTGTTCTTATGTTAAAGCCTTTTGATGTTTTCTTCACTAAAGTCCTACTTGTTTTAATTAAATTTATTCTTAGGTATTTCCTATTTTTATTGCAATTGTGAATGGGATTGTTTCCTCTCTATTTTCTTATTGCTTTTGGCTTGTATGTGGGAAGTTGCTTGCTTTTTATATTTGTTTTGTAACCACTAATTTTAATGAACTGTTTTATTAGTTCTGATAATTACAGGGATTCTCTTGAGTTTTCTAAGTAGAAACTGGCATCATTTGCAATAATTATAATTTTTCATATTTTTCTTTCTTCTTTTTTCCTTCCCTCTCCTCTTCCCTCCCTTCTCTATTTCTTTCTCTTTATTGCCTCTTTTCCTTTTTTTCCTTCCATTAACAGAACTTCTAGAACAATGTGAAATAATACTGCACAGCTTTGCTGTGTTCCTGAATAGAAATGTCTTGTTTTCCAACTTTCAAATTTAAATTATTATTTTTTAAATATATGTTTTTGTTTTTTAAAAAGATACTTAGATTACACAAAATGTTACACAAAAAAATATAAGGAATTCCCATATGCCCCACTCCCCACATATCCCATCCTTTCCCCACATTAACAACTTCTTTCATTAGTATGGTACATTCATTTCAAATGATGAACACATTTGGAGCATTGCCCCTAAGCATGGATTATAGTTTACACTGTAGTTTTTACTCTCTCCCACTCAGTTCTGTAGTGTATGGCAGGATATATAATGGCCTGTATCTGTCATTGCAATGTTATTCAGGACAATTCAAAGCCCTGAAAATGCCCCCATATTACATTTCTTTTTCCCTCTCTCTGCCTTCAGCATCTCCAGTGGCCACTGTCTCCACATTAATGATATAATTTCTTCCATGCTATAATCCCAATAAGTCTCTAGTTGAATACCAGTAAGCCTACTCTAGTCCATATTTTATTCCCCAATCCTGAGGATTCTGGAATGGTGATGCCTACTTCTCCTCTAATTGAGAGGGGGCCTTGATCCCATATGGCTATATGGATGGGACTCTCTTGCTTGCAGTTGTAGACTCTCTTGGCTCCTTGGTATGGTGTGGTTGTCCATCCTTACCTCCTTGCTAGTTGTCCTGGGTGAGCCCAATGAACTGGAGAGTAAGTGTTACAGCTCCACTGAGGCTCAGGGCCCAGCTGGCACATGGACAGCCTGAAGATTCAAATCTCTTGGACATACACCTTCCAACTCCAGCACCAACTATAGGTTCAAATAGAAGGAACAGAAGAGGCACATGGAGAGAAGTCACGACTGAATCCAAATCTGTCACACTCGGGAGCACAAACTCCAAATAGGGCACACTGGCAAGGCACCAAACTCCAGAGCTATCTGCCATGACTGTAGGACCTGGGTGTCTCCAGAACCCTCAGGAGCCCCACTATTTGGGGTAGTATGTACTTTGGCAGTCTATGAGATCCTGCTGAGATGTGCGTTAAGTGTTACCTCTGGAAAGACCTCCTGGCTCACTTTGAAGTCTCTTAGCCATATAAACATTTGCTTTTACCTTTTCCCCCTTTTATTCAAGGTCTTTTTTCCAGTTGCATTGCTTGTTGGTGTTTAGTTGTAATCCCTCAGTGCCAGGGAGGCTCATCTCCAAGAGTCATGGCCCACACTGGGGGTTTATATGCTGAGTTTGGCTTAGAAAGAGGCCACATTTGAGCAACATGGAGGCTCTCAGGAGATAACTTACAGACATCCCATAGCACTAGGCTAAATTACAATTTCAAGAACAAAGGCTCATAAGCAAACTGTCAATATCAAGGGCCCATCAATGGACCATCCTTCTTCACTAGTCATTGCCCTGCACTAGGAGGATTGTTGCTGTTCCACTAGAGTACGTGGCAGAGCTCCCCAGGATGTGAATTCAATATTCTTTCAGTTATTGTGTGACTCTGCACCCACTGTGGTAATGCCCCGTGAACATTTGAACACATTTTTGTACCTTATACATAGGCCCAGGTGAACTTTCTTGTGCCCAGGTGAACTTCCTTGAATCTATATTATATTTGATAATCGTGATGATTACTCTTATGTGCCAACTTGGTTAGGCTGTAGTACCTAGTACTACATATGTGTATGCCCAGGTAAACGTCCTTAAATTTAAATTATATTTGATAATCTTGATGGTTACTCATATGCGCCAACTTGTTCAGGCCATAGTACCTAGCAGTACTAGTCTAGATGTTGCTGTGAAGATATTATGTAGATGTGGCTGACAAATACAATTAATTGACTTTAAGTAAAGGCGGTTACCCTTGATGATGTGGGTGGGCCCATCCAGTCAATTTAAGGCCATTAAGAACAAAAGCAGGTTTTCTGGAGAAGAAGAAATTCTGCTGTTTCTACATTCCCAGCCTGCCTACGGATTTCAGACTGAAGACTGCAACATTAACTCCTGTCTGAATGTCCAATCTGCTAGCTTGCCTTACAAAGTTTAGGCTTGTCAGCCCTAATAATTACATGAGCTAGTTCTTTAAATAAATCTCTTTTATACATATGTACATACCACATACATACATACACAGACAGGTTCTGTTTTTCTGAAGAACCCTGACTGATAATAGTATTTCATTAGTTATTTTGCAGCTATACTTAGTGTGTAAAATGGACCTCAGATTTGCCTTATTTTCTTTTTGGTGTTAAGTTTGGCTACCTCGGAAAAATAAAGGAGATGGTCTTTTATATTATTTTTCCTGTGCGCTGAAAGGGTATATTCCGATAACTATCTGCTACTAGAAAATTTAAGAGAACCCATCTGTAAAACTGCTTGTGTTCTGCTCCTTTGATGGAAATAATTCATCTTAACTGTGTAATAGCTTTCCATTTTCTAAGAATGACTCTTTAAACACTGATGGACCTCTGGTAGCCATGTATGTTCTATGGGAGCTGCTCTCCTCACTTTAGCTGCTTGAGCCTTTTCTGGGTTGTTTTGTTTTGGACCTAGGGGAACAGGGGAAAACTCCTTCTCATCAGGGGAGCAGTAGGATTAGGCGTGAGGGATTACAGCTGAGCCAGATTCCTGTTATGTGGAGATGGACCGGATGAAATCTAATATACTGAGGAGAACAGAAGAACGATTAGAGAATACTGGGGTTATGACTGTGTGGCTCCATCTATTCCTGACACCCAGCTCTAGTGAGTTCTCTCATTCCTATCATTACATGGGCTGCCCTATTATTTTCTCAATAAATCCCCTCTGTGCAAAGGTGGGTTTGAATAGGGGTTCTAATATTTCTAATCATATTTCTTACATGACACATGCTTGACTGGAGTTTTCCAAATTCTCAAATATTCTTTTGAAAAATTCAGTCATACACTGGAGATATTTGCATGTTCCATTCCAGATCACTACAATAAAGTAACACAATAAAGCAAGCCCCATGACTTTTTTTGTTTCCTGGTGCATATAAAAGTTATGTTTATATTATACTGTAGTCTATCTACTGAAGTGTGCCACAGCATTATGTCTAAAAACCCAATGTACATACTTTCATTAAAATGTGACAAGGAACACAAAGTGAGAACCTGTTGCTGGAAAAAAGGGCACCCATAGACATTCTTGATGCAGGGTTGCCATAAACCGTCCCTTTGTGAAAAAACAAAACCAACCAACCAAACAAAAAAACCCTGCAATATCTGCAAAACCCAATAAAGCCATGTGCAAAAAATGAGGCATGCCTGTATAAATGTCAAAACTGTTTTCATTGCGATTTTCAATTTATTAGTCTAGAATTATACCTAGAATTAGAACTCATTTTTTTATGAGTAAAAAGAAGCTCACCCATTGTGGTAGAAAAATCCCCTATACTTTTCCCAATTTCTTTTCATAATCTGTTCTGGTATAAAACAATCATACTATTAGAAACATTGCATTTCAAAGATTATATTACGAAAACAATTGTTTCATTGTGACAAAGAGGGTTGAGGGTTAAAGAGTTTCAGACCCACAATAAGTATTTTTCCTACAGATATGTCAATAATAAAAGTTTATTTATTTTTATTTCTACAGGTATATTTTATTATGGCAAACTGAAATGAAAAATTGATTTATCAATACTGACAGAAACAACCCCAAATATCCCTTTATTTGCCCTTATATTCTCATAAGCAGGAGCCTCCCATTCTCCTTGAGTCACCTTTGAACTTGACCTTACTGCACAGTTTTCAAGTGCCAACAGTAAAAAAGAACTGGAGGCTGTGAGAATAAATAAAAATACACGTTCCTAGGATAATATCCAGCCATTCAAATAGGGCTGCTAGGTCTTCCTGTTTCCAGATTCTAACTTGTCTAATTCTGAACCAATAGTGATACTCATAAAATATATCAGCTTTTTTTTTTTATTTTTATTTTTTTATTTTATTTTATTTTATTTTATTTTTTTTAATTTTTTTATTTTTTATTGACTTTGTAATAATATTACATTAAAAATATATATGTGAGGTCCCATTCAACCCCACCCCCCCCACCCCCCCTCTCCCCCCCCCCAACAACACTCGTTCCCATCATCATGACACATCCATTGGATTTGGTAAGTACATCTTTGGGCACCTCTGCACCTCATATACATTGGTTCACATCATGGCCCATACTCTCCTCTATTCCATCATGTAGGCCCTGTGAGGATTTACAATGTCCGGTGATTACCTCTGAAGCACCATCCAGGGCAGCTCCATGTCCCGAAGACGCCTCCACCTCTCATCTCTTCCTGCCTTTCCCCATACCCTTTATCCATTATGTCCACTTTTCCCAATCCAATGCCACCTCTTCTATGTGGACACTGGATTGGTTGTGTCCATTGCACCTTTATGTCAAGAGGAGGCTCAGATTCCACCTGGATGCTGGATGCAATCCTCCCATTTTCAGTTGTAATCACTCTAGGCTCCATGGTGTGGTGGTTGTCCTTCTTCACCTCCATCTTAGCTGAGTGTGGTAAGTCCAATAAATCAGATTGTAGGTGCTGGAGTCTGTTGAGGCTCAGGATCTGGCTATCACATTGTCAGTCCAGAGATTCAAATCCCCTAAATATATCTTAAACCCCAACATTAACTGCACCTCCAGCACATTAGCATGAAAGTCTTATGAAGGGAGATCCCATCTGAGTCCAGATTCATCACACATAAACACCATTTCCAAAGAGGGGCCATCTGCCCTGGTAGTTAACCCCATCGGCCATGACCATAACTCCCATGGGTCTCTTTAGCCCTCAAAGGAACCAATATCTGGGGGTTGTATCTGCTTTATCTGTCTCTCTGACTCTGCTTAGTTGTGCATGAGGGCAAACCTTCTGCCAGCCTCCAGACTCTTTTTTAGAAACTCGTAGCCATATAAACTCATTTCTCCTTTCCATTTCCCCCTTACTTTAGGTCAAACAGCATTTTAAAGTCATGGTATTTTATGTAGACATGGATATTCTGCTGATCCGCATTGAACCTTCCGTATAAGGTCATTTTCCAGTTGCATCATCAGTTGGTAGTTGATAGTGGTCCCTCGTTGCCAGGGAGGCTCATCCCCGGGTGTCATGTCCCACGCTGGGGGGAAGGCATTGCATTTACATGCTGAGTTTGGCTTCGAGACTGGCCACATTTGAGTAACATGAAGGCTGACAGAAGGAAATTCCCAGGCACAAAGTTGCTCTAGGCCTTGTTCTTATTTTGGGTTTATCAGCTCACAAGCATAGTCATTAGCATCTGGGGCTCACTGTTGAACCCTCACTCCCTCCCGGTCCCCACCACTGTACCTGGGAGACTGTCGCTGCTCCCCTAGGGACCACGACAGAGCACCACTGGCCAGGAACCCAGTACCCCCCCTACTGTGGTTTTTAATTGTTGCCACTATGAGTATATCCAAACATTACCATGCACCCTGGACATATGTTCTGTACAGCTCCCTGTCAGTCATATATCACCTGTCATTGGTATCCCATACCAGTATCCCTCCATTGCCATTGTTGAAACACTCTGTGATCCAGAACTCCCCGCAATTTGAAGCCCAATATAATGTCATGGTCCCTTACTAGGGAATGGCATATAGCGATGAGTTTAAAGGATAGATAAAGAACTTGGATAAAGTTAGATAAAGAACTTAGATAAAGAATGTTGACTTGAAAAAATTCCACATCCTATTTTTTTCTTTTTTTTTTTTTTTTTTTTTTTTCCCTCCCCCCTAATTATTCAGCTTTTCTTCACTGGAGTCCTAGACCACAGCAATGTTATATCAGCTTTTGCTGTGTAAAAAAAAAAGTTCAAAATATAGTGCCTTACAATCTTAACTATTTAACTTTATGATTCTATGCTTCAGCAATTTAGGTGGGGTTCAGCTGGGAAGTTCTGCTTTTGGATAGGTGGTCATCTGTCAAATCAGCTTGGGGCTGGTTGATCAAGGTGGGAGGGGGGTAGGGGTGTGGAAGGAGAGCTTGGTTAGGATGGCTAATCTCCACTCCATGTGGTCTCTCACCCTTCAGCAGACCAGCATGGCTTTGCTCACATCATGATGGCAGAGTTCAGATAGAAAGGGAGAGGAAGTGTGTGAGGCGTTCGGAAGCCTAGTCTTGAAGTGCACAAAGTCACCTCTGCCACATTCTGTTGGCCACAGCAATCCCTTATGAGAGGAAAAGGCACAGTGCAAAGGGAAGGTTCCGGTGAGGGGTGGAGAATGCTGGGCATTTTTGCAATTATTACATAATGCAAATTGTATTACTATACAGCAGAATGCTAATTATATCCCACAATTTATCACCTGGTCACATCCTGTTTAGGATGGGAAACTGACCCTGTAGGAGAAATTATATACACTTTTATTCCCTTTATTAAGCTAATGAAAAATACGTGTTGTTTTGGCTTTTTTTGTTTACCAAAAAAATATGACTTTTGGATTACTGCTCAACTCTTGTTTTTTCAGTTTTCTAAATCATGTATTTTGTCTATATTTATTTTATTAAATTGTATGAGCTGAGGATATAGTAGGCATTCAAGAGGTATATGTTAAAGATATCATTGCATGGTTTCTCTGATGTTCTGGAATTTCTATTTTTCTTTGTAGTTAAGGTTTGAGTTTAGGTTTAGTGAATATTTTATGTTCCTTAATGTTTGATAGTAAGACATTAAATTATATGACTTTTTCCTTGAGTACAACTTTGGCCACATCCGATATGGATTTTTTTCAATTTATTTTTCTTTCTAATTTTTATTTTTATAGTTTGATGGTTTGGAAAGAAACAAACATCTGAATATATACTGCCTGTCTCCAGAAAGAGATCATTGACAACATGCCAGAAATTGGCTTTGGGACCCTACCAATCACTACAATTTTTCCCCCCATAAAAGTAACCACTTTACTGATTCCTTTCTTTTCTTTTGAATTTTACCACCTAGGCATGTGTAGCTAAACATTATAGTTAGGTTTTGCCAGTTTTTGAACTTTACATAAATAGAATAATATAGTATCATTCTTGTCCATCTGGCTTATTTGGCTTCACAGCATGTTTGTGAGATTCATTTATGATGTGTAGCTGTAGTACACTTATGGCTACTTATTTCATTAATGGCTATTAATTTCATTGTATGAATATACTATAGTTTATTTGTTTATTCTATTGCATGAATATACCAAAATTTGTTTATTCATTATACTGCTCAAGGGTTGTTTTGGTTAATGAGCCTCTCCAGTTTTAGGGTTAATAAATTGATAATGGATAAATGGTTAAAGAGTGTTAAATGTTTTTTTCCAGTTTTGGACTTTTATGAACAATACTGTTATGAACCTTCTTATAATGCTTTTTGGTGCATATGTTCCTGCATTGCTAGGAATGAAATTGCTAGGTACTATATTCACTTCCAGCAATTGTGTGGGAGAATTTCCAGTGTATTCATCCTTGCCAATACCTTGGTATGGTCAGTCTTTTTATTTTCAGCCATCCTGGTGGATGCATAATGTTAACACATTGTTAGAATTTGTATCTCCCTGATAGTTAATAAGCTGGAGCATCTTTTCACTTTTTTTTCCATTTGGATTTTCTCTTGGGAAGTTCCATTTCAAGTCCCTTACTCATTTTTCTATTGGCTTGTATGTTTTTTTCTTATTGATTTATAGGAGTTCTTTAAATATTCTCAATATGAGCTCTTTGCTGGTTACGTCACTGGACTTCCCTATTCATGATCTTTTTTTTTTTAATTTTTAATTTTTTAATTTTTTTAAATTCATTTTAAAAAAATATTACATTAAAAAAATATGAGGTCCCATTCAACCCAACCGCCCCCACCCCCCACTTCCCCCACAGCAACACTCTCTCCCATCATCATGACACATCCATTGCACCTGGTAAGTACATTCTGGGCTGGAGAGGATGTGAAGAAAGGGGAACACTCATCCTATTCATGATCTTAATGGTATTTTTTGATGAGTACAATTCTTAATTAAAACGTAGTTCAATTTACATCATTATTTTTCATGTTCAGTTAACAATTTCCAGTCCAAGTTAAGAAATTTTTCCCTACCTTGATGGTCTTTCTATTGTATTTTACTTTTTGGCTTCAATACTTTCTGCTCTTAACTTCCTTATATTTTCCTTCCACTTTCTTTGGGTTTAATTTGCTATTCCTTTTCCAAATGCTTAACTCATTGATTTTCAACCAGTATTTTTTTCTAATATCAACACAGCTTTAGTTATAGCCCTCAAATTTTGATATATTTTATTTTCATTATGATTCAAATACAAATATTTTCTCATTTACTTAGTGATTTCTTCTTTGATTCATGGGTTGTTTAGAAGTGTATTTCCTTCTGCTTTTTAATTTCCAAATATACTGGGATTTCCTTGCTATTATTTGTTCTTGATTTCTAGTTTAATTCCACTGGCATCAGAGCCCTTACTCTGCATGATTTAAATCCCTTGGAATGTGCTGGCAGTTGCTTTAGTCCAGAACATGGTTAATTTTTGTAATTATCGTTCTGTGTGTCCTTGCCTATAAGCCTCTGTCTCACTTCTTGTGGGAGAACACAGCCTAAGACATGACTGTGGAATCATCATAATGAAGCTTAGATTTTATCAAAATGAAACAACCTTTATTGTCCTAATTAATATATATATTTTTGCCTTGCATTTACTTTATCTGATAGGAATGTTGTACTTATGCCTTAAAAATTAGCATTTGCCTAATACACATTTGCCCTTTTTTATGTTAACATAAAAAGACAATTCATTTATGTCTCTTGCAAACTCTATAATTGGATTTTGTCTTTGACTTAATTTGAGAAATTTTGCCTTTTAGCAGTGGAATTTAACACATTGGCATTTACTCTTAAAACCACTTGATACTACTTCTTTGGTTTTGTTTTATGATTTTTAGTTTTATGCCTGGTTTTTCTTTGTATTATTTTCACCATATAACCTATACAACTATATTTACTTTGCATGTTTAAAATGTTATTTAGGAAGATATGTTTTAATTCTAATGGTGGTTTTTTTCCAAGGAGTACTGGGGATTGAACCTAGTGCCTCATACATGCAAAGCAGGTGCTCAACTACTGAGTTACACCTGCTCCCCTTGAATAGTGTTTTTATTAAGGTTTACAAAAGCATTCATTTACTGATGGTTTCTAAGTTTTATAACCAAATATGAAATTGTAATTTTGAATTTTTAAGTTTAATATCCAAAGTGAGCATATTTTTATTCTCTTCAACTTCAGTTTTAGTTACATAATCTAGTGTCTTACATCACATTATTCTTTTTTAAGAATAATTTTTGGCAATTATTTTATAAACAGATTTGAGTATGGTGCTGATTTATATAGGGTGGTCAGGATGGGTCCATTGAGAGGGTGACTAGGAAAGTCTTGAAGGAGGTGAGGGAGTTGGTCTCAGGTGGAAAATTGTCTAGTGCAAGCCTTACTGAAGGCATTTACTTGTCGTATCCCATGGAACCAGCAACATGACTCACCTGGAAAGAAGAAATAAGGGAGACCTAGATGGAATTGCCCCAATCTGCCCCACAATGGGGCCTGTTAAGATTCTGAAAAAAGAAGCACTAAACACCAGGGTGATCAGTTCTGAAGCATCTTTTAGGGTAACTTAGCTAAGGAGAGCTACAGTCACCTTGCAATGGCCAGCAAGATGGCAAGGCGTTGACTCGAGTATGCCTGCACCTATGGCAACTGCCCTTTAGGTTATATAGTGCTGGAGACAAAGGTGGCTGGATGCCAGAGGCTGGTGTGCAAGTTTTGGGAAAACACCTGGGTATGTGCTTTTATTCCTCCTTAAAAACAGACTCACTTGGGACAGGCAGCCTTCCAGGTTATAGCAACTGAAACTTGGCATGCGTCCAGGGAGTTATGGGGAGGGATGCATGAGGACTTGTCAGGAGCAAGGTTCAATCCTCAGTCAGATAGATGCTGTATGTGTCATCCATTCCCCCGAGGTTGTACATATTGGTCATTTCAATAGGACTTGGGGGTCAGGGAAAGTAGTTAGGGTGTTACATACCTGTACTTGTGACAGCCTCATGCCTGGACCTCTATCATCTCTTTTTGGCACACCTCCATGGTTGGCTTTGCAAGGGAGCCATTGCCAAGCTGGGCTCAGATGTGGGGTGAGGAATGGACCTGGCAGAGATGCAGCTGGCAGTGAGTTGGGTGAGGCCTGGGAGCTGGTGACCACGGTGGATCTGGGCTTGAGTAGGGGAACGGTCTGGATTGGGAGTGTGTGTAAGAACGTGGTCAGGTATAGGCAGTGATAAAAATTAGGTGTTTGTGCAGAGCCTAAAGCATAAGGCAGGTTTCAAAGTTTCTGCCACAGGCTGGAGCACAATCCTAGAAGTGTAAAGAGGCTGTGTGATGTGGATGGAG